>NW_026652291.1:77636539-77733189 GCF_009828535.3 Hylobates moloch
AATAAAAAAAAAAAAAGACAGAGAAAAAAAAAAAAGAAATTTTTCTGAGAGCTTCTGGAAAATTACAAAAAAAAAACTTTATGATAAGAGAGATGCTAGAAATAACTAGATTTGCTTGAACAGTTTCCTGAGATGAGTTGTTAAACCAAAAGAGACATACAGCCTTTTCTAGGTTACATTTTGATAGTTAAAATGCTATCAATATAAATACAGCAGGTCGTCAAATAACATTGTTCTGTTCCATGTCATTTTGCTAGAAAGCTGATGGGGGCACTGTCTGCGTGGAGTCTGTGTGTTCTCACCATGCCTATGTGGGTTTTCTCTGGGCACTTTTGTTTTTTCTCCACGTCCTAAAGATGTGCATGTCTATATGGTCCCAGCCCTACAGTGTGTGTGTGTGTGTGTGTGTGTGTGTGTGTACATGTGAGTGCGCCTGTGTTGGAATGATATCCTGTCCAGTGCTAGTTTCTTCCTTGTACCCATTACCCTGAACTGGAATAAGCAGGTTGGAAATTGAATGAAGGGATCAATACAAATTAATTCTCAAATAACACTTTGTAAAGTCATACAAATGCTTGACAATAAACGATGTGATAAGCAAGCACTGGGCCAGCCCCCACCATATCTGTTACTGTTTGTTTGTGCTACAATTTGTGAACTGTAGGATGTGCTCCTTAAAATTTTCCCTTTGTAAACATTTATTCCTTCATTTAACTCACCACCACTGTGACCACCATCACTCACCAATTCACTAAAAATTGGGCAAAAAATTATCTTACTTGGTTTTATGAATATTTCTTAAATGCATATACAGGTCATGGTTATTTCAATGGGCAAGCGTTTGGGTTTTTATCGAGAAGTTTAGTGATGTTTTAGTGACCAGAAATATGCCATAGGAACTTAACACTTGTTTATATCAATTAGCCTATGTTGAAATTGGTTTTGTTATAAATCTTTTCACTTAAGTCTCAGTTTCCAACAACGTATCAACAACATTAAGTGAGGGCTAGTATGTCTGTACTAGTAAGTCAAAACATGTGATTTGGGGAAGATTCCCTGTAGATATGCCAATGCCCTGGCTGTCCGTGGTATGTTTTTATTATCAGGAAAAGCACTGCTCGTATTTTTATGAAATAGTTATTTCAAATTTTCTAATATTTATTGGGAATCCTAATAATGTTTGATTATGTTACATAACAAAAGTATAAATTGTCAGTAATAATTTCAGTTATTATTTAAAATATTAATATGGTCACTGTTTTTACTTCTTTAATTTCATTTTAGCCTCTTCTAGGCCAGTGCATATTAGATTCATTCATGAATTTTATTAAAATATGGATATCTAAACTCAACCCCAGATTTTGTTGATATTCCTGGAATAATGCCTCAGGATTATTATACATCATATCTAGAGCTTTTTTCCTCTATACATATTATGTTATTAATTCATTTTTATAAGTCTGATGCAACATTCCCCAACTTATTTGAAAAGAGACAGTCATTTTAATCATTATCCTTAGAAATATTTGTCTGATTCTTTTTATTTGAATGGCTTTTTTATCTCTTTGTTTTGTATTATACTTGAGGGAAAAATTTCAGTGTCAGCTGCATTATTCTTATTATGAATTTTCAACAGACTTTTTACATTTGAAAATTTTCAATAATAAAATAACAATTATCATTATATTTCTGTTCTCCAAAATAGTTTTTATTTTATTCTAATGCTTTTTAAAAGACTCTGCTATAAGCGAGAGTTTGTTTCTTCAACAAAGAACAAGCTCAGAACCTCATGGAAAATAATTTGACTTAGTACTCTAAATTATTGACGTTTCAAAAAAGAGATTCCTGGGCACAGTCTTTGAGCAGGCTTTGCTTAGATGACATGACATTCAGAACATACTCGTATGTTAAGTCAGGATTTCCAGATTTTTTAAAAAATTCAGACAACAGGCAGTTTCATGCCATTGTTAATCAAAGATCAAGAGGAATATGAACTAATTATATGGGACTAAATGAACTGATCAGGGAAATTTTACTGTAATTTCTTTGAAATTTTTTGATGTGGTTTTAGTGTTGTCTTTTCCAGATATTTAAGGAAGTCCTTTCTGTTTCTTCTTAAGCTATTCTTTAACTTACAAAAATTTAGTAGATTCTGCTTTTATGAACTATGACGAAACATTTCAAAATTAAATTTGATTCTCACTGATTCCCCCCAATTACGAACAGACACTTCTCCAAAGGAGACATTTATGCAGCCAAAAGACACATGAAGAAATGCTAATCATCACTGGCCATCAGAGAAATGCAAATCAAAACCACAGTGAGATATCATCTCACACCAGTTAGAATGGTGATCATTAAAAAGTCAGGAAACAACAGGTGCTGGAGAGGATGTGGAGAAATAGGAACACTTTTACACTGTTGGTGGGACTGTAAACTAGTTCAAGCATTGTGGAAGTCAGTGTGGCGATTCCTCAGGGATCTAGAACTAGAAATACCATTTGACCCAGCCATCCCATTACCGGATATATACCCAAGGAATATAAATCATGCTGCTATAAAGACACATGCACACATATGTTTATTGTGGCACTATTCACAACAGCAAATACTTGGAACCAAGCCAAATGTCCAACAATGATAGACTGGATTAAGAAAATGTGGCACATATACACCATGGAATACTATGCAGCCATAAAAAAGGATGAGTTCATGTCCTTTGTAGGGACAAGGATGAAGCTGGAAACCATCATTCTCAGCAAACTATCGCAAGGACCAAAAACCAAACACCGCATGTTCTCACTCATAGGTGCGAATTGAACAATGAGAACACTTGGACACAGGAAGGGGAACATCACACACTGGGGCCTGTTGTGGGGTGGGGGCAGGGGGGAGGGATAGCATTAGGAGATATACCTAATATAAATGATGAGTTAATGGGTGCAGCACACCACATGGCACATGTATACATATGTAACAAACCTTCACGTTGTGCACATGTACCCTAGAACTTAAAGTATAATAAAAAAAAATATATATATAAAATCCCTAAGCCATTTTTTTCTTTTCATGCAATATTGTTATTAATCTAGTTTCAGTAAGAATCTGTTTTTCTTTCTCTAGAAGATAATTTGATACACTATACAAGATAGGCTTGACCTGGCGTGCCATATTTGTAAATCATGCTCCTTTAATCAGGTATTATAAGCCACTTTTAAGTTACCTGATTGACTTAACTTATAGACTCTAGAAGAGACTAATTTCTGCAAATGTATAAGCAGTTGAAATGTTGTGCAGGGTCTTGGGCTTAGTTTCATAGTCTCTGGATATCAAATAATACAGACTTTTAAAAGTCTTACCTAAGATTCCAAAAGAAAATTTCCAGACAGAAGTTAGTTTTGTGATCTTGGTAAAGGTTCAATACCATATGGCTCTAGATTTTTCAAAGCAAATTGAAGGAGGATTCATATAGTAAAGTAATACTCTTTCTACGCCTATAAAATTAATCAGGCCAAGCCCAATGTAAAACACCTCCTTTTGTGATTGAGTTGTATTTCTATAGAATTATTATAATCACAGAGTGGGGACAGGTGGGTTATGAAAGACTTTGAAATGTATAAAATAAGACTAATGTAATGTGTACAGTGTCCAGCTTATTTTTTCAACTCTTTATTTTATTGTCTTAAGCTATTTTAAAACTCTATAAATTGTAGCAAATGAATAGTAATACCAATTATTCTTGATTATAGAGATTCAAATTAATTGTATCCTGTGGAATGTAACTGATTATTGTCCTGTAAGTATTTGTTTTGCATCTATCTGTAAATGCATTTTAGATTTCCTTATTCCCAATATGTCTCTCCAATCTTTGAATTCTCCTTTGTACTACTTGAAAACTATTACCAGGTTCCTTCTTAATAAGTAAGTTTAATAAAATCTTTCGCATGCGTTCAGTACATGTAAGTATTAGAATCATGATTATACACTAAACTGCTATTCTTCAACATAAATGACTCTAAATAAAGATTACAAATTAGAATTACTATATTTAAGATTTGATTAATTTAACGATCCATTTACTGCTATAGAACTTCTATTTTGTTCAAACTTACAAACAATAAGCTCTTAAACTTGGAGTATGTATAAAGTAACTAATGAATAATGGTCAGTATTTCAAAAACCATCACTTTTTACAAAGCGAAGTCTTCAAGATCAGATGGATGTAGGCATCTGTTGGGATGATATAATACTTACCGTCAAAGGAATTTACTCCTGAGTGGAGTAAAACAAAGCTGTAAATGCAAACAGGCAGAAGAGAACACAATTTTTTTTTCTCTCTCTCTCTCTCTCTCTCTCGTTTTACCATAAGAGGCAGATCAGGCCAGAATGTCTGAAAGGGTAATTAGAAGAACATTCTACTCACTACAAAGCCTGAGTTTCCCTGGAATTACTGGAAAGATGCTTAGAGGTTTCCAGAGCTAATTAAAAATGCTAAGAAGCAAATTAACACTTTCTCTCTAATAAACCGCAAACAGATAGTTAAGTCCTTTTAATAATGTTCCAAAGTCTCCCAAACAGCTGGAGCAAGCCCAAACAGATTGAAGCCAACCAAGCAGGCAATGTGAAATAAAGGCACCATGCCCAGGGTATTTGGATGGCCAAAGACGGGTGGGAAAAAAATTCAGGTACATCCTAACTGAGAGTGTGAAGGAGCTTGATGAGAATACACAGAAGTTAGTAAAAATAAAAGTTTAGTAAACTACACTTTTTTTCAGCATTTGTTCAGTACCATTTGCTGATTTCCATCACTATGGTTCTTTTCATTTTAAATATAGCTATTTACTTGTTATTTTCTCCATCTAAATCACGTGTCTCGCTTTCTGTTGATTTTCTAGCATCCAGCGAAGTGCAAAACCAGAATAGCTCTTCGATCTTTTTTGATAAATAAATGGATGAGTAAGTAAAAGAATTAATGGATTGATGATATAACATGTGCAGGCAAAGCTTAGATATGTTAAGAAAATACTTACAATTTCTATTGAAAATAAAATATTTTGGCTTGTAATAATTCATACTTTGTTTGAAAATCGGTTTTTATGTCTCCTTTTGAAGCTGTTATTTATTTCCCACCAAAGAGCCAGAGTCACTTTTTATAAATAATACAATAGATAGATCTTACCCTTCTGCCATCCAAAACTCCCCAGGGTCCCCTAAAAGGCAGTTTAGCCGACATCCAAACTCAACCCTCCACCCCCGAGTCCCTGATTCCCTGACGCATATTTTACCATGCTCCCTCTTACCCACTCACTTCCTAGCTTTAGCCTCACCACGCATTCTGTGTTTCTGAGTCATGACAGTCCGTTTCTTGCCCTGAAGTCTTCCATTGTGCTCTTTCCTACTAATGGAATTATCTTCTTTTCCAAGTTTATTCAGAACTCTGATCAAGTATCAACTTCTTGGAAAGATCTTCCCTAAGGACTCTATCATTTTACTTTACTTTTTAAAACATTGATAGCACTGATTCATCACTTGTATTTACTTGTTCACTTTCTTTTTTTTTTTTTTTTATTATACTTTAGGTTTTAGGGTACATGTGCACAATGTGCAGGTTAGTTACATATGTATCCATGTGCCATGTTGATTTCCTGCACCCATTAACTCGTCATTTAGCATTAGGTATATCTCCTAATGCTGTCCCTGCCCCCTCCCCCAACCCCACAACAGTCCCCGGAGTGTGATGTTCCCCTTCCTATGTCCATGAGTTCTCATTGTTCAATTCCCACCTATGAGTGAGAACATGCGGTGTTTGGTTTTTTGTCCTTGCGATAGTTTACTAAGAATGATGTTTTCCAGTTTCATCCATGTCCCTACAAAGGACACGAACTCATCATTTTTTACGGCTGCATAGTATTCCATGGTGTATATGTGCCACATTTTCTTAATCCAGTCTATCGTTCTTGGACATTTGGGTTGGTTCCAAGTCTTCGCTATGGTGAATAGTGCCGCAATAAACATACGTGTGCGTGTGTCTTTATAGCAGCATGATTTATAGTCCTTTGGGTATATACCCAGTAATGGGATGGCTGGGTCAAATGGTATTTCTAGTACTAGATCCCTGAGGACTCGCCACACCGACTTCCACAATGGTTGAACTAGTTTACAGTCCCACCAACAGTGTAAAAGTGTTCCTATTTCTCCACATCCTCTCCAGCACCTGTTGTTTCCTGATTTTTTAATGATGGCCATTCTAACTGGTGTGAGATGGTATCTCACTGTGGTTTTGATTTGCATTTCTCTGATGGCCAGTGATGATGAGCATTTCTTCATGTGTTTTTTGGCTGCATAAATGTCTTCTTTTGAGACGTGTCTGTTCATGTCCTTTGCTCACTTTTTGATGGGCTTGTTTGTTTTTTTCTTGTAAATTTGTTTGAGTTCATTGTAGATTCTGGATATTAGCCTTTTGTCAGATGAGTAGGTGGCAAAAATTTTCTCCCATTCTGTAGGTTGCCTGTTCACTCTGATGGTAGTTTCTTTTGCTGTGCAGAAGCTCTTTAGTTTAATTAGATCCCTTTTGTCAATTTTGGCTTTTGTTGCCATTGCTTTTGGTGTTTTAGACATGAAGTCCTTGCCCATGCCTATCTCCTGAATGGTATTGCCTAGGTTTTCTTGTAGGATCTTAATGGTTTTAGGTCTAACATGTAAGTCTTTAATCCATCTAGAATTAATTTTTGTATAAGGTGTAAGGAAGGGATCCAGTTTCAGCTTTCTACATATGGCTAGCCAGTTTTCCCAGCACCATTTATTAAATAGGGAATCCTTTCCCCATTTCTTGTTTTTGTCAGGTTTGTCAAAGATCAGATAGTTGTAGATATGCGGCATCATTTCTGAGGGCTCTGTTCTGTTCCATTGATCTATGTCTCTGTTGTGGTAGCAGTACCATGCTGTTTTGGTTACTGTAGCCTTGTAGTATAGTTTGAAGTCAGGTAGCGTGATGCCTCCAGCTTTGTTCTTTTGGCTTAGGATTGACTTGGCGATGCGGGCTCTTTTTTGGTTCCATATGAACTTTAAAGTAGCTTTTTCCAATTCTGTGAAGAAAGTCATTGGTAGCTTGATGGGGATGGCATTGAATCTATAAATTACCTTGGGCAGTATGGCCATTTTCACGATATTGATTCTTCCTACCCATGAGCATGGAATGTTCTTCCATTTGTTTGTATCCTCTTTTATTTCATTGAGCAGTGGTTTGTAGTTCTCCTTGAAGAGGTCCTTCACATCCCTTGTAAGTTGGATTCCTAGGTATTTCATTCTCTTTGAAGCAATTGTGAATGGGAGTTCACTCATGATTTGGCTCTCTGTTTGTCTGTTATTGGTGTACAAGAATGCTTGTGATTTTTGTACATTGATTTTGTATCTTGAGACTTTGCTGAATTTGCTAATCAGCTTAAGGAGATTTTGGGCTGAGACAATGGGGTTTTCTAGATATACAATCATGTCATCTGCAAACAGGGACAATTTGACTTCCTCTTCTCCTAATTGAATACCCTTTATTTTCTTCTCCTGCCTGATTGCTCTGGCCAGAACTTCCAGCACTATGTTGAATAGGAGTGGTGAGAGGGGGCATCCCTGTCTTGTGCCAGTTTTCAGAGGGAATGCTTCCAGTTTTTGCCCATTCAGTATGATATTGGCTGTGGGTTTGTTGTAGATAGCTCTTATCATTTTGAGATACGTCCCATCAATACCTAATTTATTGAGAGTTTTTAGCATGAAGCGTTGTTGAATTTTGTCAAAGGCCTTTTCTGCATTTATTGAGATAATCATGTGGTTTTTGTCTTTGGTTCTATTTATATGCTGGATTACATTTATTGATTTGCATATGTTGAACCAGCCTTGCATCCCAGGGATGAAGCCCACTTGATTATGGTGGATAAGCTTTTTGATGTGCTGCTGGATTCGATTTGCCAGTATTTTATTGAGGATTTTTGCATCAATGTTCATCAAGGATATTGGTCTGAAATTCTCTTTTTTGGTTATGTCTCTGCCAGGCTTTGGTATCAGGATGATGCTTGCTTCATAAAATGTGTTAGGGAGGATTCCCTCTTTTTCTATCGATTGGAATAGTTTCAGAAGGAATGGTACCAGTTCCTCTTTGTACCTCTGGTAGAATTCGGCTGTGAATCCATCAGGTCCTGGACTCTTTTTGGTTGGTAAGCTATTGATTATTGCCACAATTTCAGAACCTGTTATTGGTCTATTCAGAGATTCAACTTCTTCCTGGTTTAGTCTTGGGAGGGTGTATTTGTCGAGGAATTTATCCATTTCTTCTAGATTTTCTAGTTTATTTGCATAGAGGTGTTTATAGTATTCTCTGATGGTAGATTGTATTTCTGTGGGATCGGTGGTGATATCCCCTTTTTCATTTTTTATTGCGTCTATTTGATTCTTCTCTCTTTTCTTCTTTATTAGTCTTGCTAGCGGTCTATCAATTTTGGTGATCTTTTCAAAAAACCAGCTCCTGGATTCATTAATTTTTTGAAGGGTTTTTTGTGTCTCTATTTCCTTCAGTTCTGCTCTGATTTTAGTTATTTCTTGCCTTCTGCTAGCTTTTGAATGTGTTTGCTCTTGCTTTTCTAGTTCTTTTAATTGTGATGTTAGGGTGTCAATTTTGGATCTTTCCTGCTTTCTCTTGTGGGCATTTAGTGCTATAAATTTCCCTCTACACACTGCTTTGAACGTGTTCCAGAGATTCTGATATGTTGTGTCTTTGTTCTCGTTGGTTTCAAAGAACATCTTTATTTCTGCCTTCATTTCATTATGTACCCAATAGTCATTCAGGAGCAGGTTGTTCAGTTTCCATGTAGTTGAGCGGTTTTGAGTGAGTTTCTTAATCCTGAGTTCTAGTTTGATTGCACTGTGGTCTGAGAGACAGTTTGTTATAATTTCTGTTCTTTTACATTTGCTGAGGATAGTTTTACTTCCAACTATGTGGTCAATTTTGGAATAGGTGTGGTGTGGTGTGGTGCTGAAAATAATGTATTTTCTGTTGATTTGGGGTGGAGAGTTCTGTAGATGTCTATTAGGTCCACTTTGTGCAGAGCTGAGTTCAATTCCTGGATATCCTTGTTAACTTTCTGTCTCGTTGATCTGTCTAATGTTGACAGTGGGGTGTTAAAATCTCCCATTATTATTGTGTGGGAGTTTAAGTCCCTTTGTAGGTCACTGAGGACTTGCTTTATGAATCTGGGTGCTCCTGTGTTGGGTGCATATATATTTAGGATAGTTAGCTCTTCTTGTTGAATTGATCCCTTTACCATTATGTAATGGCCTTCTTTGTCTCTTTTGATCTTTGTTGGTTTAAAGTCTATTTTATCAGAGACTAGGATTGCAACCCCTGCCTTTTTTTGTTTTCCATTTGCTTGATAGATCTTCCTCCATCCCTTTATTTTGAGTCTATGTGTGTCTCTGCACGTGAGATGGGTTTCCTGAATACAGCACACTGATGGGTCCTGACTCCTTATCCAGTTTGCCAGTCTGTGTCTTTTAATTGGACCATTTAGCCCATTTACATTTAACGTTAATATTGTTATGTGTGAATCCGATCCTGTCATTATGATGTTAGTTGGTTATTTTGCTCATTAGTTGATGCAGTTTCTTCCTAACCTCGATGGTCTTACAGTTTGGCATGTTTTTGCAGGGGCTGGTACCGGTTGTTCCTTTCCATGTTTAGTGCTTCCTTCAGGAGCTCTTTTAGGGCAGGCCTGGTGGTGACAAAATCACTCAGCGTTTGCTTGTCTGTAAAGTATTTTATTTCTCCTTCACTTATGAAGCTTAGTTACTTGTTCACTTTCGACAAAAAAAAAAAAAAAAAAGCTTTCAGTCTTTGTTCACATATTTATTCCCACAGTAAACACTGTGCCTAGAAAATAGTACATGTGCAATACATATTTCTTGAAATAATTAATGTTTAGATATAGGAGAATAAAGTTAAATGTTGTAAGTAATGGTGTTTATAGAAAGATTCAACAATGTAAAGGTTAAATTAATTTTCAAGTTTTGAAATCCAAATAAGAATTAGGAACTAAGACTCTTCTTGACCAAATTAGAGTCAGGCTCTCCTTAGTGCTCTTTTTGAGGCCTTGACTTTGGGCTCTGTCCTTAGCCCACTTAGTCCAGTTTCAGCAAGAGTGCTAGGTCGATTTAGCAAAAATCCCTCACCCTTGATACTGACCAAATTCTAACACAGACCCTAGTATTTATGGCTACTTGGTATAGGACAGGCTGGTATCATTTATGGGGAAACATATATATATATATATATAGAGAGAGAGAGAGAGAGAGACAGAGGGAGAGTCATGTTTTTAAAAGTTAATATTCCTTGGGTAAAAAAAAAACAAATCTAGATTGCTACCTCCTACACACAACAAAAATTTCAGTTGGAAGGAGCAAATTTAATACATCACCACTATAGGAAATAAGTTCAAATGTGTTTACTTACAGATCCTGAGGAAGGAGGGTGTAATTAGCTGGGAGGGCAGTCCTCCATTTCTGGCTCACTCAAAGCAGGAATGAAGAGTCAGCAGGCAGAAGGAGAGAGAAAGAGCGCTCATAAGCTCATGCACATAGCAACTAGCAGTATACATAAGGGAATAAGGCATTGGTCACTTTAAATTTGTGGGCAAATGCCTGAAAGCTTAAAGTCCCTTTAAAGGAAATGGAAATCTGATTGCTCAGTCTGCTAGGTGAGACAGATTCCCCTAAGTTCTTATCTCTGTCCACTGTCTTGAACCATGGGTGGGGTGTAGAACTATAAACTGTCAAGGGTGACTGAGCCCTGCTTCTGATATGAGAAGCACTTTTGAACTTGCATTAAAAAATGGATGCAGAGACAACATAAAAGAATTTACTATAGGTGCCAAAGAAGCCAGGGATCCTTTGAGATGGGCCTCATTTAGGATTCTGAATATTACCTGGCCCCTAAACACCCCCCAGCTTAACATGGAGCTATGATTATACTTTAATTATCTGTGTATCTACATCAAATCAAATTTTATGCTATATATTGAATGTTTGTGTCCCCTCACCCCAAATTCACAAGCTAATCCCACCCCCCAAAGTGATGATGTTAGGAGGTGGAGTGATTACATCATGAGGGTGATACTCTCATGGGCAGGATTAGCGCCCTTGTAAAAGAGGCCTGAGAGAGGCCCATGACCCAATTGCCATGGAAGATTAGAGTGAAGAGGCGACTGTCTATGAGGATGTGGTCCCTTAGCAGATGACATGTCTTCTGGCTGGTTGATCTTAGACTTTTCACCCCTATAACGGTGAGAAATAAATTTCTGTTGTTTATAAACCACCTAGTCTCTGGTATTTTGTTTCAGCAGCTGGAACAGACTAAAACGCCTTGAATCAAATAGCCTTCACAAACCTACATGTTTTCCCTTTTTTAAAAGCATACGACTAACCAATAGAATAATCACATGGCCCTTTGTAGGAGGTGGGGGACTCACTACTGCAAATGCTCCCTGTGATGCCCCATGGTCTTTTCACCGGAGGTCTCAACCTCTCCTTCAGTCACTGGTTTCTGAGAACAGGTTCAGTTCAGAAAAGTGGGTAAGGGACATGTGAAATGTGAGTTAGCTTGGGAAGGCTTACCTCAACCTTTTGCTCATCCATTCTTGATATTTTCTGTATATATAGAATATATACATGCAGAATCAATATATATTGAAAATACATAATCTAGATATATAGAAATGATCAATAATGGATGAGCAGAAGGCTGAGATAAGCCTTGTGTTTCTGTATGTGCTTGTGTGCATGTACACATGTTTAAATGTACATGTGTTCTAGGCATATGAATGTATACAGGTACATATTCCTATGTACATATATAGAAAAGATCAAGAACATATTTGTGTACATATATATGTGTATGTCTGAAGGCAAATATATAGAGATGTAGAAAGGTACAAATATATAGATATAGATGATGTAGGTAGATTGAGATATATTGATACAGGTATTATTGCTGGCTTCCAAAATACTTTGCCTGTATGAATATTATATTCTCTATGTAAGTTCCAAAGATCCCTGTAAGTCAGGGCTTCCTTGCTGCCATTCATATATGCTACTTATAATTACATCCACATTGTTTTGACAGTTAAATGCTCCTACTTGGCTCAATAATTCTGAAATCCTGTTATCTCTGTTGTTACTAGAATGCACAATTGTTTTACAGCATTTCTTTTCATTACCACAGCCCACAGAAGATGACAACCTCTTAGCTTCTCAATAATGCTTGTGCCTCTGTTATCAGGGCATTTCTCACTGACTTGGTAAATGGAATGCCCTCCAGCTTTCCTATAGAATATAATGAGCTTGGCACATTTTGGTCCTATAGAGTACACCTATTCTAGCACACAGACTTCTCTGAGCTTTTTGTGTTCCTCCAAAGGGCATAGCAGATCTGGCATCATTTAATATGTGCTGTCACTTTTATACAGCCTCCAGGATCCATCCAGTTAGTGTATTACAGCATTCTCCCGGGTCCTTTGCCGAGCCGTTAAATACTATGTCACAGAAAGGAGCCCCCGTATGTTTAACTCACAATTTAGGAAAAAATCTCAACATAACTCAAATGGGGAACAAACTTTCTCTCATCTAGGAGGAAGTGTTTTTCATTTGTTTGTTTGATCCAGGCCACTTGAGATCTATTACTGGACTTGTTCTCCCAGTTTCTGCTGGTAATGTTAGCTAGTACCTACAGTTTCTTTAGTATATTTCCCCTTTCTACCTTTAATAGGAACAGAAATCCTCCAGTTAAATTTTGCAATTATGCTGAGATTTCCCCTAGCTGTAGGAACCTGGAGGTTAAAGTTTCTGAAGTACATATACCTAGTATCCCTACCCCAAACTCACATCTGACCACTTCCCTGTCAGGTCTCTGACTTTCTTGGGCTAAATAATTAGGTTTCTTTGAAATCCTGCCACTCCTAAAATTAACATTCAGCTCTGTCTGCTATCCAGATGTAGGAGAGAAGTCTTTTGCAATGCTGCCAAGGAAGCACTCTCACACTTTGCATGAAAATATGCAAGTCTAAAATAACGTACAAATAATAAAATGTTGAGTAAAACTAAAAACACTGATGTTTATCATTTGCACAGACATAAGAAAAAGGAATTCATATGCTTTGTTATAAATTATATATTAAAAATATAAATTGGTAAAACACTTGAATAGAAACATGGATCTAAGTAATGTGTTAGCTTTGATTATTATTCAGCAAATATTATTTCCCCCTTTCCTTCTAACCTCCAAAGAAAGAGTGTCTTTCACCATGAATTTGGTATTGAGCTTGACCAGTAAATTTCTGTAGTCAATAAGATGCTAGCAAATGTGACAAAATGAGACATGAGCAGAGACTTTCAATGTGCTTCCCTCTTGTGTTCCTTCCTTTTATCATAAGAAGAACATGCCTTAGGTAGCTGCTGATTCAACAAGGACAAAAGACACATGAGGATGACTTTGACCCAACCCGCCGTTTAAAGCAAAGCCCAGCCAAATGATTACCTGAACATCAACCAAGTCGCAGACATATAAGCAGAAAGTAAATGTCTTCTCCTACATGCCACTAAATTTTGCAGTGAATTTGTTATACATCATTATTGTGGTAATGGATGATTGATACAACTTCTTAAGTGGAGCATGGTTGTATTCTATGACCCAGGAATTTGATGTATTATGATAAAAGAAAAACTTCAGCTGAATTAAATTTAAAGGAGTTTAATTGAACAATGAACAATTAGCAAATTAGGCAGCCCCCATAATCACAGCAGATTAACATAGACTCCAGTGCAGAAGATTTACAGACAAAAAAAAGGGAAATGACATACAGAAATTGGAAGTGAAATACAGAATGGCAGGGTTGGCTACAGCTCAGCATATGACTTATTGGAACACAGTTTCAACACTCAGCAGTGCATGAATGGTTGAAGCATGGCCACTGGGATTGGCCAAGACTTAGCTATTGTTACAGGTGCATACTCCTAAGTTAGGTTGTCAATGTTGTCTGACTGTTGAGCTAGGTTACAGTTCATCCACAAAGACTCAAATATAGAAGTACGAAGTTCTTCTCAGGCCGTATTTAGTTTGCTTTAACAATGTCTATCCTGGACAATTTCTCATACATGTGTGTAAGGAGATATGTAAAATTATGTTCATGGCAGTAGTATCTGTACTGCAGAAACTGCCTCACTTGCATTTTTAACATTTTTTAGGCCGTGTCGTCTTTTGAAATATGTGAGCCACCCAGCGTTAACTTAAAAGGTTTTAACATTGTCTTGACCCTGGGTAATGTGACCATACATTTTTTTTTTTTTTTTGTCTTTCAGCCTCATAAGTCAATGCTGTCAACTATACTTTTAAAAATTGATTGTTATCTCATGAATGCATAAATCTAGCCACATTTTAGTATTTCCATAACTTTATGACATGCTGTAAATGTTATTTGAGCAATTTCTGATGTGGTCTCCTGTATAATCAATGAGTTTCCTCTTCCTTTTTCTGGATATAGCATATTTTTGAATCATTAATACTGAACTCATGGCCAACTGCACTTTGTTCAGCTCATGCAAAACATGTGTTTTCTTTATAAGGCACATCACTGCCTTCTTGTGCTTAAAAAAACTAGACAGCCAGTCTGTCCAGTACCATGCTTAAGAGCCATTTTCGGCCAGGCACGGTGGCTCACACCTGTAATCCCAGGACATTGGGAAGCTGAGGTGGGTGGATCACGAAGTCAAGAGATCGAGACCATTCCGTCCAACATGGTGAAACCCTGTCTCTACTAAAAATACAAAAATTAGCCGGGCCTGGTGGTGCATGCCTGTAGTCCCAGCTACTCAGGAGGCTGAGACAGGAGAATTGCTTGAACCCGGCGCTGCAGAGGTTGCAGTGAGCCAAGATTGCACCACTACACTCCAGCCTGAGTTGACTGAGTGAGACTCCATCAAAAAAAAAAAGAACAAAAATGCAAAAAATGTGCTAAGAAATAAACTGTAAAAATGACACCTATTTATAGTATGAGAACCAAATAAAGAAAGTAGAATGAGTGTCATCTTGTTCAGCCTTAACTAGAAACAGACACATTGGGTAATTAAAATTTCTTGTGCATCTGTGCAATTCTATGAGTGACCGTGAAGGTCTAGTGTGTATCAATTGTGACATTACAAATACATTTCAGCAAGAGGACAAATTCACAAATATGTGATCTGTGAAAATAATAAGGATTGGCTATATTTAATTACGCTAGAATGCAAATATATGAATGGAATGATATCCAAAAACTTCAGGATAGTGCTTAAGTCTAGCAGGGAAGGAGGTAAAAAGGATGTTTATGTGGGTCTTAGATTTATCTGTAACATTTCATTTGTTAACAGAAAAAAAAATTTCAAACAAATGTTGCAAAATGCTGTCTTTATATTCTCTGATAAGTATAATTGTCTTTGTACTCCTTTCTATAGTTTTAAAATATTTGAAATACTTTTAATATTGTATATTAAATTTTAAGGACATTTACAAATTCTATTTGCAAAACTTTTAAAAAATAATAAAAAGTTTCATGGGAAGTGGAAATTTGGGCCATGTTGTCAGTTTTGGCACAGAAGGGAGATTTTGAAATATCTATTGTTTCAAGCACAAATCTGACTAGTGAAGTTACAGAGGCCTAGATCTACACTGACTACTAAAAGGGTCTCTTCCAACATATTTAGAAAATGGTTTAATTGCTATAATTTTCAATATATATTTGACTGTGAGATATTAACATTCTTAATATTCAGTGACTTAAAAATTTAAATCTATTAAAGTGTTCTAAGAAGTCCTATAAGGCAATCTCCAATTATTGATAGCATGCTCTTCATACATATCCCCAATAATTTTGACCAACTCTGAAATGGTGACCTCCTGTTCCTTAAAAACATCAATTTCTTTCTTTCCTGCATATACTATCCAAATAGAATGCCTGCTATTTTCTTGGACAAGTAGAAACCCACTATTACTGATTAAATACTCTGAGGACCAGGATGTTTTTAGTTACCATTTTCTTCCATACAGATGATTGCCATACTTTATTATAAACTCTCTGAGGAAAAATTGCTTTTGTTTTTTATCCTTATACCAAACCTATCTGGACCTTGGCCACTGTGGCTAGAAATAATATTTATAGCCCAAGCTACACAAGTTCAATAAAGACTATGATTACTGTCAGCACTCAAAAACTGCATCTTCTAGCTGTAGTGTAGTATCAAACATGGCAGGAACATTGCTTAAATGAAGCAGTGAGAAATTTCAAAAGGTGTAAAACATTCTCATCATCCTCCTTATTTCTTAAGCATTATTTATAACCATATTGAGACCAATTTGTACGAGTCTTTGTTAATAGAGAAAACAAATATTTGTTTTTATCTATTTGTTTTTAAGTAACGAATCAGCATAAGTTATTTGCATGCAGGTCATTATGTATTGATAATTGTATCGAAAGAAATTTGGCCTCACTCAAAGAGACATCTGACATTTTTTTCTGGCTCCCAGGAGGTAAAGTCTAAAGCATTGGAATTTCCGCAGTGCTAAGAGTTTCCATATTATTTCTGATGAATTGCTCACACTATACCTAATAGTTGATGTTAACAGAGTGACTCAGAGGGGGCTGGCCACACATGATAGTTAGAGTAGGGGCTGGCCATGCCAGAAAGACTAACCAAAGGAAAGAATTAGATTGGGCCTTTTGGTCATGCTATATCATTCCACCTCTGGGAAAGGAGGGAGATGAAGACTGAGTTCAATTATGTGAACAATATAATCAATCAATCATACTTAATGAAGTCACAGTAAAAACTCTGAAGACTGAAGCTTGTATTGGCTTCCTGGATTGGCAATGTGCTATGCTAATTGTCACATACTAATACTGGAGCATAACATGTCCTGAAGATAAAGAAAGCTTTCTGTTTGGGACTTTCCCAGACTCTGTGCTCTGTGTTTCTTCCCTTAGCTAATTTTAACGAATCTTTTCCTGTAATGAACATGACTATAAATATAATAGCTTTCTGTGAGATCTGTGAGTGTTTAGTGTGAATTATTGAAACTGAGGGCATACTTGGTTGTCTGCAGAACTGTCTCCTTACCTCACAATTTGGCAAACTTTGAAATAATGATATATTGTTTTGTAGAAGTAGGTTTAAGCTGAACAGAAAGCTAACGTTTTAGTTTTCTGACAATTGGGAGAGAAGGGCTACAGATCAACTATTCCAAACCAAAATACATCTTGTTATATATTTTTAAATATTTCATAAGTTTATAAGTAGTGTATTTATTTATAATAAGACATCTTATTTACATTCCTTTGTGTATATTTCCCAAAAGTACATCCAGAATTATTGTAAAATAATGTTGCCCAAAGTGATACACTCTCTACATGAATATATTATGCATATTTTGTTTAGCTGAGACAACATTGGATTATCCCTGACTTAAAAATCTTTCTGACTAAAACAATTTCAGCAATGTTGAGTGGAAAGAACTTGAGTGTCAATTGCTCATTCCTTTTTATGTATGGGAACAGAGTCAAAACAATCATCTACAAATAATCAAAGCTTGTTTTCTACCTATGTACTAAGCTCACCTCAGACTGAAGAAGAAACACTTCCATTGTGGTACATATCCTAGCAAGGCATCTTGTCTTAACTTAAAAACAAAACAAAATAGTGTGGAGTAGCAGAACTTGGAGATTCTGTGGGAGGATAAAAAAGGGGTGAGGGATGAGCAATTACATAATGCATATAATGTACATTATCCAGGTGCTGATTACATTAAAAGCCCATACACTAAAACCCAATATATCCATGTAATAAAACTATGCTTGTATGCCTTAAATGTATACAAAAATAAATAAATATCATGATAGCCAACGTACTTTCAGTTTGATTGCTTGTTCAAATGTACATATCTGTGCAACTGGTAGTATGGAATAATTGTTTCCACATATCTATTAGTGAGTATGATTTTGAGCTACCAAAAATCAAATCAAATTTCAGTTAATGAAATAATTATCATTTTTTATTTTTGATTATTCCTATTTTATAAAACACATGTATCACAACTGTCTTTTTGGTATTCTAAAATACTTCCTAGATCAAGCCATACTCACAAAGACTAAGACACTGTAACAGAGACTACTTATTCTCTGCTAATCATTCTACCCAGTCACCACAACAAAAAAGAAAAAGAAAAAAACAAAACAACCCTGGTTATTATCTGGACACATCACTCCCAAGGATAAATATTATATTTCTTATTCCTTTAGCTCTAGATGTGGCTGTGTGATAGAGGCTTCTTAATGGCAGCCTTGAAAGAATAGAACAGGGTTAAGGACATGAATAGACAGTTCTCCAAAGAAGATATACAAATGGCCAACAAATAAATGAAAAAATCCTCAACATCACTAATGATCAGGGAAACTCAAATCAAAACCACAATGTGATACTACCTTACTCCTGCAAGAATGGCTATAATCAAAGAATAAAAAAAAAAAAAAGTAGATGTTGGCATGGATGCAGCAATGATAGAACACTTCTACACTGCTGGTGGGAATGTAAACTAGTACAGCTGCTATGGAAAACAGTGTTGAGAGTCCTTAAAGAAGTAAAAATACAACTACAATTTGATCCAGCAATCCTACTCCTGGGTATCTGTTCCATGCGAGAAATGAGTGCGGGGCGAGGAAAAGGTGCACACGCAATACATTTAAGGGTAAACAACCTTTATCCCATGTAATGGCAATGCGGATATAATAAGCAAATGATATAATCAGCAGATGATATAATAAGCAGATTGAGATAATAAGCAGGTTGATATAATAAGCAAATTGTAATAGGAAGAGGAGAAGGGAAAAGATATTTACATTCACCAGACTATGGAGGATTCACCACCAGATTGAGAAGCAACAGCCTAGGATCCAGAGTCAGAAGGAAGAGCCTGGGCTCCACAGTCGGCCACTCGTCTGTGCACAGGCGAGGAGAGGTCTCATGAAGCTTTGGCACAGTCTGGGACCCTAGCTCTTTTTGTAACAAGTTTTTTTGGCATGAGGCCCAGTCATGAGGGCCCTTCCCCACTGAGCTAAAGGAACACAAAAAGGTCAACTTGTTTTTTGCCGTTCTCTATTGTTTTTCAATAACTAACATATAGGAATAGATTGAAGTAAAGATTTCTCGGAAACAGAGCTGGATGAAGCCTCAAGGGGCTAACACAACCAGTTCCAGGACTTGGTAACCATTGTTTGTGTCCATGTTCAATTGAGTTCAAATTTAATGTTTAACTTTTCCTCCACAGTATCTACCCAGAGAAAAAGAAGTCATTATTCAAAAAATATACTTGCACACGCATCTTTGTAGTAGCAGAATTCACAATTGCAAAATCGTGGAGTCAACCCAAATGCCCATCAATCAATGAGTGAATAAAGAAATTGTGAGATATGTATGATGGAATACTACTCAGCTATAAAAAAGAATGAATAAACAGTATTTGCAATAACCTGGATGAGATTGCAGATTATTATTCTAAGTAAAGTAACTCAGGAATCGAAAGCCAAACATTGTATGTTCTCACTGATATGTGGGAGCTAAGCTATGAGGATGTAAAGGCTTAAGAACGACACAATGGACTTTGGGGACTTGTGGGGAAGAGTTGCGGGGTAAAGGAAAAATACAATAAATGTGGTGCAGTGTATACTGCTCAGGTGATGGGTGCACCAGGATCTCATGAATCACCACTAAATAACTTACTCATGTAACCAAATACCACTGGTACCCCAATAACTTATAGAAAAATAAAATAAAATTTAAAAAAATAAAGAAGAGGACAGTTATCTTGGCATACAAGGACACAAGCCTGCAGTCAACGACAGGAATAAGATGTTGCCATCTTACCTGAGCGTCTTTAATCATATGGTTTCCAAAGATACTCCAGTAATTTAGAGGAGATGAGGAACTGGGATGGAGCTGAGCATGGTCTGTAAGGAAAGAACCACAGTCTTCAGACTCAACCTACATCTAGGCAAGATCTCTAGCTTTTATTAGTTATATATAACCCCAAAACTAAGTTGTCAAAGAATCCCTTTCACAGAAAATCCTTCTTGGCTTGCAAAAGCCAGTCGTTTAGTCCCTAAAGTTACCAAGAATAACACTCCCAGTCCCCCCAGCCCCCACCCTACCACTATACCCACAACAATTGCATCAGCAGGATGCTGGCTAGGAATTTTGCAGTCCCCATAAAGAGCTTTCTTAACACAGTTAACTTAAGACATGACCATGAAAAATCGATAAGGAAGAACTTCCCAGGGAGTTATGGCTTGCCAGGTAAGCTAGCCAAATTATTTGTACTTTATAATTCATATATGGTAATGTGTCCGGAATTGGTGGCTTCTTGGTCTCACTGACTTCAAGAATGAAGCCGCGGACCCTCGCGGTGAGTGTTACAGCTCTTAAGGTGGCGCGTCTGGAGTTGTTCGTTCCTTCTGATGTTCGGATGTATTTGGAGTTTCTTCCTTCTGGTGGGTTCGTTGTCTCGCTGGCTCAGGACTGAAGCTGCAGACCTTTGTGGTGAGTGTTACAGCTCTTAAGGCGGCATGTCTGGAGTTGTTCGTTCCTCCCAGTGGGCTCGTGCGCTCGCTGGCTTCAGGAGTGAAGCTGCAGACCTTCGCGGTGTTACAGCTCCTAAAAGCAGTGTGGACCCAAAGATTGAGCAGCAGCAAGATTTATTGCAAAGAGTGAAAGAACGAAGCTTCCACAGTGTGGAAGGGGACCCGAGAGGGTTGCCACTGCTGGCTGGGGCAGCCTGCTTTTATTCTCTTATCTGGCCCCAGCCACGTCCTGCTGATTGGTAGAGCCGAGTGGTCTGTTCTGACAGGGCGCTGATTGGTGGGTTTACCATCCCTGAACTAGACATAGAAGTTCTCCACATCCCCATCAGATCAGTTA
This sequence comes from Hylobates moloch, assembly GCF_009828535.3. Lineage (NCBI taxonomy): Eukaryota > Metazoa > Chordata > Mammalia > Primates > Hylobatidae > Hylobates > Hylobates moloch. The sequence continues at coordinate 77,657,570 of NW_026652291.1, forward strand.
GATATAGAGTATCCACACAAAGGTTGTCCAAGGCCCCACCAGAGCAGCTAGATACAGAGTGTTGATTGGTGCATTCACAGACCCTGAGCTAGACATAGGGTGCTGATTTGTGTGTTTACAATCCCTGAGCTAGACATAACGGTTCTCCACATCTCCACCAGACTCAGGAGCCCAGCTGGCTTCAGCCAGTGGATCCTGCACCAGGGCTGCAGGTGGAGCTGCCTTCCGGTCCCGCACCGTGCGCTTGCACTCCTCAGCCCTTGGGTGGTCGATGGGACTGGGCGCCGTGGAGCAGGGAGTGGCGCTCGTTGGGGAGGCTCCAGCCGCACAGGAGCCCATGGAGGGGGTGGGAGGCTCAGGCATGGCGGGCTGCAGGTCCCGAGCCCTGCCCCGTGGGAAGGCAGCTAAGGCCCGGTGAGAAATCGAGTGCAGTGCCGGTGGGCTGGCACTGCTGGGGGACCCGGTACACCCTCCGCAGCCGCTGGCCCGGGTGCTAAGCCCATCATTGCCCGGGGCCGGCAGGGCCCGCCAAGCCCCCGCCCACCCGGAACTCCAGCTGACCGGCAAGCACCGCGCGCAGCCCCGGTTCCCGGTTCCGGCTCGCGCGTCTCCCTCCACACCTCCCTGCAAGCCGAGGGAGCCGGCTCCCGCCTTGGCGAGCCCAGAAACGGGCTCCCACAGTGCAGCGGTGGGTTGAAGGGCTCCTCAAGTGCCACCAAGAGCCCAGACAGAGGAGGCGCCGAGAGCGAGCGAGGGCTGTGAGGACTGCCAGCATGCTGTCACCTCTCAGTAAGATTTGATCGTTGCTATAGACAGGTAAGTACTATATGCTTCTCATTATACTTTTTCCCAAATGAGAATATCATGATTATTTTGTGTATTCATGCATTCGGGGATGGGCAAACTATGCCCCCAGGACAAATCTGACTTGTTGTATTGTGTGTGTGTGTGTGTGTGTGTGTGTGTGTGTGTGTAAGTACAGCTTTATTGGAACATAGCCATGCCCATTCATTTTGTCTCTGGCTGCTTTCACCCTTGAGTGGCTTTTAAATAATTATAACAGAGACAATATGGCCTGCAGAGCTTAAACTATTTACCATCTGGCCCTTTACAAAAAAAGTTTGGTGATCCCTCGTCTACATTATCATTTTATATTGAGCATGTTAAGACCAAATTAGTTGTTTCTAGACTAATGGTAGCTATATCATACTGGAAGGAAAAGATTGCACATTGACTAGAGTGTCAGAGAAAAATCCATTTTTTCTCCTTCCTATAAAAAGCAAAAAACTTACATAGTTATCTACACTGCATGTTGTTGGACCCTTGAAAAATGTAATTTTCTTTAATTACCCTTTTTAGTAATAACATCTATTTATATGAAGGATTCCTGTAATAAATAGTACTATGAGCTTTTTATTGTATATTATAAAGATATTATTGAGTTTTTAAATTCATTATATCATACTATATATTCATTTCTCCCAAGAGAAATGATCATGGTGCCTACTTATGTTAAAAATCTTCTCAGAAGTTTGTTTTTATCTCATGAATATAATAAATTGTGTAAATGATACTAACTTTGCCCTTTTTTCAAATTAAAATTTAAATGATAAATTTATACTTCACTTTTGGTGAATTGGTAAATTCTGAAATTGAAAACCACTCCAAAAGTCCATGATATAGTAATTTTTATTACTGTTGAAACTGCTGAAATATATGTCATTAGGCTGAGAGAGGCTAAAGAACGTCCACAGCTAGAGAGGAAGCCTACCCTACCACCTAGCATCCAGCTTTCAATCCAGTTTTCTTCTTGTATTTACATAGGCAATAACTCATAAAAATAAAAATAAAATTGTATTTTTACAGGTGAAAAGAAAGCACTTGATAATGCTTTGAATATAAAACAAAGGGGCCTAAAATGGTCCTTATTTAGAAAATTTAAAAAATAAACTAAAAGTAGAATAGCAAATTCTCAAAACTGCCCAGATTTATGGCATTCAAAAACATATATAGTCATTCAATAAAATAAATTTGTGAAGTTTTATCACCACTGCAAAAGTTGCTCAATAATAGTGATAGAATTTTAGTAAAATTTGAAAGGCTGGTAACTGGTCCTTTGAAGTTGTGTAGCCCCAGGAAACAAGGCATTATTTTAAAAAGTTTTTTGCCCTTGTGAAAGCACAAGAGAGAAAAAGAGCATTAATGTTTCTTCTTGACTGCGGAAAAATACTTAGAAAAGAGGGGGTATAACCAGAACAAGAGAGTGCAACAGTGATGAAACTCACTTAGTTTTAAAGCAAGATGCCTCTGAAAGGGGAGTATCATGGTTAAATGCAGCCAAGCACATACTGATTCCTCCATTGTGGCAACGTGGGATGTTTGAGCTCTGCCTAATCTATAGTCGTGCAAATCAAAAGTCATGACAAAAAAACAGAGAAATCTTATTCTTCCATTGGGTATCCCATTAAAATACTTGCATCATCGCACAACTTATTTTAACATGATTTCACAGTTATATGTGTGCTAAAGTGGCAATTCACAAATGTAAGTTTTTGAAGAGACTGGTTTTCCTTAGAAATGTCAGCATTCTACTTAGGTTGCTTTTGCCAAAGTCACCTAAATTGAAAAGATCCCTCACTCACTGGCATAGCTTCTCCACATCCAGTCTTTAAATGGTTCCATTTCAACAGTCTCACTGAAATCCAGCTGGCTCATATCCCGATTATAATAAAAATCCAAAGTGTTGCTAATTGGCTAGAGAACGGAATTTGAAATTCTGACAGGAAGTATTTCCTCACCCTCGATTGAGAAAAACAGTGCACAGATGGTCAAGGTGATGCACATTCGTGTGCCCTCAAAGATTTCTTTCCAATTCTTATGTCAAAATAAGGCTTAATAAAAAAATATAAATAAATAAATAAATAAAAGGAAGCTCATCTCTAACCTCTGGTTTAAAGTGTTCATCGTTAACTCCTATTATAATTTAAGTTTTTTAACGGATTCACTCGCCCTTGCCTGCCTGTAGTTTAGATTACTGCATGAACTTCCAATTCTACCACAAGCAGAAGTTTCTATGGCAATTATAATTCTTTCTGAGGACAAGAACACTGAGGTCACATCACATCAGTACATTCTGCCCTGTACTGATACCGATCAAATTCTGAAAATAATTTAAGGTTTTGGTCCTTAGCCTTAGGGCACAAAACTCGATAGAATCTAGCAATTTCAGAAACCTTATCATGTTCGACACCACATTACTCATAGCAACTATTTTCAACAAGCAGTCTGTGGTATTGATCCTAAAACTGAAATAGACAAGATTCTAGGTTAGACTACTCCTTTAAAATCAATGGAATTGTAGAAATTAGTTTGAAAAATTCTATCAGGATATTAGAACATTCTCAAAGAACTTGGCAACAATTTAGCAGGTTTATTATTTCACTTATTTATCAAAATATTCTTCAAGCCATAATTTTGTGAAGTTTCCTCTCCTATTTCCAAACTATTTTAGTTTCTCAAAGGTCCCTCCTCCATTCACTCAGCCTAATTCTCTACATCTTTACCACTTACTTGACAAAAAATCAAAGGCCAAATATCAGGAACACCTTCTCTGTCTACTCCTTTCTTCCACCCAATTATATCTGTATTTGCAGGTAAATTGCAAAAACAAAAATTGTTCAAGCAGCAAGCTGTTTATTTAAAGATATATATATAGCCCTATTTTTTCTCACTCTATGCCTGTTATTTTATCTGTCCTTTTCCATCTCCTTTCTCTCTTTTTCCTCTCCCAACAGTGGAACATTAAAAAAAAGCAAGTTACTACAAAGTAAAATTAGATTTAGGACAAAACTGAAAATAAGGACAGCAAACAAACAGAGAGAACCTGAGGTCACTGTGGCCTGGGTAGGAGTTTATTTACCCTTACTAATCCATGAGACTATGTGCTTCAAACCAAACTCATGCATCCCAGAGAGTGGATCTCAATTAATTGTAACCAGTATCTTGAGATATTACCATGAAAAGTGTACCTGATGGCTCCTGGGAAGTTTTACTCACTCTTTAAAGACAAAAAAGTAGGAAAAGATGGTTTCTGCTTATATCAGTCATAATACGATCAGAGAAGCAGAGCCCTACCCATTCTTGATTTCTTTTAGTTGGGAGTGGGCAGGAGTAGGAGACTCAACAAACTAGAAATAGAAAAGAACTTCTTCTATATGATAAAAGATATCTACAAAAACTACGTATCATATCATGTTTAATGCTGAAACAATCAATGGGCTCTCCCTAAAACTGAGAACAAGGCAAGAATGTCCCTTTTAACCATTTTTATTCTGCATTGTACTGCAGACTCTTTTCAGAGCTATCAGACAAGAAAACAAATAAAAGTTATGCAGACTGGATTAAATTTTTTAAAAAAATTATTTATTTATTTATTTATTTATTTTTGAGACAGAGTCTCCTCTGTCACCTAAGCTGGAGTGCAGTGGCACAATCTCAGCTCACTGCAACCTCCGCCTCCCAGGTTCAAGCAATTCTCCTGCCTCAGCCTCCAGAGTAGCCAGGGCTACAGGCGCCCGCCACCACACCCGGTTAATTTTTTTGTTTTTAGTAGAAACAGGATTTCACCATGTTGGTCAGGCTGGTCTCGAACTCCTGACCTTGTGATTTGCCTGCCTCAGCCTCCCATAGTCCTGGGAATATAGGTGTGAGCCACCGTGCCTGGCCAATTAAAATTATTTTTATTCTCAGACGACATGACCCTGTGTGTAGGAAATACACCCATACTAGAGCTAATAAATATGCTTAGGAAGACTACAGAAAACAAGATCCATATACAAAATAAATGAACGTTTTCACCCTGAAAACTAAAAAAACTTTGCTTAGAAAAAATAAAAAGGATCTAAAGGGAAGGAGAATTATTCCATGTTCATGAATTGGAAGACTCTGTTTTATTACAATAAAAATTCTCCCCAAAAGATTCATTGCAGATGTTTTTCTCCAAAATTGACAATCTGATTCTAGAATGTATATGGAGAAGGAAAGGACTCAGAAAAGTCAAAACAACCTTGAAAAAAGGATAAAGTTGGAGGACTTTCACTCCTTATTTTCAAAAATTATTGGGAATCTATGCTAACCAGGATAGTGTGGTACTGGAGTAAGAATAGATACACAGGTCAATGGAATAAAATTGGCACTCCTGAAATAAATCTTTACATTTTTGGTCAATTGATTTTGAACTAAGTTTCGAAAGTAATTCATTGAAGGAAGAATAACGTTTTCAATAAAGTGCCTTTCTCCACCTCTCCTGGTTTAGAATTAGTCTCATATTCTATATTTTAGTGATGGTCTTTTATATTTTATTATTATTTACCAGAAACAGATCCTAATAAATTTTGAATGCTCTTTTTTTTTAATTCTTTATTTCAAAAATCATTGATTTGATTGAGAACTCCACTCTACAATTTCCTGTGAAAGTTTAGCAGCTGACCCTAAGTATTTATTCAATAGAATGTAAGAGGAAATACTAGGTCAAGACTTTTCTTTTCTTTTTTGGAGACAGAGTCTCGCTCTGTCACCCAGGCTGGAGTTCAGTGGCACAGTCTCTACTCACTGCTACCTCCACCTCCTGGGTTCAAGTGATTCTCATGCCTCACCCTCCCAAGTAGCGGGGATTAAAGGCATGCGCCACCACACCCGGCTACTTTTTGTATTTTTAGTACAGATGGTGCTTCACTATGTTGGCCAGGTTGGACTCAAACTCCTGGCCTCAAGTGATCCAACAGCCTTGGCTTCTCAAAGTGCTAGGATTACAGTCATGAGTCACCACATCCAGCCTGGGTCAGGACTTCTGTAAAAGCTTTCTTTACAAAGGGGTCTGAGTTAACTGGAAGGCTATTTTGCCCTTGACACTTCTTAGTAGCTTACTTAATTGTCTTGATGTCTTGCAATTGGCCATGATGGGAGATGGTGCAATCACTGACTTACAATTAGTGCAAACTATAACAGGAGAAAGAGTCTACATTTCTGATGACAAGATAGAGCTGCCATCTTTGCCCTAGACTGCTGTCCTGTTTTATTTTATGATAAAAAATAAATCTCTAAGATGTTTAAGACAGTCATTTTGGATTTCTGTTACCAGAAGCCAAATATAATTTCTAATAATACTAAACAAACTTTATTTTCAGTTACTCGCCTCACACCCCTCTCCAAAAGTTACTTAAAACAAGTGAAATCTAATCAACTTCATCCTTTATTGTAGGGCGTGGTTATCTTTAACTTCACTTCAATATATTTTTTGGTGCCTTGTTTTATTAAGCCCACAAAATGGATTTCTTAATATTGCTTTATAACTTGATATTTATTTCAGTTTGTTTGTATTTGTTTCCTTATTTGTTAAAATGGCTTAGATCCAAAAGACAGGCAATAACAAATGCTGGTGAGGATGTGGAGAAAAGGGTACTCTGGTACATGGTTGGTGGGAATGTAAATTAGTACAACCACTATGGATAATAGTTTGGAGGTTCCTCAAGAAACTAAATATTGACCTACCATATGAACCAGCAATTCCACTGCTGGGTATATAGCGAAAAGAAAGGAAATCAGTTTATCATTCCTTCTTGACCTCAGCTGTATCTTATGATTCATTTCCTTTCTTACCGAAGTACATTCTTTAAACCTTTTTGCTGTGCATCTGTGGACAGTACACTCAATTTTTATTTCGGCAAACGTTGATCTGGTTTGAGAAAGATAGATAGCTTGGGACTTGATTCAAAGTTGAACTTTCCATCTGTACTTTTAGGATATTCCATTACTTTTCTGTCGTCTATTATTTCACTTGAGAAATCTTCCTCCAGTACAATTTTCTATTCTTGGAAAATGATCTGCTGATCCTCTCTTGATTATTGAATTCACGTATTTTATCAATTCTGGAATGTCCTTAACCATTCTCTGTATTTTCTATTTTTGAAAAATGGCTATTTAACTCTGTCCACCAAATCCATTAAGCTCCTTGCCATATTTTGGATTTGATTTTCTCTGTGTTCTACATTCCAAGGAGATTCTTCATGGAGTTATTTCTTCAGGCTTCCAAATGCTATGTTTGTCTATTCATAATCAATCAGTTAGCCCATTCACTGTACTGTCTAATTTTACTTTCTAAATTATTTAGCTTTAGAAGTTTAGTTTTCTCTTTTTAATTTTTTTCCAAATTATCCTAGCAATGTGGATAAACACTAGTTTTCTGCTCACTGTTACTAGGTTTACCCCTTATCTTTTTGAACATCTTATGTAATATAATATATTTCTGATAATTCTATTTTCTTAAGTTATTAGAGGTACTAAATTTGTTGTGTTTTTGCTGTTTTTGTTATTGTGCACTGTTGTTTCCCCTGAGTTTCGCTCATTGTTGGTTGTTTCTTTCTATGTTATACACAAGTGTACTTGAAAAGAATAGAGGATTTTGAGAAAGGTGAGTAGAGAATGATCTACAATAATCATGAGAGGCACTTATAGTCGCTTCCAGACCCTGTGTATATTGATCGTGAGAAAAATTTGTTAAAACTACTGCTATGTGAGATTACTGAATGAGCAAGAAGTTTCTCCAGAGGAGATCTAAGCTTCATTTAGAGAAAAGGGATAAGCAAACATTCAGAGAAGAAGTAAGGGTATGGGAAAATTTTTGTACATATTATTAGGTCTGACAGGCACAATAAGAGGCATCCACCATAGGAGGGGACGGCTTGGAGAGTGACTGAATCAGATCAGCAGATAAAAGAGGAATATGGGAAGAAGTAAGTACTGGATGTCTAGGGGAATGGGGATTCTGCAGGGCCTAAGGTAAGCGGGAAAATAACATATGATGAAATTCTTCTTGATCGTCACTTAGGATAAAGTCTAAAAATTTTGCTCTCTAGGAGCTGCACTCCTAAAGAGTACAGAACTTGAGCAAAATATGATCTCAAAAGGAATATATGGAGTTCAGTGGGCCTGGCTTAAATTCTCCTAATGTTAGAACCCAAATCTTAATAGGTGTGAATAATAGCAACCTATATTTTGCTAAATTATCAACAACAGTAGAAAATAATTAAAAATAGACAAATAATATCTCCACTTCAATTTCTATATTACCTGAAGTAACGTCTAAACTCTTCTGGGCTCTAGATTCCTCCTCTTTAAATGAAGAAATTAGACAAAATAATTTTGCCTTTACAGTTTTGTGTGACTAATTCTTCTAAATTTTTTTCAGTATGCACAATAGAAATTCATCAGAGTACATTAATTTGGATTTTACAGCTCAGTATCTAAACTAATTTTTATACTTTTTGTGTTAAAAGAATGATGGGAAGAAGATTTCAGATTGAACCCTTAAAATTCTCTAGATCAGAGAGAATTGAGAGACGTGTATGTTATAAAATAACATGCTTTTCAGAAATAAGAAATTTTTGAAAGATTCCGTTTTCTTAAGTACTTTTATAAATTTTATTCTTTCTACAAAAAAAAAATTAGTAAGAATTTGCTGTATGCCAGCCATGATCTCCATTTATTTCTCCCAACACTTGTGTGACAGACACCTTGTCCCCATTTTGCAGATGAAGATGTAAAGCACTGGAAGTTTTACTGCCTTCAGTTATAAATTAGTTCGTTCTACCCTCACTTTGTATATAGACACCTGGTGTCTGTATTCTCCTTCCTAATGCTTTCTAACGGTTATGATGCACAGCTCCAGGTAACACAGGACTTAGGCCTCAGTTTACCCAAGGTATGGTAAGTTTCTTGTAGCTCCTGAAGTATGTTGTTTTTAAAAATAACATAATAATAGGTGTCCTGTGGGACCCAGATATTTTCTTCTCAGCACTCAGTGTTGCTATAAGCCTGCTGGTCTCTGCCCAAGGGTTTCCATTGGTCACAAGAGTGTAACCGCCCAATGGGTTCACCTTGCTGGCTGTCTAGACAGAACTGATATATCAAGATTGGAATTGCAATGGAGAAAGAGTAATTCACATAGAGCCCACTGTGCAGGAGACCGGAATTTTATTATTACTCAAATGAGTCTCCCCGAGCATGCATGCAGGGATCAGAGTTTTTTTGTTGTTGTTGTTTGTTTGTCTGTTTGTTTGTTTTTTGAGACAGAGTCTCACACTGATGCCCTAGCTGGAGTGTTGCCGTGGTGTGATCTCGGCTCACTACAACCTCTGCCTCCTGGGTTCACGTGATTCTCCTACCTTAGCATCCCGAGTAGCTAGGATTACAGGCATACACCACCACACCTGGCTAATTTTTTGTATTTTCTGTAGAGATGGAGTTTCACTATGTTGGCCAGACTGATGTAGAACTCCTGATCTTGTGACCTGCCCCCATCGGCCTCTCAAAGTTCTGGGATTACAGGCGTGAGCCACGGTACCTGGCCTCAGGGATCAGAGTTTTTAAGGATAATTTGGCAGGTATGCGTTCGGAAAGTGGGGAGTGCTGATTGGTCGGGTTGAAGATGAAATCATAAGGGATCGAAGTGAGTTCTTCTTGCTGACTTCTGTTCCCAGGTGGGATTGCAGAACTGGTTGAGCCAGTGGTGTCATCTGCTGCATTGGAATGCAAGGTCTGCAAAATATCTCAAGCACTGATCATAGGTTTTACAATAGTGATATTATTCCCGGAAGAAACTTGAGGAGAATCAGACTCTTGCAGCCGGAGCCTGCATGGCTTCTAAACCATAATTTGTTAGTCTTACAAAGGCAGACTGGTTCCAAGGCAAGAGGGGGTTTTTCAGGAAAGGGCTATTAGCCATTTTGTTTCAGAGTTTAAACTATAAACTAAATTCCTTCCCAATGGTAGTTCGCTAGTTTGGCCTACACCCAGGAATGAACAAAGACAGTTTAGAGATTAGAAGAAAGATGGGGTTGGTTAGGTCTGATGTCTTTTCACTGACATAATTTCCTCAGTTATAATTTTGCAAAGGCAGTTTCAAGAGCATGCTTACTTTCACACAGAGCAGGCTGGAACTGCCAGGAATTAACACTTTCAGGAGTATCCTTCAATCAGTGATGAACAGAAATTGGTGGATAAATACAGCAGAATATTTGCTTACCAATGGGACAAGTATCTCCCACGTGCCCCAGTAGAATTTAACCCAAGTTGGATATACTGGCTGCCTGCTTAGTAACATGCCTTGTATTGTACTTCGTTAATCTCACTCAACTACCAGTGCTTGATGGAATGACCTCAAATAGTCTATCTGCATCTAAATTCTTGTTTCAGGCCAGGCACAGTGGCTCACGCCTGTAACCCTAGCACTTTGGGTGGCCAAGGCAGTGGATCACCTGAGGTCAGGAGTTCGAGGCCAGCCTGACCAACATGGCGAAACCCTGTCTCTAATAAAAATACAAAAATCAGCTGGGCTTGGTTGCAGGCAACTCCCAGCTACTCGAGAGGTGCAGGCATGAGAAGCTCTTGAATCCAAGAGGTGGAGATTGCAGTGAGCTGAGATTTTGCCACATGCACTCCAGCCTGGGTGACAGAGACTCCTTCTCAAAATAAATAAATAAATCTTTGTTCCAAGGTCTTCTTGTGGGAGAAACAGTAAAAGTCAAATAATGTTTAAGATTTTATTTCATTATTTGGTTGCTGCTTGAGATTGAATAATATTCTCTACGGATAGATTTTATAATTTATAACTAGACCTTAAGCCGTTCTTTCTCATGCACGAGATATTTCTGACTGGTCACATTTTAGGAGGATACAATTTATGTGTTAAAAATGTTTTCCCAGAAAAGCAGAACAACACATCCTCAAATGGAGTATGTGGACTGAATGAGGATATCAGCCTTGACCAAATGAAATAAGAGCCACAAGTCCTTCTCCAGTTTTTCTTGTCTACAGAGGCCTCCTGAGACTATTAAATGAGCTATGTGTTCAATAATAGTTTTTTGAATTGGTAAATTAATTCCTTTATTCCACATTAGATTTTGGCAGTGATCTTTTAAACATAGATACAGATAAATAGTTACTAGATATTTGAAGGAGGTGTAGGGAAGTTAATAAAGAAAAAAAGTCAGGATAAATGGAAAAAATTGAAAGCATTCCCCTTAAGTATGTGAATAGGACAAGGATGTCATTCTCACCACTCCTATTTAACATAGCAATGGAAGTCCTAGCCAGACCAACTAGGCAAAAGAAAGAAATAAAAGGCATCCAAATTGGTAACCGGGAAGTCAAATTATCTTTGTTCGCTGATGACATGATTATATGCCTAGAAAACCCTAAAGATTCCTCCAGAAGATTTCTAGACTTGATAAACGACTTCAGTGAAGTTTCAGAATACAAAATCAATGTAAAAAAATCAGTAGCCAATACACCAATAATATGCAAGATGAGAACCAAATCAAGAACTCAATCTCATTTATAATAGCTACACACAAAAAAACAAAACACCTAGAACATTTAACGAAGGAGGTAAAAGATCCCCACATGGAGGACTTAAAAACATTGATGAAAGAAATCATAGATGACACAAAGAAATGGAAAAACATCCCGTACTCATAGATAGAAATAATCAATATAGTTAAGTGAAAGGAAAATAAATGTTGGAGGCCCCAAATCACTAAGCTAAAGGGAAAAGTCAAGCTGGGAACTGCTTAGGGCAAAACTGCCTTCCATTCTATTCAAAGTCATTCCTCTGCTCCCTGAGATAAATGCATATCTGATTGTCTCCTTTGAAGAGGCTAATCAGAAACTCAAAGGAATGTAACCACTTGTCTCATCTACCTATGACCTGGAAGCCCCCTTCCTCGCTTTGAGTTGTCCAGGCTTTGCTTCAAGTTGTCCTGCCTTTCCAGACTAAATCAATGTTCATCTTACATATGTTGATTGATTTCTCATGTCTCCCTAAAATGTGCAAAACCAAGCTATTCTCTGACCACCTTAGGCACATGTGGTCAGGACCTCCTGATCCCTGTCACGGGCACACGTCCTTAACTTTGGCAAAATAAACTTCCTAAATTGACTGAGACCTGACTCAGGTATTTTGGGGTTCACAGTTAAAATAACCATACTGTCCAAAGCAATGTACAGATTTAACACAATTCTTAACAAATTATCAATGTCATTTTTTACAGAATTAGAAAAAAAATCCTAAAGTTTATACGGAACCAAAAAAGAGCCCAAATAGCCAAGCAATCTTAAGCAAAAAGAGCACACCTGAAGACATCACATTACCTGACTTCAAATTATACTGCAGGGTATAGTAAATAAAACAGCATGGTACTGATACCAAAATAGACACACAGGTCAATGTAACACAATAAAGAACACAGAATTAAAGTCACATATCCACAAGCAACTGACCTTTGACAAAGTCAACAAAAGTAAATAATGTAAAAAGGACACCCTATTTAATAAATGGTGCTGAGAAAGTTGGCTAACCAATTCTTTACACAGAAGAATGAAACTGGACTCCAATCTCTCATCATATACAAAAAATAACTGAAGATGGGTTAAACACTTAAACATAAAACCTGAAACTATTAAAATCCTAGAAGAAAACCTAGGAAAACTCTTCTGAGTATTGACCTAGGCAAAGAACTTAGAACTAAGACCCCAAAAGCAATTGCAATTAAAACAAAAATAGACAAATGAGTCTTAATTTACCTAAAAGCCTTCCACACAATAAAAGAAATAACAGAGTCAACAGACAACCTAAAGAATAGGAGAAAATATTGGGAGGCCGAAGAGGGCAGATCACGAGGTCAGGAGATCGAGACCACGGTGAAACCCTGTCTCTACTAAAAATACAAAAAATTAGCCGGGCGTGGTGGCGGGCGCCTGTAGTCCCAGCTACTAGAAGAGGCTGAGGCAGGAGAATGGCGTGAACCCGGGAGGCGGAGCTTGCAGTGAGCCGAGATTGCGCCACTGCACCGCAGCCTGGGCGACAGAGCGAGACTCCTTCTCAAAAAAAAAAAAAAAAATAAAATAAAATAAAATAATAAAAATAAAAAAGAATAGGAGAAAATATTTGCAAAGTATGCCTCTGACAAAGAACTAATAATATCCAAATGTACAAGAAACTCAGACATCTCAACAAGAAAAATACAACGCCATCAAAAAGGGGGCAAAGGACATAAAAAGACATTTTTTCAAAAGAAGGCATACGAGCTGCCTACAAACATATGAAAAGATGCTCAACATCACTAATCATCAGATAAATCCAAATTAAAACCACAGTTGTTACAGTAGATAGCTAGTCCGACACGAGCAGAGCAGGAGAGGGCTCCCGTCACCCCCCAGTCCCCCACACACTGGGAATATTAGGCGACCATCAGGTGATAGACAGTTGTTAACTATCTCTTTGAAATAATAATTGGTCACAGCAGCACCAGGGAAAGACAGTCTCCCAATAAACAGAAACACCTGAAGCTTGTGATCAGCAACTCTCAGATAAGATCTCAGGATTTGGGTGAGTGGACATGTGCACTAAGAGGCAAAATGGTAGAATTTAACCGACATATGATCTCCTAGGGATATTTGGCTGGTAAGGGAAGAATGCCTCAAGTAAGCATGCTTACAACTCCAGTAGACACTGCATATGCAGCCCCTCCCAAGCGCTGGCAGGCCACTGCACGTGCGGACAGCCCACCCCAAGAGAAGAATCGGGGAGAAGGGATGCAATTCCCTGGAAGTATGCCAACACATAAAACGCCATCAAAAGGTCAAACCGTGCACTTGGCTTTCGAGTCACCTGCTTGACTCTCTTCCTAGTGTTCCTTTTGTTCCCTCCTTCCTTCGTTCGTTCCTTTTGTTCCTCCTCTAAAGCTGTTTTTTTTTTTTTTTTTTTTTTTAGACTGTCACCCAGGCTTGAGTGCAGTGGTGCGATCTCGGCTCACTGCAAGCTCCGCCTCCCGGGTTCATGCCATTCTCCTGCCTCAGCATCCCGAGTAGCTGGGACTACAGGTGCCCGCCATGGCGCCCAGCTAAGTTTTTTTGTGTGTGTGGTTTTAGTAGAGATGGGGTTTCACCGTGTTAGCCAGGATGGTATTGATCTCCTGACCTCGTGATCCGCCCGCCTCGGCCTCCCAAAGTGCTGGGATTACAGGCGTGAGCCACCACGCCCGGCCCTCTAAAGCTTTTTAATGCGTTTTTAATCCTGCTCTAAAACTTGCCTCAATCTCTACTTCTGCCTTATGCCCCTCAGTCGAATTCTTTCTTCTGAGGAAAAAGAATTGAAGTTGCTGCAGACGTGCCCCAATTCACCGCTGGCAACACAATAACACATCATTTTACACAAGTCAGATGACTATTATTAAAAAGTCAAAAAACAGCAGATATCGGTGTGGATGCAAAGAAAAGGGAACACTTTTACACAGTTGGTGGGAATGTAAATTAGTTCAACCCGTTTGGAAAACAGTATGGAGATTTCTCAGAAAAACTCAAAATAGAACTAGCAATTCCACTACTGAGTATGTACCCCCCAAAATAAATCATTATATATAAAAAGACACCTGCACTTGTATGTTTATTGCAGCACTATTCACAATAGCAAAGTCATGGAAATAACCTAAGTGTCCATCAGTGATTGATTGGATAAAGAAAACCTGGTATATATACGACATAGAATACTATGTAGCCATGAAAAAGAATGAAATAATTTCCTTTGTGGCAACATGGATGGAGCTGGAGGCCATTATCCTAAGTAACTAAGAAACAGATAATCAAATATTACGTATTCTCACTTATAAGTGGGAGCTAAACAATGGGTACATATGGACATAAACATGGAAATAATAGATACTGGAGGTTCCAAAAGCAGGGTAGGTGGGAAGGAGTAAGGGCTGAGAACTTACCTATTGGGTACAATTTTCGTATTTGGATGATGCATACACTGGAAGCCCTAGCCCCAACATTATGCAGTATATCCACCATGTAACATACTTGCATGTGTAACTTCGAATCTAAAATAAAATACAATTTTAAAAAAGAGAAAAGAAAAATGTCAGGTTTTGTTTTCTTTATTTTAGGTTAATTAGGTAATATAATGTTTAATGGGCCCAAATGTAATAGAAAATAATTCATGAACATTTTATACTGATATATTCAAGTAGTTCCATGTTTGTTATAATAAAATATGTTTTAGAAATAAATTTGAATGCAGTAATTTCAAGAATTAAATATTTTCTCTTGTCCAGTATTTATTTCACTCAAAATTATGTCCATTAAACAGTTTCATCAGAGCTTTCCTGATGCATGACTCTAGGCACAAGAAAATGTATTTCTTAAAGTATTCATTTCCATTTATAGGAAAGAAAATTTACGTGCCTAGAATCATGCATCACGAAAGCCGTGATGAAATTGTTTAATGGACATAATTTTGAGTGAAATAAATATTGCCTTTCTGCTCTAATTTAATTTTATAAAGCCATTAGTGTCACTTTAAAAAATTATATATACCTGGATTAATGCTTTTACTCTCTAATAACTTCCCATTGTACTTAAAAGAGCCCAAAACTCCTTATTTATTTACAATACTTTTCGTAATGGTGCTGTTCTTATATCCCCAACGTATTTCAAGCTGTACTTCACACCTTAACCTGTTCTGGCCCTCTGGCCTTCTCTCGGGTCCTTTCCTACCCAGTTTCTTACGCACCTGAGGACTGCACTGCATGTAGTATTTCCTTGGACAGTGATCATGTTAGGAAATTTAATTCAAAAATTTAAGAAGCAGTAAAAGGCAGTTCTGTAACTTAAACGGTAAGAAGTGCTGGTGTTAAAATAATCACCAGAATTTATTTGAAGAGGCCTATTTTCTATCAGTTAATAGGTATCTCAGGAAAGAAGCTTTAGGCTTGTTAAATCTGTAGTACTTTTATCTGTGAAGATAAAGAACATTTGTGTCTTTAGTTGGGAATTATCTGTAGCATATCTTCACAAGTTTTGCCATATATTTTCATTTCTCTGTAGAGAAAAACAGGTTCAAATTTATGCAATTTTAGATTCCTTTCAAATGATTTATTTCTCCATATTCCAATTATTTTGTTATTTAATGGATACTCAGGCTAATATTTAATATAACTACCAGATCACTAAATTTAGCACTTGTTATCCCAAATTAAGCAGAATAGAGTGATCATTTATGTCATAATCATCATTACCAAGTTCCCTTGGAGATAGAATGCATTATCACTTTGAAAAAATATGTTAGTAATATTTCAATTTGTGTATTTTTATTACACCTATTACTTTGACCTATAAAATAGATCCTGAAATTAAATGTTTTACTAGCTTTTCCTGCTGTAGTAAATGTTATTTTGAACAAGTCATGATTTTTATGATTCCCTCCTATAAACGGTAATGAATATTTTAAAATTTAAAGTGTCAGTGCTAAGGCAAAGTGAGGACTAGTTCGATGAGTTTGTTGACTGCCTTATTAATGCATTGTCTCTATTGATTTCGAATGATTTATATGGAGGCAAGTTGCTTCTGGTAAGAATAACTCAAGTGATAACTATGGTTGGTGCTGAGTCTATGTCTGAAAAGAAAAAGGAATTCTGAATTGGTGTTGAGTGATAACAGATATGAAGAGATTAGTTCCCTTGGTCAAAGAGTAACTTCAAAAGTTAGGTATAGTACATAGATAGAGAACATCTGAGCCTCGGTGTGCAACACATTCACACAAAGAGACAGAGAAATCTGTGTCGAATTTAGGTAGTCCCTGACTCTCTCTAGTAGCCAATGAACTGATAGGAAGTATTGTCCCAAGACAATAAAGCTTTCAGTTTAAGCTATATTTGGAGATGCCCTTAGTTGTATTGGGGAAAATTAAGAAAATAAACGTACATTTTTAAGTAGGACAAAGTGGTACTGGGTTTAGCAGCATCAGCTCAAGGGACGCAGATGCAGAGTCTTTGGTTAAGTTTTCTTTTGCTTGGAAACAGTCAACTAAGAATGGAACTGAATTCAGAATACTATAATCAGCTGGCTGGCCAATGTAGTGAGCAAAGGACAAAATGGGTCGTGGAGTTTATAGGCACTCCTAAAAGTAATAGTTTTCAAACTATGGGCTCAGAAGTAACAGCATCAACATCAACTTGAAACATTAGAAATATAAATTCTTGAACCCAACCCACCCCTGCTAAACTGAAAGTCTGTGGATGGGATCCAGCAATTTCACTCTTTGGGTGATGTAGATGAATGCTAAATTTCAGAAACATTGCCCCAGAAATCTCCCCAAAAAGAATATGAATTTGAAAAAAAGACTGGATTTTTAACAGCTAAGCAGTATGATAACTTTAAGTAAAAGCCAGTGAAACAGTGGTTTCATGTAATAGATTGATAAGATTTGGGCATTTGAGTTTTATACATTAATATAACTTTATTTAAATAAAAGGCTTGATTGAATTTGGGTTGCAGAAAATTACTATTTTTTTCAGTTAAAGAAATAATTAACAATCCAATTACACTCTTTAAAATTCCTTTTAAAATAAAAAAGACTACTTTAAAAATATTGTGCTAAAAGTTCAAAAATAGTCAATTAGATATACTATCCTTAAAGTCTAATTTTATATATCTACTAATGAATTCAACATTTTCCAAAATTTACTTTAAAATTTCCTTATTTCTACAATAAATGTAGGCACCATAAAATCATGGTAGCTTGGTCATTAACTCTTTACTCAATCTAATTGCTTTTCAGAAAAGAAGAACAATCTTTACCAATAAATGTATGATTTTAAACAGTCCTACAAATTAGCATTGCATCTACTGCTCACATGAGATAGCTAGACTTTAGAGATGAACAGCTAAGTTTGTAATAATTCGTAAAAATTATGTGCCCTTGAAAATGGTTAGAATATAAAATTTGATCTTATTACAGTAAAATCAGAGTCAGCTGCAAAGTTTTATTGTAACATTTGCCAAATTATCTCAGCTATACACATTTCATATCATGATACCCCATTCAGATAAAATAGTGCTAGCATCTCTCTCTTTTATGTACTGATCAACAGATAATCCAGCTAGAAATCTTTTATTTTCTCCATTTTCGTCTCTCTTTCACTGTGATTTCTGTCTTAAACAATAATTCAATAATTCAATGATGCAAATAGTTTTACCCAAAGACTGCTATATCATTCCCTTTAAGTAAAGTGTCTGCTATGTAATTTATTCAATATAATAAAACTAAATACAGAGCTATGAATTTATCTAATTTTTTCCTAACCTAGAGTTTTATGTACTTACAAGTATTTTGTATAATATAATGAATTCTTCTTTTTCCTATATGTAATTATTAATACATTATAATTTGATTTTTGGACTTTACAGACATTCCTCCTTGAATAACACCATAATATCTTTACATTATTTGCATTGGAAATTTTAGATAATATTTTTAAGCTCTTCTTGATTAAGTCTTAGATAATTTTGGAGAGTAGTCACTTTTTTAAAAAGTGGAATACAATATTTTATTTTTTATCATGGCCAAAAATCTGTATCTTACACAAGGCCATTCTTGACTGCATACATTGTAAGATTTAATACAATCAAGCATGAGTAAAAGATTACATACTACTCACATCAAAAATGTATCACTGTAATTATTTTGAATTTTACAGTCTGGCTCTAAATCTTGGATTAGTAACAGGGCAATTGTTTACGTTGTCCTCAATACATGAAAGAAGAAGAACACAAAAACAATGATAAAGCAGTATATTCTATCAGATTATCTTGTATTTGGGCATTTTTATCATCCAATTTCATAATGCATAAAGATCAACAACTTGTTTTGCTAAGTTGCCTGGAAAGATGGAACTTAGACAGTTACAGTGGAAAAAAGCACATGAAAATGACACATCAAAGGCTGGTCCAGTAGTGCCATTAATTCACTAAAAGTTGCGGATGGTAATTGATCATGAATAAAATGAGGATAACATTCATGAAAACAAAGCAAGTTGAGAATCAGAAATCTTCTAGCCTTTTATTAAATTTATTGCCCACATTTGAGTTGGTCATATTGGACAAACATCTGAAAGTTCGTTTGGTAATATCTATAATCACCAAATGCAATAAACGTAGCTGTTTAATTCTATATCCAACACAGTGCCAGGTAGTATCACTCAACATCTCTAGAAAACATATTTTCTGGTTGATTGTATTTTTGAATCATCTTGGAGCCCCTGATATGTCTGAATTAATGAATCAACATTCAAAAATTATGCTCCAAAAGACTTTTCATCATTTTGTCTTCAACTTGACACAAGGGAATGCCATGTAGGAACCTAATATGACATGTAAGGGATATTAAAATATTGACCTGATTGCTGAATTCATATTATCATCTCACAAGGGAGCCATCAGTCTCATAAATTAAATAAAAATCAATAGGAAAAATAACCCATTCTTTTTGGTTGCCAACAGAAAAGTCTGCTTCCTTTTTAATTGTGTTCAATCGTCTTTGTCCTCAGGGACCATGCATTGAAAATGTAAAAGAAAATATTTAGTTATTGGTGAAAGAATAATAATTTGGTGCTTTCTCCTAGAAATAAAAGCATTAAAGCTGTGGTTATACAAAATAATTTTTCTGTCTATGAAGTTTTCAGATTTAAGACTCTAAAATGCGTTGGGAAACATCTCAACACTCCAGTGGCATAATATTTCAGAGTCCTCATTTAAAAAGAGGAAACAGAAAATATTTGAAGCATACATTTGCTAACAGGATTTTCTGAGCTCCCAGAAGTCAGGTAGAGCTACCATGAGTGATGATATCTAGGTTATCTTCATGGGATGGCTTTTTTTTCTATCTGAATAATTTGAGCAAGGAATCAGAAAGCTGGATTTGTAACCTCAAAAGAGTAAAATCGCCTTACAATAAAAAAAGATTAATTTTTATTTTTGTCTCACTGTATGAATTTCTTACTATTGTTCTATATCTGGTTTTAAATAAAAATATAGGCAGTTGTGGAATTGCTAATCCCATAAGGAGTTTCTGGTAATAAGAAATAAAAGGAACAATTTTTATTTTTAACATGTATTAAAGTAAATATAAATATATAAGTCCAGCTGTATAATTTATAAAATAAAAATTTCTATTTCAAATTCATGTACTTTCAGCACAGCATTCTCATTAGAAGACTATTGGAAAAGATTTAAGTAGTTATCAAAATAAAACTTTTATTTAAGAGCAGGATAAACCTCTATGTTTAAGTAAAGCCAACCTAGTGTTTTTTTTTTTAATTATTTACACTTTAAATGAACTGTACTTAAGTCTTTACATTTAATTGCAAAGCTTAAATGATTTCATATGCACCTGTAATTACCTGTGTATCATAGGTTTGTTGTAGTACAGAGTTTATATCTCTGTGCTTTTTCCCTATATTTGGTACAGCACGTGATTAGCAAACATTCAGTTGGACCATTGGGTTAGATATTATTGCTTGTCTTCCCAAATAAAATTACTTGATCTGTTACTTTGAAGTTATGCAGAAGAACAGGCTCACAAGCCTTCAGGAGGAATGCGACTGACCACACACCTCTCTTTTTAAGTCATTTGATAAACTTTCATGAAGTTTGTTTAAAAGGGGCTGTCCCTGTCATTCCTTTTCACCAGAATACAACTTACAACTTGGAAAAGGAGAAAATAGCATACTCATTACATATGCTATAATAACCTTGCACTGTAGATGTTATCATTATTTTAATTATTTTTTACAAAATGAAACTGAAGCTTAGAGAGTTGAAGTGGATTGAGCAATGTCACAGAGCTTCTAAACAGCATATAATAAGTATGTTAACCTACCACTATCTGGAAACAGATTGCATGTTATTATAAATAAATACTTGGCTTTACTCAAAGTCAACTCTCTGATCATTGACATGAGCTATAATTTTGTCTAATATTTCTAAATTATAATCACTCTGAAGAAGCTTCCCCATAAAACTACCTCAGTATTGTCAACAAATATGTGATCCTCTCAGATTCCAATAAAGACATTAACATATAACAAAGCTGGTTACTTAAAGAGTTTCAATGTATGTGACACTTTAAGAAAATCTAATTGAATTCCAGATTACTTCATTTGTCCAGAAATTCCCCTCATAGTTATTTGCTAAATGAAAATGAAAGCATTCCCACAAACACATCTGTATAAGAGCATTGAAATCATCATTATTTGTATTAGCCAAAACTAGAACCAATCCAAATAACAAAAAAGAGAATGATTAAATAAAGGGTTTTATCTTTACATAATAGGATAATATTCTACTTACAAAGATAAATTTTCTGATACAGCAGCAATACATATGATATAGCGTGGCTCTGTGTCCCCACCCAAATCTCATCTCAAACTGTAATCCCCGTGTTAGGGAGGGACCTGGTGGGAGGTGATTGGATTATGGCAGGGGGGTTGTTCCCATGCTGTTCTCATGACAGTGTGTGAGTTCTTATGAGATCTGAGGGTTTTAAAGTGTGGCACTTCCCCCCTTGCTCTCTCTATTGCCGCCATGTTAAACATGCCTTGCTTTTCATTTGCCTTATGCAGTGATTGTAAGTTTCCTGGGGCCCCCCAGCCATGCATAACGGTGAGTCAATTAAACCTCTTTTGTTTAAACATTACCCAATTTCAGGGAGTTCTTTATAGCAGTATGAAAACAGACTAATACAATGTATAAACCTCAAAACATCGTGTTGTGCATCGTAAGTCAGGCACACACACAAGTATTTAGTATGATTCAATTTACATGTAGTTTAAGAAATTCATTGTCCTGAAAATAATGGCTTGGGTCCTTTGAATGTAACGGTAACCAGAACAAGACAGGAGAATGTCAAGATAAGAGAAGTGTTCTATGTCTTGAACTTTGGATTATGGTTACATGGCTGTTTATATTTGTGAAAGCTGATCAAACTATGCACTTAAAGTCTATGAATTTAACTGTGTTTTTAACATACCTCAATAACAAATTCCAATTTATTAAATAATCAATTTATGTGTCCATCTGCATGCCCCAACACTCACTTCATCTCTAATATTTCCCATTAGTCAAGAAAAAAAGCTAAACATCTATATCAGGTTTGAGGGTTTCAATTATTCATATGACTCGCCAATATAATAATCTGATAATTCTATCATTGTTTGTTAGATTCATCATTTAATGGTATTGAAAATAATTTCATTGTGGCAAAAAAGCCATGTTAAGGCTTCTTACATGTCACAGTCGAATTCTAGGCAGCCATACTGATCCTTTAAGCAACCTTTGCTACTTATTCTTTTGAATGAACAGCTTTAAATATATTGGAGCGATCATAGAGTTCATTGATCTCTGACTCAGTTCTGGGAGGCAAAAAAGAAACACCTCTTACTAGGGCAAATATTTTGATCATGTTACTTACCAAATGCATTGTGGTGCAGCCTTGCTTAAAGTTTGTGGATTTCCAAATGAAAAACCAAGTCACTCAGCAGAAACCTTTCCAGAGGAATCCTATCACAACAATTTTGGAGATTGTTGATGGTTTTCAAGAGAGGAAGTTAATGCAGAATGTATATTTTACTAGATTGTTTTCTAGTCGCAGAGAAGGATTAATACATGACTGTGAACAGGAATTATCTGTTCTTACCTATCAACCAAAACATATATTTATCTAAAGCTTGTAAAATGTTTTATAATATATAAATATAGATGCATAGTTGCCATCTTCATAAAAGATCTTGTTTGATAAAAGTTCTTATGGAATATTTTAGCATCAAGATTTTTGCTTTTCTTTTCTGCCAGAAGTTGAAATAAGGCTGAATATTTTTGCTTTACATTGTTGGTTGATGGCATTAGCAAAAATGAACATGATAACTGTTAGAATTTGTAAGATTCTCAAGAGTGGCATTGCTGTTATGTAATTTCTTTTCAGATGATTTTTCTCCTAGAATCATTTTTCTTTTACTGTTCCGTGATGATAATAGAGTTTTGTAGTTCTAATTTTTATAAGTGTGTCTGTGTCCATATCTATCTATCTATCTATCTATCTATCTATCTATCTATCTATCTATCTATCTATCATCTATCATCTATCTATCCATCCATCCACACATACACACACTTACATAAACACACACACCATGCATTGGATATTTGTGCTATGGAATCATTATACAGATACTTTGAAACTCTAGAATGGTTTAATTAGTAAGTAGATTTCAGGATATACAATTTATTAAAGGTTTTATATTCTGTGGGTGATAAACTAATTTAATCTGACATTCTGTCCAGGATATGTTAAGAGGGTGGTAAAAAACTAATTAAGAATAAATAAATTAATAGGCATGTTTGATAGATAATTTGCCATATATTAAATTTCATTTCAATTATCATTAAAAAAGCACCTTGAACACAAATTAAATTCCAAAGACATAAATTGAACACTAGGTTAGGTACTGTTAACTTAATAATAAATTAAGATTACAAGAAAAATCTTAACTTCAAGGAACTTACAATATAGCAAATAAAGATATGCCTCAAATAAGAATACAAAAATATCCTCACTTTATTAAATAGTAATTAATCTTTTATTTAAAAATGCACACTGAGTGCATATACAACGTGCAACGTATGTGTAGTATACACAATGCACCCGGAATTATACCAGGTTCTGAAGCATCGACAGTAAGTTGGACAATTTTTTTTCCTAGAAAAGCTTATATTATGGTAGAGGAGACAGCCAGATAAATCAGAAAGTACAACGTAATGTGGCAAATGCTCAGATGAAGTTCTTTATTCTGAGTAAGGAGAAAGCTGAGAGAATGATAGGAAGAACAACTAAAAACCAGTCTAGGTGCATCAAGGGCCATAGAAGTCTTTCCCAGGGAAAGGGATGTTTAAGGATGAGTTGGAAATGCTAGACGAAGGCAATGAGGAATAACAAGAATTTCAGGCAGCCAGAATGACATAAGAAATGCCTCAAATTTAGGAAAAACAGAAACACACTTGTAAAACCACAAGTACAGGTTGGGCAAAAGAACACCAATGAAGAAACTTATAGACATTCTAATAACTTTGTTTTTTATACTTGAAATAGAGTGTCTTGGATGAGGTCTACAGGCATTCGTAGAAGAAGCCAATCAAGGATCCAGAAAGTCTTTATGTAGGAACTGAAGTTTGAGATAAGTCTTGAAATGATAATATTATTTTGATTAGCAGAAATGAGAGCAGAAAAAAATTAATTTTTTGAAAAAAAGTGAACAGCATTAAGAAAAGGAAGTAAATTTAAGGGTAGATTACATTTGTCTCTTTCAATAGGATTATGGCATATGGAAGAAAAGAATGAAAAACAGTTGTGAAAAGGCACACCTGAGCTATTGTTAAAGGTCTTGATGAACTGCATAAGGTTCCATAGTATTTCTTGATTAAAAAAATACTTCTCTAACATAGTCTTTTTCACTTAAAAGAGGAAAAATAAAATTTTAAGGCATGATTAAAATGTTCTGTAATTTCATTGTGTGATGGTTACACAGATGTATACATATTTCAGTACTCATAAATGTGTGTACTTTAAGATTATGCATTTGTCCATAGGAAAAATACCTAAAATTATAAATATATAAAAAATGTTTGTGTACATACATATAAACCAAGAGCAAGCAAACCCATGATTAAGGAAATAAGTTATAGTTGCTTTTTTTGATGGTTATCATTGCAACAATTTATGAAAAGAATATATATGCCTCTAGAACATAAAAACATATTTTCTTAAAATAAAAAAATATTTTTTATCAAAGTGATACTCAAAACTTCAAAAGCCAATTACTGGTACATCATATAATAAAAAACAGATCACTAAGATATTTATAAAGGAGAAAACCAGGATTCAAATCCACCTTTGATAACCTCAAATGTCATGTTCTGTCCACTGTATCATAATTACTATCTGGTTCAACAAATACTAAAAGTACTACAAGATTAGGCATTCCTTATTTCCCTTCAGTTACAAGTACAAGCTACCCTATAAAGATAAACCCATGAAAAAGACATAAGTATAGATAAAAGACATATAAACATTTATACGACTAATGGCTAATTACTAATAATAACTCAGATGTAAAAATAATTTTATTACAAATGTCCTATAGAACTTTGCAGATTCTATTTTATATATGGAAAATACTATTATTATGTAATGTGAGTTCTACAGATATGAACATATTTAAAATATACTTCTCTATTATGTTTGGAAAAAAATAAAGACCTGAATGGCTCATTGAGAATGAGGTCAAGGGTCTTTCAATATTATATTTTTTACTAAAATGAGTTTATGTTGAAAAATAACTGAGACAAATGACTGTGATTTATTAACATTTGTGGTATTGGTAGAAATAGTTCATTTTAAAAAAGCATCATGTCTCTGGAAAGGCAGAAAATGGTTTTGTTTAATGAAAACATATAGAAGAATTTCTTATTAGATGCATGGATAGATCTATTTCAAATGAGCACTAACAGCTGCTCTGCTCATATTATTTGGAATTCTCCCAGTGCCTTGCCGGTCACAAACATGCTTGGCTTTCTTCTTATGCAAGTCAGTACTTACATGGACTGTAATTGTAAAGTAGTTTTCCTACTAGAATTGGTGAAAAGATTCAAGGAGCACAGCTCTAAAATGTAGTTGTCAAATACAATGCAAGACATTACCCAGAAATGAAGTCAGAAAAGTTCAGACCAGAGAAAAAAATTAGCCCAGATGAGGAAACAAGAAAAAGAAAATCCTAAACTCTTGAATTAAGACAATGGTTTTAACACTTACTCCATGAAAAGTAACTCTGAGTCATGTGAAGAAGCAATACTAAGTGTTCTATAAAGCTGTATATAAATTCAAGGAAAAGAGCTGATTGCAGATATTTGATTTCTAACCCCAAATATCAGTAGTAATCGGTGACTCCCTGTTCTGAAGTACAAAGGCAGCCATGTGAGTACATGACATCTATCTGTAACAAACATGATTTTCCTCATGTGTGTCTCAAAGTAATGGAGACCTTTCTGAGACTCATAAAAACTGGGACACCAATTGATTTACTTGGTAACAAGTGACCGAGACAGAATAACCATAGTATCCCTTTCAAGTAAGTAGAATTTTATATACAGTAAACTGAAATTTAGGCTAAAAGTTCATTATTCCTTGCAACTGAGTACCATGATAAGTGGAAAGAAAATAGTGGGTTATCCAGTAGAATAAAATAACTGAATGTAGGCTGGGTGCAGTGGCTCTTGCCTGTAATCCCAACACTTTGGAGGCCGAGGAGGGTGGATCACCTGGGGTCAGGAGTTAAAGACCAGCCTGGCCAACATGGCGAAACCCCATCTCTACTAAAAACACAATTAGCTGGGCGTGGTGGCAGGTGCCTGTAATGCCAGCTACTGGGGAGGTTGAGGCAGGAGAATCGCTTGAACCCAGGAGGTGGAGGTTGCCGTGAGCTGAGATCATGTCACTGCACTCCAGCCTAAGCTACGAGAGCAAGACTCCACCTCAAAATAAAATAAAATAAAATAAGATAAAAATTTTAAATTAAAAAAACTGAATTTGATAGCAAAAAATAAAAAACAGTGCCCATCAGAAAAAGGTAGGGGAAATTTTTACTATAAAAGAGAGTTTTACTTGATCAGTAGGGCTTTAAACTGAAATTCCAGAGAAAAACATTAAAATGTCCAGTTGCAGAAAAAACTGCATTCTATGCAGAAAAGTAGATTTGACATAGAAATAATTATAGAAGACGTATTCAGTGAGTCTCAGTATAATTTGTTGAGAGTATAAAGGAGTACCGAGACAAAATGTTAGAACCCTGTACTTTAAAAGTATGGGCAGAAAATGGAAGACATAATTGGAGCAATGGTTTTCTACTCCCCAGCTTATTTCTCCTGTTTCTTTTTATATATTTTGTTATACTCTAGCAAGTTTATCTGAATATTCAGTTTTTTAAAAAAAATATATGTTTGCTTTTTTCTTTGTTCTTATCTAGTTGCCCTTTCTAATAATATAAGCATTCCCTTTTATAATAAACAGTGTGTCTTATTTCTGTCATCTTGCTTTATCTGTGCTTTTACACTTCCTTTACTTCCTGTGCTTGGACATTTACTTACTTACTGCTTAGTGTCCGGTGTTTTAGAATATATTAGGAATTTACTATTACTCTTTCCATAACACCTATTGGTTAATATATTGTCTTATAATACTGTCATTCCAAGTAAGATGAATCAATATCCTTTTACTCCCTGCACTTAAGCCTCTGATGTAATGTTATCCATATTATTCTTATTATTGAACAGTTACTTTCAAAATTATTCTTGATATTTGCATAATGAGATACATAATTGATAAGCCTGTTTATTAATTCACAGTACAAATCAGAAATATAGTATATGTAATTTATTATATTTTATATAATATACATTTCTATTTTCATATAATTTTATATTATTTAATATAATATAGATGTTTCTTTATATAATTATATAGTTTATTATTACACATACAGCATTGTTTGTGTTTATCAAGTATGCTAGCTAGAAATCTTGTATCTCTTTTTGATATCTCAGTCATATTATATTAAGGGGCTTGCTAGACCCAATTGGAGTTAAATTTGTAAATAGAAGAGAGAGTAAGTTGCAGCCTTTTGTTTTCATTAGGGCTGGTGATCTTCTTTGTTACTGCTATATGGTCAATCCTAGATTTACAAACAAATGTATATTTAGCTGCATATCTAGCTCACTCTCTACCCAGGTTGCAGCAGTGCCCCATGTTGATGGCCAAGTTTAAAACAGTTTTTATTTCACATATGCCTGCCTATATGGAATCCCACTGTGGCAAGTTAGCTTGGCATGGAGATTTCAGTATCTACTCTGTATGAGGCCAACCCTATGATATAAACTCTTATGTCTTTGTTTTATTTATTTATTTATTTATTTATTTATTTATTTATTTGAGACGGAGTCTCGCTCTGTCGCCCAGGCTGGAGTGCAGTGGCGCAATCTCGGCTCACTGCAAGCTCCACCTCCCGGGTTCATGCCATTCTCCTGCCTCAGCATCCCGAGTAGCTGGGACTACAGGCGCCCGCCACCACGCCCGGCTAATTTTTTTGTATGTTTAGTAGAGACGGGGTTTCACCGTGGTCTCGATCTCCTGACCTCGTGATACGCCCGCCTCGGCCTCCCAAAGTGCTGGGATTACAAGCCTGAGCCACCGCGCCCGGCCTATGTCTTTGTTTTAAACCAGTGCCACAGACTAGACTCACTCTTTCATCTGAGGCTTTATTGTCCTTATCACTAGACATTGATGAAACCATCATTATTCATTCTAACATATCCTCCTAATGTGACCTATTATAAAACAAGAATTTGTGGCCTAATTATCTTTCAAAAAAATGTCACGCCACAAGAGAAAATCCTAGACTTCTAAAAAATAGTAGCAATTAACAGAACCAGAATTTACTGAGCACTCCTATATACCAGATCTTATTCTTAGCATTTTATAGGTATTGCCTCATTCGTTAATTTATTTATTTTCAAATGAAGAAACTGAGGCATGGAAAAATTGACTCCAATTCACACAGCTAGTAAGAGACAGAATCAAGAATTAGCTAAGCTCTTGACTTTGGAAACCATGTGCTTAACTAGTACACAAACAAGCACCCAGTTACACATCAGTCTGTTCCCTTTTCCAGATCCCTATAGAGCAAGAAAAACCTCAGCTCTGCATAGTTCCACAGGACAAAAGGTGTATTAGTCCAGGACTATAGATATCTACTATTTTTACACTTGTATAACAAAGAGAGCTACTGGAGTTATTTTGTAAGACAATAAAGATTTGCTCAAAAGCTACCTTCCCCACTTGCCAGCTGAAAAATTAGTAATATTTTTATAGTTGACTTATAATAATAGAATAAATTTGGTTGGAGTCAGTACACTTACATCCTTATGTTCCTATTCGTCATCTATTGTTTTGCTTTTTTTATGTAATAAGAAATGAGTTTAGAGAAATAAATATGTTTCAATTGTATAAAAATCATAGACTAATCATGTTGACATATAAATGTATGTTCTCTCTGTAATATATAAAAACACGACAACACACATAGCTCACTTAACAGCTCTTGTTAAATTTCTCTTCTACAAAAAAGGAAGAGATTGAGAAAACATTTGCATTCTAGTGAGAACAGAAGTTGGTAGATAGATAGATAATAGGCAGATAGACCTCAAGTGAACTCAAGCTTTTATTCAAGCCTAAATCCATAGAAACTCTGCTTCCTGCTCCCATGATTAGAATTTCTCTTTTAAATGGTATTCTCTTGTGTTAAACAAAGCAAGTTACTCATCATAAATGTACATCCCTT
Organism: Hylobates moloch; assembly: GCF_009828535.3. Classification (NCBI taxonomy): domain Eukaryota; kingdom Metazoa; phylum Chordata; class Mammalia; order Primates; family Hylobatidae; genus Hylobates; species Hylobates moloch. The sequence continues at coordinate 77,686,906 of NW_026652291.1, forward strand.
TAGGATGACAAGGTTGCAACTTGGAAAGAGTCTTGCTCTCTGAATTACCAGGCCAAAAAAAAGTCACACAACTAAGGAATATCCATGCTGGACATTTTTCCTAGGGTAAAATAAAATTCTATTGCTTTAAATTACTGACATATGAATATATTTTTACATCAGCTGGTGTACTCTAACCAATAATCATCAAATAAAATAATGTTTTGCTGAATCTCAGGAATTTAATCTTAATAAAGAGACTTGTAAATTATGTTGTTTTGAGAAACCATATTTGTTCATTAGGCTATAAAATATGCTTATTATGGGAAACTGAATTCGATTCATTAAGCTATAAATAAAACCAACAGTCTTGTAATAATTAAGACAGAAAGGAGAGAGAGAGAGAGAGAAAGAGAGAGTGTGTGTAAAATGTTTAAGACTATTTGTCAACTCTCTACTCTTTGATTTCTTCCACAATTCCCATGCCCTTCTGAAATATTTTCCATGGAATATTTGGCATATGTGTTTTACATTTTTTCCAAAGCCTATAGCTTGTCCTTTCATTCGATTTGTGGTGTTTTTAATTTTAGAGCAGTTGTCATAAATGTCTATATTATTTCTTTCTATATAGTTTCTGGGTTAGGATGTGTGTGTGTGTGTGTGTGTGTGTGTGTGTGTGTTCTGAGGAAAACCTTTTCTACCTACAATTATACTAAATTGTGTGCAAGTGTAAATATACGTAGACACACACAAAACTGAACATACGTAACATACATATCGTTTTGACCTTTAACATGTCTAGACTTGGTTTGGTATAAGATAGAAATCTAACTTGTTATGTATTTTTTCTGAATGTATTAAAATAACTTTAAGTTTTACATTATAGATATATAATTTCTCTCCTGATTTGACAATCTGATGTTACTATAAATAAATACATCCATGCATCTAGCTAACTATCACTTATAGAGGTTTATCCAGTTGTTTTTGCATATTTTCTCAATAGTTCTCTCAGAAGGCTGATTTGCAACCTGTAAATATGTGTGGAGCTTAATAAATGGCAGCTTGGCCTTAGGAATTGGTTGGGTGAGTCAACTAGTGAATGAAAACCCTGGAAAAAATAATTTTTTTTGAGCACTTTTATCCAGTCACCAATCTAAACATTATAAAATTCTGAGATTAGAATTTGGCTCATACTAATTTCGAATAGAATAATCTGGACTTCCTCTTATCTTCTTTCCATTAACTGTAACACAAATATGGCAGTAACCAACCTTTAAACATTCAGCCAAGGACAACAACTGGAAGAGCACTAAGCCATAAAAGAAGAGAAATTTGGTGTCTTGGTAATTTGGGGGATATCTGTCCTATAATCCTAGATATCACATAGTAAAAACAATATTTTGGGCTCACTGTTACGACAGCTAATAAAAAACTTGGAGCCTGTCCAAGTTTTTTGGGGATGATAAGAATAATAAGGCACTTCATGAATAACTCTTTTTTGAATGTTAAATAACCTTATCAGAAATTTTGACTCATTTGGCATAGTAGCAAATGGACAGCATTATTCACCAGTAATCTTGGGATATGAAAAACTTTCCCATGATCTTCAGAAGAGAAGGGAAGATATTCAGGAGGATATCATAAAAATATTCAAATATTTTAATATAGAGATAATACAGAATGTATAAAAATATTATGCTTTTATTCTGTCAAAGTATATATCAAGGGATATTTTTGTAGTAGGTACCATTAAACATTTATATTGTGGTACATATATTATATTAATTACTTAGTGGTTAGAATTAGGTATTTTACATTTTGACATGCCAAAGGCAAAAAGAAAATAATATAATACATAAATGAACAAATTAATAAGTTAGTATGTAGTTGGTATCTCTGTAACTACAACCAAGTTTAAGGAATAGAATATGGTTCCCACTTGTTCCCACCCAGGACACCCTTGCATGTGCCTACAAAATCAAAATGACCTTCCTTGACCTTAGAGTTAACCACTATATTGACATTTATGGTGGATAGTTTCTTATTTTTCTTCATAGTTTTCCTGGAAATATGTATTCCAAAACACACTAGTTAAGTTCTGCCTGCTTTTTAAATTATACTGTATTTTTTTATGTCTAGTGTCTTTTACTTAAAATTATGTTTGTAATGTTTATCCACTTTGTGTACACTATAGTTTGTGCACTGCCATTATCTAACATATTGTAATGATGATATCACATTTTAAAATCTCTGATCTTAACATTTGCATTTTATTTTTATTTTTATTTTTTTTTACAATTCTTAGCTATGACAAATGACACTGCTTATAAACATTCTTCTCTGTCTTTTAGGACACATACATGGGCACATTTCTGTGCGTATAAGCCTCGCCACACTGCTGTTAGCAGTGTGACATGGTACAACCACCTTGGAAAATGGTTTGGAGTTGTTTACTAAAGTTGGTGCTGCATACTTATCTCTAATCTGCTCTGGAGTCCATTCTGTTAATTCCTAATATCAGTCACGTTAATTGGTAGTTCTAGAATTTCTCCTTGATTTTTTTTTTCCAAAACTTCCATGTTATTTTTTATGGATTCTAGTTCTCCACTTCAACTTTTTGGAATGCCTTTTACCTACTTGAAGTCATGAGATAGTTGTTTCAGAGTCTATTTTGATAATTCAAATATCTGAAGACCTAATTAGAGTGTTGCTGTTGTCTGATGTCTATCTTTTATGTTTTCTTTTTAATGTTGTCTGTTTATCATTGACTGTGTGCTGGCATATAGGTATTTGCACACACAGACACACAGACACATAGAAACACTTATGAAAATAATTTGAGAACTAGAATGGGGTTATTTTCTCCAAAGAGAATTTTTGTTTCTGTCTGTCACCTGAAGGCACTACCAGATATAGGTCGGGCAATATTCTGGGCCACCAGACAACACAAAACCAGGAAGTGCTGCAGTCTCTGTGATTACTCCACTGTTCTGTGCTATTCCAAAAGATCAGGCTTCTAAGTGACAGCCCAAATAGGAGTAATTAAACATGACTCCTACTCTTGGTGAAACTTGGAATCCCACTTGTGTTTACTTAGACTGATAAGGATTTCAAAGCTATGCTAAGGCCCCAAGATGTCCGTCAGCAAATTATCCCAAGGCAAAAGTCCTGTCAAATGCCATGTCTGTCTCGCTGGATTTTTACCTACTCCTGAACTTTCACCAAATAATGCTTTTCTTAGCTCTTTAATGTTTTCAATACAATTATTTCTTCTATGTTTTAAAGTTTTCAATAGTGAAAGATTTATTGATTAAATAATTTGCTATTAAAGGCAGTAAAATTCTAGTTAACTTAAAGGTAAATTTATGTATCTGATATTATTAGGGCATAGGTTCCTTGACAACAAGAATACCGTCAGTTTTTAAAAATACTATCACCACTTCCCTATCACCACAAATAAAGGGCTCAATGAATATTTGCTAAGTGAAAGAATAAAAATTGTAAACTCAGTATTTAAACCATTTACAATTTAGTAGGAACTAAACATGAATTTTCAATTAATGAAATCTAGTGAAAAGCTGCTGTATTCCCAGTATTGTAAGAAACTGTGAACAAACTAAATCTGTTGAGAAACTAAAATGTGCTTTCTTGGGAAGGAGATAACGTCCTCACTGTGGCCAGAGTATTTTATGTTTTGACAATGAAGGAGCGCAGGAAATGCTACCCCAAAATATGCTACTTCGGTGTACCGATTACTTAACCAGAGGGCACTTGGGGCACAGCAGATGCAGTGTCAGGCTTTCTCTGAGCTCTCCTTATCTGCATAAAGATCCTGCAAAAATAACTCAATTGTCATCAGTCTCCTCCCCAGGAGTTTCATCAACAGGAGACTCATATCACAGGAGAGGAGAGGAGAAATTGACGCCCCGGCCAGAAAGACTGTCACAAAAAATCATCTTCTCTCCTAAGGACCTATTTATCTTTCCGAAACATTATTTACCTTTCCTTAAGTTGCTTACACAGTCCCCTCTTCCCCCTTCCTTATGAAGAGGGCATATGAGCTTCTGGATATCACTGGGCTTTGGGATATTCACCTTTCTTTCCTGTGATACCCCCTTGCAAGTACAAATTTGTATGTATTTATCCCATTAATCTGCCTGTTGTCAGTTTATTTCATGGGCTCAGTTATGCACCCTGAGAGGAAAGGGGAAAGTCTTCCCTCCCTTTAATCAGTATATTCATAGGAATTGAGTTTTTTTCTTTTTTTTTTTTTTTTTTTTTTCGGACTAAGTCTCACTCGGTCACCCGGGCTGGAGTGCAGTGACAGGATCTAGGCTCACTGCAAACTCTGTCTTCTGGGTTCAAGCAATTCTCATGCCTCAGCCTCCTGAGTAGCTGGGATTTCAGGCATGCGCTACCACACCCGGCTAATTTGTGTATTTTTAGTAGATACAGGGTTTCACCATATTGGCCAGGCTGGTCTCGAACTCCGGGTCTCAAGTGATCTGCCCACCTCGGCCTCACAAAGTGCTGGGATTAAAGGCGTGAGCCACCGCGCCCAGCAAAAATTGAGGATATATTTCTTTAGTAGTTTGAAATATTGTTTAAAAGTTTCACAAGAATTGCAAAACTATGAATGTTCACATTTGGACAAGTATTAGTTTTCATCAGTGAAATTACAAGATTTTTAATTATTAATAAAATATCAAACTGGAAAACCAGGTACACCTCCACAAACAGAAAGAAAGAGAGAAAATGAAAGAAAAGATTTAGAAGGGTCAAATATCAGTGCCATTTCAAGGTCATTCAGAGAAAAGTAGATAGTTTGCTATTTCCTTTGAGGTAAGACAGAAACGATAACTGCAGAGCAGAGCTCTTCTAATAAATATCCCTCTGATATGACTGTAGCTAAGCACATCATTGTCAAAGGCTTAACTATTTCTTATTCTCTGTCATCAATTTTTTTATCCATGTCAATTAGGAGGTAAACATAATCAAGTCTTCAATGACACTTTATTCATTTAACAAATATGTATTGAGTTTCTTCCATGTCCCAGGTACATTCCCAAACACAGAAGATACACAATAGTGAACAGGAAAGGCAGCAGTGCCGCTCTCATATAGTCCACAAGCAGACTGCAAGCAAGTGAACAAACATAAGCTGGTTTTGACCAATCATAAGTGATAGAAGGAAATGGATCAAGATGAGGTGATAGAAAAGACTAGCTTTATGATTGATAGTCGAGAAAATCCCCTCGTATGAGATGAAATGACATTCAAAGAAAAAACTGGATGATGAGAGAGTATAAATCCTGCATAGATCTAGAGAAGGAGAGTCTGAGGCAGAAGAGATAGCTGATGCAAAGTATCCAGAGTGAGAACAAACTCTGGTCACTGGCAAAGGCACCTGTAACAGAACCATTAAGGATGACAGGATGATCTGTAAAAAATGAAATTAGAGAAAATGGCAGGGAGCACAAACAACTTTGTAAGACATACTTCAGGGTTTTGACTTTATTCTAATCGGAATGGAAAGCAACTAGTGGGCTTTAAGTAGGGTAGGACTATAATCTGATCAAAGTTTTCACAAACTCTATCCTGCTACAGTGTAAAGAATAAACAATAGTGGAAGCAGAAAAAGCAAGATTTTGCAGTTTCCTAGATCAACTGAAACAGTCTCTACTAAAGAAAATGTAGTGTTTACTATTTTCGAGTGCTTATTACATTTAGGCATGGAGCATTCAGTTCATCAGATTACAGTTTCTTATTAAAATACTCTGCTTTTCTTCAGTTTCAACATGTCTTTTCCAGGAAATGATTTAACCAAGGCTTATTTATTATCAATCTAAACATATATATGTTTAGATTATATATATGATATATATTTTAGAATCTATATGTTTATATATTATTATGCATACATTTACAGTATTTCTCTAGTTTCCTAACTCTCTTATTTTCTTTTATGGCTTTAGTACTCAGCAATGTAGAGAACAGTGTTATTAACATTTTGGGTAACTGAGTTCTTTCCCCAGAAAGACATATATGCACATGAAAATTTGCAGACAATTTCAGAGGATTCACAAACTGCCTCAGTTACATTGATGAAAGCCCCCAAGTAAGAAACCTTGCTATAAACATCTCTCATAATCTTTTCTTAGATGTAGCTGTCTTCCATTAAAAACAATTAAGAAATTATTTAATGAGAAGATGATAGATATAAGAATGGAATAAATGCCTCAAATATTAGCCTGGTATAAAATCCAGTGGCACAAATAAAATGGTACAATGGCAGAGAACAATGGTCATAACCTGGAATCAGTAGTTCTTACGTTGATTATCATCCAATCATATAGGCATCTTTACATCAAAATATTTTAAGATAAAAATCAAACTGGATTAACATAAAGAATGAGTTTCAACTGTGCAAATAATATAAAAATTAAATTATCCTCTGATACTGAAGTAATGTTAAATCAGACTCTGTGATTTACTGGTAGCCATATCTTTCTGAAGTGATTTTAAAAGATAGAAAATGAGCAAATATGCTCACACTTTCTAATTTTGATCTTAAAAGTAAAACACAGGTACTAATGAGAAACTCTGGTTATGGGATCATTAGCATGCAGCTCAGATACTAGTATTTTCTCCAGATTTAATAAATAATTATGTAACCATGTTCTCTAGCTTGTGGTAAACAAATCATAAAGTTGAACTGCCTTAAAAAGCAAACCAGAAAATCAATACTTAGAAGAAAAAGCAAGCCTTTATTTTTCTTATAAATGTGATTTATAAAGGATCCTTATTTTAAATGTTCAAATAGATCTCTCAGCATATACACTTATGTTTAATAACCACCTAACCAAGAGCCATCTTTCAAAAACAAAAATTAGGCATACTTGATAGCAAACAGAGAAAAGATTCAATTCAATATACACCATTGAGCAAACCTCAATCTCTCAGCAAAAATTGAAAATTGAAAGTGCATGAACCATAGCTATTAGGCTTTCATGAACCCAGTAAGTATCATTATTGGGCTATTTAGGTGCTTTTTGTAATATATCAAATATTGTAACTGAAAGAGTGAAAGACAGAAAGTCCTATTCATTCCCGTCAATATTAAATAAAATAATAATCTGAGGTTTTTCTGTGTCATAGGCAATCCATTAAAGGTTATGGAGAAATTGAAGGTCAATGAATAATGAAAAATATATTCATATAAGCAGGTGGAAAAACCCGGTAAAAATAAAATAGTAACAAATAACACTAAAATATTTAGTGCTTGCTTTGTACATGAAATGCAAATTTAGAAAAATTATATAAATTGGATTTTTAAATCAAGCACATAATTTTAAATGCATTAGGGGAGATAGCTTTGGAAAATAATACCACTCTGAAAGCTTGTAGAAAATGGGCACTTTTTCATAAACAAATGCTCTGAACCTTCCTACTCCCATCTACAGTTCATGAGCATTTTAAGAATAGAATAATCTTAACAAAGACACTAACAGGAATAATAGTAGTATTTGCAAAACAAAAATCATTCATATTCAGTCTTATAAATGGGTTCCACAGAATTCCTTAAACCAAGAAGGGTTACACTCATTTGACTTACAAACTGTTTCGTTTTTGTGTTCTTTTTTTTTTTTTTTTTTGGAGTACATATTTTATGACAAACAAAGCATTTTTGTATATAGTTTTCTGGAAGTAAAACTTCATTTCACAAAATTTAGGAAGTGTCTTCCATGTGTAATGAATTAATTTTGTGTGCTCTATATGAATGAGATGGAAAATTTCATTAACATAAAGTACTATCACTAAATTATTATTTAAAAATACACAATGTATTGAAGCTGTTCTGTAACTGTTTTCTAACATTTCTACCAAGTCAACATTAAATGGTGATATCTTAGGTCCCTTTCTTTATCTCCTCATAAAAGTGTTTATTGATTCTATCTACTCAACCATCTCCTATCAGAAAATAAATGTAATTTGAGTTTGGCATTGGAAAGGTTTTTAGACTTCCTCATTTTTCCGGGGCAAATATCTCCAAGATAAGACAAGCTTTAGCTTGTTTATATGGACCACATCTGAAGTTGATGCATTGTTTAACAGAGTATATGACTCTTTCTTCTGCATGGTTGAGACGGTCTTTTGAGAATGGGAGAGAAAAAAAGGACATAGATAAGAATTGGAATAATTGGTTTTGTCACTTAATTGAAGTCATTGTGTACATGAAAGTGACTTGGAAGTGGGGACAGGGATATTCAAGTTGGTTCCAACAAGACCAGAGATAGATATCTAACTAAATAATTAAAATTCAATTTGACCAGTAGTTCTATGAGAATAGTAAATACAATTTATGGAAGGTCATTGTCAATTTAGACTGAGCGTCTGCATTAGACTCCAAAAGACCAAACCAAAATGGAGTCACTCATGCTAAAAGTTCCATGTCATCAAACTGAAATTAAGTTGTTTATCTGACCTTCTGAGAAATCAGGGGAGAGATGATAACCAAACCCCCAAACAGACCAGTTTTAGCCAGCATGATAAAGAAATCCCCTCTGCTTTAACACTTACAAGGAAAGTAACCTAAGATACCCTGATGTTAACCAGTCAGCTTTTTTTATATTACATCGTTTCCTTGTTCCTGCTCAAGTTGTCTTATAAAAACTGACTGTTCTACTATTCCTAATGAAGCACCTTTCAATATTTTATAGATAGAGTGTTCCCTGATTTATGAGTAACTAATAAAAGACAATTACATTCTTAAATTCAATTTGTTGAAATTTTGTTTTTTGCAAAGAGGCAGTACTGTGCAGGATCATCCCTACTATGAAGGACTGATGAAAACTTTAGAGAAAATAAAAGATCTGAAACTTTAAGGGTCCCTGACCAACCCTGAAGTACCCATGGTCTGAGATAGTGAAGAGCAAAGTCACAGCAACACTTCTAAATACAGAATATACATAAGATTACTAGGGAAATTGTAATACTTGATGCACATATTGACCACTGAAATTGCATCCAAAAGACAATAAATATGGAACAAAAATCCATTCACCCTACCTGTATTTTCCAGAAACGCATGTGTCCTTAACCAAACAGCATCTATACAGCCAACTCCACTGTATGAGAATTGCTCCCTATGGTGAGCACTTCTGCTGTCTCCAGTCTTCATCATTATCTCCTATTCTAAGTCCATTTAAAACAGAAGCTTCATGTAATCAAAGCCAGGAGTGAACAGATGTGATCATTAGGGTATTATAGGGATAGTTTACAAAGTAGAGGGTTAAACACTCAGGTTCAAGGACTACCTGGATTTAGATCCTGGCTCTGGTACTTGGTAGCCAAGTAACTTGGCAACTTATTTAAACAGACTGTGCCACATTCCCTTCACTACCTAAATCCTAGAATTGCTATTCCTAGAAAAATCAAAAGACTATCTGTACCATTGTACACATGATACAATTTAGATTAGACCACTGTACTAAACCTTTGAAGGTTTTAGTAAAATGTATGATTCAGAGCTTTTATTATTTTAGAGCATTTGGTGCAATAATTAGAAAATATGACCAATTTTCCAAATAAGAACCAGCCTAGTTTATGGTACTTAAACCACCTTTGTAGAAAATTACTATTTCTATTCTCAATGGCAAGGGGAAAAACATTTAGTTCAGTTAATTGAAAAATGACTATAAATTATTAAGATAAAAATCTGACAGAAAAATATTCAAAAATTCCCCCCAATGTGACACTCTTCACTGTGTTATCTGATCTGTCAGGACACTGTCACTATACTGTACTGGCTTTAATGAAGTTTCTGGAAAATTCTAGCGATAACAGGAGTTCCTTGATGAGCTCAGACATTGTAGCTCATTTTTAGTTCATGTCCACAGATTCAAAATCAATACAAACTACAAAGTATCTTATGCACATTTTTATACAAGACAGAGATTACAAAAACTGGCTGAGTATTAATAAAAGCTAAAGATGCCTGCCAATTGCTGTATTTTTAGGGTGAGAAATTAATGATTATGATTTGACAAGGAGAAAACTGGCAAAGACTTCCAATATCATTTGGGTCTCTGTGCCTGCTGAAATCTCATGTTGAATTGTCATCCGCGATGCTGGCCTGGTGGGAGGTGTTTGAGTCATGGGGTCATATCCCTCCATGATTGATGGCTGTCGTTGTAAGTTCTCTCAACACCTGGTCATATAACAGTGTGTCTCCCCCGCACCCGACGCCACTTGCTTCTGCTTTTGCCATATAACATGCCTGCTCCCCTTTCATCTTCCACCATGATTGAAAGCTTCTTGAGTCCTCCCTAGAAGGCAAGCTGATGCCAGCACTATACTTCCTGTAAAGCCTGCAGAACCTTAAGCCAATTTAACCTCTTTTCTTTATACATTACCTAGTCTCAGTTATTTTTTTATTGCAATTCGAGAACAGCCTAATACAAGTTTAATAGTAATGCCTAATGAATGAATAGAAATATAGTTTGGTGGAAATGTGAAGCTTGTTCTTTAAAAGAATGGCACATATTAAAATCTAGATTAATTTTCAGGACCATCTATGTAGTTACTCTAACTAAACAAGGCTACAAAGTTTGAGAGCCCCGTTCAAAGGGAATGTATTAAATATATAGGGCAAATAGCATAGCCAATGGTGTGTTGCAAGATTTTTAAAAATGCAATCTCACGTCTAATAAATACATCTAATCTTTCTTTAAGCATTAAAATACAAGATTTAGGTAAAGCAAAGATTTATTAATGGTCAAAAAATATGTGACTCAGGAATAACCAACAGAAATCGTTGTTTAGTAGAAAGAAAACCTACAAGTCTGGTTATAAACTGAAGGTAGTGGGGGGAAAGAGAACACTTCTGATAGATGTAAATGGTTGTACATAACTTCTATATCTGTCTCTAAGGAAACAACCATTGCTTCAAATGCACATGGAGCCTCCAAATACATGGATGTTCAATAGGTTGATACTGTTCAACACATCACTAGTTTTAGTTAAACCATTGTGCTGTAGGCTCCAATCTGCTGTTTAACTCAAAAAGTAAATTTTTCATTTCAGATATTGCATTATTTAGCATTATTTAGTTCTAAAATCGGTACATAGTTCTTTTTTATGTTTCTAATTATCTGCTAAGATTATTATCCATTCCCTCATTCTGATAACTTTACTTGTAAGTCCTTGAAAATACATATAACAACTATTTTCTGAAGATCTTATCTGCTAATTCCAACATCTGAGTCATCTTGTGTTTGTTTCTTCTGACCTATTTTACTATTGTTGGTTATGGCTTATATTTTCCTTCTTTTTGTGAGTGCTAATTTTTTATTGTATGCTGTATGTTGTAACTAATGTACTTTAGAGAGCCCAATTTACTCTCTTCCTTTAAAGGATATTAAATTGTATTTTAGAAGGCAGGCAGTTAAAATACTCGTAAATCATATGATCTTTTTGGGCTTTTTTTTTTTTTTTTTCTATAGGACCTATTTCAGTTTTTCCCTTAAATCATAGAGTTTACACTAAGACATGGCACATTTCTGGACTTTCAGCTGAATTGCCAAGATGCTCCTCAAGGTCTCTCTACATTCCGACTGGGTCACAATTTCAATGTATTTTAGAACCATGTGCCCTCTTACGTGTCCATTTGAGTCTTAGTCATGCAGCAGAGTCACTCTCTGCTAGGCTTTCTGTAGTCTCAACTTGTGATATAATAAATCAGTCCTAAGACAAATGTCCGTAGGAAATCATCATGAAACTTCAGTCGTGCCCCAGAAAGACATCACTCTCCTTTCTGATACTTTACCACCTAAATTATCAAAGTTTTGAAGTCTGAAAGTCTCTTCTTCAGGTTATATTGACCATGTTCTGCAAGGGCTTCACTTACCCTGGTTATCAGCTGGAAAATGATTCCAGTGAAGAGCGTGAGGGAGTGTAGGGCTCGCTTAATTTGCTTCTCTTCTCTCAAACATCAGAGTTTTGCATTGTCTGTAATACAATGCTTACAAATATCTATTTCAGATATTTTGTCAGTTCTATAGTTGTTAACCAAGGAAGCAAAATTTTAATATGCTTATTACATATATATAATATGATATGCCTAATATTCATATTACAATTATGCTTCTATGGTTAACAACAACAAATGGCACTTACTGCACCATAGCCAGAACTTTTTAAAATTGTATTTATTTAGTAATCATTGAATTAATCTTATTAAATAAGTAGGCCTTTACATTATAATATTTAAAAATGTAATTTAAAAATCTAAAACTATATGAAAACTTTATTATATAAAACTTCTAATAAAAATACCACATTAAAAATAAAAATCCAGGAAAATATTAAATCAATGGAATGTCAGGATGATAGTCTTAAGTAAAGACTATATGAGTATATAAGGATATATTGCAAGCTAAAGAGAGGGAAATTTCAAAGATACTTCCAAGGTTTCTAGCTTGTGCAACTAGAGTTTTCATAGTGACGTTTTTTCAGTGAGCAATTTTAAAAGAGAAACACATGTTTGTTATTGTTTCTTGACATTGTCATGTGTGGATATAATTATTTAAATTCCCAGAATTACTGCAGTCTTTTTGCTACAAAACTCGGTGAGGGTCAAAGTCAAGAGAATCTGAAGAACACCCAATGTCCTAATATACAATGCATCCAACTCTTTATTTTGATTTTTGGTTTTTTAACATCATAAAGTTTATTGCTTACAGCTGAAAACATTTTTGCCTGATAAGAGTTCTCTAGTCATTGACTCCATTGTGCCCACCAGGCCGGGAACTATAGATCTGCCCCTGATGCCCAGTTCTGTCTGGATTAACTCATGTTTGATAAGTATTCTCTCCAGAAGATTATTACATACATAATCAAGGCTGCAAACTAATAAGTAACTTTAATGATATAATAATTTGTAATGAGTTCTTGCAAACAAATTCACCCAAGCAAAGACTCTGCTCATCTATCAAGACAACATTTTTTATCAAGATTTATCTCAAGACCCCCATCTCACTTTTTCCAACAATCCTCGTCTCTAATGTCACAAACGTTGTGCAGTCCCTATGAGTTTCCCAAATTGAATGAGCCAGCTTAAACAACAGAAGCCTAAACTTCAACGCTTGATAAATACCCTTCGGTCCATTTAGTCCTTTTGAGATATTACCAATAATTAATCAAAGTGATGTTTTCGCTTGCTTCAGTAAATTAAATACACTCAAATTTAATTAATCAGTAGGTTTCTCTGGTGGTATTTCAGGGGGCAAATAGTCTTAGAGGACCCACTGAGATAAAGCCAAGGACCCTCACTACTGCAGCAAAATCTCTCACCGTGTAAGCAGTATACTTGTCAGGATACCATTGAACTTACAAATTCAGGGTTTCTCAAACTGCAAAGTTGAGTTTCCACATTGAGTCTGAGCCCTGATTACTTTTTTTAGCCTCCATTTTAAGGGACCCTTAGATTATTTTATCAGACTTGAAAGTAATTTTTCTTGGCATTAATTTTTCTTGTAACTATGGAAGTTAGTACCTTTTCTGTTTGCCTCTCTGCCCTTGTCTCTTTCTGTTGTGAGTCTATAAGAGCAAATCCTAGAGTGGAAGAGATACGTAGTTCTGATAAATACATTTCTGGAACTAATCTCAGAGACTAACGTAATAATCTCTTCTAGACCTTTCATTATCGGATAGGGACATCTACCAAAATTTATGAAAACTTTCCTCAGTCTTATCTTGTTTTGTGAAAGTCTAGTTAAAGGAAATATCTCATCTGAAAATTTCTTGTCTATCAGGAGTTGCAGATTGATTGGGTCTGCAACACAAAATGACCAGTCCTTAGGTGGCAACCCCACATATAAAATGAATAAAAAGTTTGACTGAATGTTTCCAGACTCTCATGGGTTTATCTCAGCCTAAGGACACACTTTGTTTAGCACAAACTCCTGCTTTTTTGTGCTATAAACACCACTTTTGTGCTTATATTTATAAATGGTATAATTTCACCAAGAATAATTTACAATTATCGTGGTCACTTTAGATAACTTTAATAGAAAGGAAATTGAAGTAAAAGGTGAGCAAACTTCCAAACATTCAATAGTCTGAAATTTTTGTATGAAAAAACTTCTAAAAGAAATCAAGATTCCATAATTTTATCCTGAAGTGATTCATTGGCCAAGGCAAATTAAAAAATACAAAACTGAAATCTCTTTCTCTGTGTATGCACTAAGGAAAGGCCACGTGAGCACACGGTGAGAAGCTGAAAATCTGCAAGCCACAAGGAGTGCCTTTACTAGGAACTGAATTGGTGACACTTTGATTGAGGTTTCCCAAACTCCAGGACTCTGAGAATACATTTCTGTTTAAGCTCTCTAGTCTAGTGTTTTGCTATGGCAGCCCAAGATAATTATTAATGTACTTTGCTACTCTCCTTTTATTACCATAAGGGGAAAGTTAATATTAGCTTTTGTTTGTAAACTATGTTCTAAAGAAACTTATTAGAAACTTTTCTAGAAAACGCAAGTCTAATCTCTTTTGCTCTTAGGTCATACCTTAAGACTGAAATAGAAAAATTTCAAATTCTACCACCAAACTAGAAGTCCATTCAACCATAGATAATTATTGCTTTTCAGAAGCACACATCAGCAGGAATGGTAACTTCATTGCATCCATCAGAGCTTGCCAGTTGGCTAGTGATAGAAGAATCAATACATAAATTGGTAGCAACATGCTATTGTGGCAGTGCCTAATTTTGGAATGCTTTGGAAACAGTGAGGGTTCTTGACATTACCTAGGAAACCTAATTTTAATCGTTAACAATTAAGTAGTTTTTTTCTTAGAATCTTCTTAGGAAGCAATAGAACACTTTGCAAAGTGCTCTATAGCTTCCTAAGAAGATAGCTAGTATAAAAGTAGGAACACATGTATAAAAGGAAAATAGGAAGGCTAAAGGAAATGCCCAAGCTGATCAGCATGACAGGAAGGCAGTTGTTCGTAACATCCTGTCTCCCTCTACATCTGAAAAGACCAAAACTTTGGAAAAGTTCAAAGAGGCTATATAGAGTGCTAGTGATCTAGACTCAGAAGAAGAAAAAAAAAAAAAACAAAAAGATTTTTGAACAGTCTGATTGCAATTTACATGATGATAATTTCTGGCACTTTCAAAATAGCTGCTGAATAGTACCAAAGTAACTCAAAAGAAATCATCCAAAATTTTAAATAAAATTGCCTACCAAATAAAGTACAAATTGGACAATAGGCTCAATGAATATTGGTGGGGAATGTTATAAAATTTGCTGAGTAAGTTTCTGGTGCCTGACTCACCCATCACTAGTATAATCTTGCAAAAATGATAAAAATAAGGCACTAACAAGATACCAATATCCTAGGCCTCTTTAAAATTTCCAAAATGTTTCATAAGACTAACCCTAAATAGTTTTGAATACATCTCTGTCATTGTCTGCTGAGCCTTAGGATAGAGTGACAATTTTCCTTGCCAGAAAGCTACCTAGCAAACATCTGCATTCTGATCATAGCGAATAAATAAATAAATAAATAAAAGCTTAAATTTGTGTTTTACTGAGATGGTTACTAACTGCTTTGTAATAACTTTGTAATAACAAACTCAGAAACTTCACTTTCTTATCACCCTCAATCACTGCAAAATGTATGAGAATTGAATTGTCAAACTAAAATCAGCAAAGCTTGGAGACACTCAAACTTCCATTTCATAAAGTAAAGCCATGGGCTTTAACACCCAAATCAACTTCTGGGGTGAATTGGCTCTTTCCTCATGGTTAAAGAATAGGCCAACTCAACACAAACACGGATGAATACTGAAAAACAATACATTACATATATTGATATTGGTTATACCAATACCATACAAGCAATATACCATATCTGATCATCAACTTTTCTTCAACATCCTCCCAAACAACTCTTACATGATCTAAAGCCTGAAGATCTAGTCTTCTAGAAGAGATACAGATAAATAAAGCTCTTGAAACACAGTTGGAAGGACCACATCAGGTAACATCAACTAGTAGGATATCAGTAAAACTCCAGAAACTTAATCCTTGAGTTCATAATTTTCAATGAAAGAAACATAAGCCATCCTCAGATTACTGGAAAACTATCTCAATCAGACATCTCAGGCTGAAGATTTTAGTGATCTCTCAGGAGCAGATCATCTTTGGAAAGGAGATAATGTCAAAAAAAAGTCCTACAGAATTAGATTGATATGAATGGGGCCAAAGATTACCAGGGGCCAAAGATTACCAGGTTTCAAGTAACATTCATATATTCTCTATTTTTACAGCCTTTTTTGTGTGTGTCTTTTTATTGATATAATGTCCTGGACTACAGATTCTCTTACAATTGACTAAAGCACAAAACAAAACCAAATCATAAATTTATACTTCCTTTCTTTTAGAATCTTTTTTTCCTTTTTAGAATTTACCTAAAAGAACGTGGGTATAAATGTCTCTCTCTTCAGTACAAAGTTCATTTTAATAAATGAGTTTACTTCTTAGATGATTGCATGTACCTCGCATGTGATTTTCTATGTAAAATATACAATAATAGGCCAGACATGTCATACCAGAAAAGAGAGGTTGCTATCTCCACTGAAATAATACTTGAGCCTTTGAAACTTTATAGACCTTAAAACTGAAGTTTCACAGAAATAGAGATTAGAAAGTAACCTTGGAAAATGGTGTCGTTGTGGAAGTTATCTTACTTTACAGACCATGCGAAGAATTTCTCCCAATTTAAACTCAATCTCATGTTCTTTTGCTTCAATCTACCTGGTTGGTAATCTCTGTACTATTAGTCTCATTACTTGTGTGCCAGCACACTCCTTGGTGACAATCAATCTATATAATATGATTCATCAATCCCATTGGAGTATTTTGGCTGAAATTAGATTATTGTGTGTCTCCACCATCACCACCATTAACTGGTATTAGCTTTTTTCCACAAAAGTCTATCATTCCACAAAAGCCTATTGGTTAAACTCTGCAAGAAGATCACTAATTTGTTTTCTCAATAAATTAATGTGTGCATTCAATTTCTTATTTCACTTAGAATTTGCTTTATCTCATCAACTTTCCACTCCTAGCAAAAGAGGCCTTAAGATAATTTATAAAAGAGAAAAATTTGTTCTCTATTTGAAACTCTGAAACACACCCCCTTGAAAAGAAATTTGATGTTAACTTCTTCAGTATTCTATGTCCTTTATTTAATGCTTACAGTAAGTCTGAAATTGGAAAAAATAATTTTATGTGAGATTTGCATGGGAGGCATTTCACTAAGAGCATAAATTTTCCTGTCCTTGAACCTTGTGACCTTGAATAGGTTGTGTTTCAAAAGAGAGGAGTCCTAAATATAATAGCAGTCTTTGAAGGTAAAATACAGGTGTTCTTTGGTGAAGAATGCTGTATATAATTCCCCGACACTTCCTGGTATTATTAATATTACTAAAATATTCAAATAGTAAACAAATACATCAGGAAAATAGGTAACTTGACTAACACCCCTATATTGTTTTTCTCTGAGTTACTCATATTGGGAACTCATTTCATTTTCTTGGGTGAATGTGGACGTGCTAGTCTACTAACTGAAAGTACAAAGCAAACTGTAATAATAATAATGATCTTTTCTTAGACTCTGTATTATTTAGCTTTATTTCATTTTTTGGGCAAATGTGGACATGCTAGTCTACTAAGTGAAAATAACAAGCAAACTATAATAATAATAATAGTCCCTTTCTTAGAACCTGTCTGTATTATTTAGTTTGGACTGCAATAACAAAAGGTTAGGTAAATCAATTGGCAGAAATTTGTTTTCTGACCATTCTGGAGGCTGGTAAGTCCAAGGTCAAGGTGCTGGCAGATTTGCTTATTTGTGAGGGCCCTCTTTTTGTCTTGTAGACAGCCACCTTCTCACTGTGTCCTCACATGACCTTTCCTGGGTGCACGCTCATGAAGAGAAAGATCTCTTCCTCTTCTTATTAAAGCACTAATCCCATCATAAGGACCCACACTCATGACCTAATAAAAACCTAATTACTTTCCAAAGTTCCCACCTTCTAATACCATCACTTTGGATGTTAGGGTTTCAGCATACGAATTTTGAGGGAACACGAACATTCAGACTGTAGCAGTTACAATTTTCAAAATGCTTTTGCCCAGAAGTTGTCCTATGAAATGATCCAATGAATGATTATTGAGAGAAAAAAATGACAGCAAGAGAGACAGAGATAGAAAAAGAAATAGAGAGAGAAAATAGAAAAATCTCGATAATATTAAAGATTAAAACAGCTGCTTTCTAAAACATGATCCATCATGATAATTCTTCAGTTCTGCACCTCATTATCCAAAGACCAGTAGCAGTAATGAAATAAGACCAATAGCCCACTGCTTGTACCTTCTATTTTCTTTAGCATTAGTTAATCCTAAGTACTACCTTTCCCAATTCCACAGTGTTCTGGTGGAACTGTCATTCACTGTGCCACAAAACAAGCCAATCAATATCTCTTCCTCCATAGAATTTTAATCTCAATCGTCATGGCAAAAAGACAGGAAGGCTTTAGGCTTCTCTGTCCAACATGAATATGGAAACTAGTCATCAGCTCCTGACTTGCAATCTGGGTTATCCTGACTACTATACAGGTTTTCCAAACTTTTAAAAACAAAATTCTTTGTAACCCCTAGTGTCTGATAATAAATTTGTTATAATTTAGCTTGAGTCAAATTCTGTTACTTATGAAAGGCTCCTCATTGATTTCGTATTAGCATGTGTGCACCAACATATGCTCATTCTCGAAGCCTTTCCATGCTCTGAATTAATTTCCAAAAAAGAAAAGGGTAACAGTTCCAAGCTGCATTAGGCTTAGTGAATTGTATCAGCAGCTGTAGACCAAAGGATTCTCTTTAATATTCTAACAGCATACAGAAAGCTGCTGCAAAAGGCTCCAGGTTTTCAGCCACACCCCAAAAGCTAGAATGATAATACCAGTCACAGTATCATTTTCAAATGCAAAGGGGGCAAAGTCTTTTATTATTAATGTCTTTCCCATATCCTATTCTTAAAGAAAATCTATGATTAGAAATTCCTCTCAGACTAAATCCTAACCTGATCAACTCCTCACCCGCTAAAGCTGCATCCAGCAATAAATGAAGATAGAAAATGACTGACTCATCAGAGCCCTCATAGACCATCAGAGCTATAAATATTAATTCCATAAGGAAACTTGGAGGAAGGGAACAAAGTCAATGATTAGCAATGGAGAGAAAAACCAGGTCTGGGGAACTGGCTAAGGAGCCTAACTACTTAAATTATCAATTTACATTAAAAAGCAAGGACAATAAACATTAAGAAGTCTTTAGGCTAGCTATTTAAATAGAATTATTCTTTTTAAACCCTTTCTTAGTCTACAACCTTCTCTAACTACTTCTAAATGTAATCACGACTGGCATATGAGCCAGTGCAGTTAATGCTTGTTGAAAGCATGAGTATAGATTAGTGCTATGTCTTCACTTTATGCTTCTTATCTTTCAGTGGCCTGGTTGTTTTTACGTCTGGCCTAACGTTTTTCAAACTTTGGGCCTCAGGGTCTGTGCTAATTTACATAAGGGTATGAAGAAAAAACACTTCATAAAAATGTCATGTAGAAATTGAAAGACTTCTATGAAATGCCCTAGTTAAATTTGGTGATAGATTCCTTTTACAGGCCATCTGGTTTAATTCTGCAAAATGCAATGTGGTCTTCTTGAAAAAAAAAAAAAAAGAAATATAAATGCCAAAGGGGATTATTTTTTAATTGGAAAACATAAAAAGTTGACAGATTTTGAAGCGTTCCCTATAAAAAGATCCCTTAATGTTTTTTATTAACTGTTTTGCTTACATTGAAGTATATAAATGATTGCACATATGACTAAGTAGAAAAGTACTTATAGATGTTATAGCTAATCTGACTGTAATATCTTTTTTTTTTTTTTTTTTGAGATGGAGTCTCGCTCTGTTGCCCAGGCTGCAGTGCCTTGGCTCACTGAAAGCTTCACCTCCTGGGTTCATGCCATTCTCCTGCCTCAGCCTCCTAAGTAGCTGGGACTGCAGGTGCCTGCCACCATGCCCGGCTAATTTTTTTGTATTTTTAGTAGAGACAGTGTTTCACTGTGTTAGCCAGGATGGTCTCGATCTCCTGACCTCCTGATACGCCTGCCTTGGCCTCCCAAAGTGCTGGGATTACAGGTGCTATTTTCTTAATCAGAATTATAAAGGGTAATTTAGTTCCTACTATCTTCCCATTTCAAAGCAATTAATGAATGTCATACTAAAAATGTTTAAGAACAAAGTTGTCTACCTTAGAAAGCTTCAAAAATGTATAACTTATTTCTGTGCTTTTCGCATTTGATAGTCAAGTAAATAGGTTATTAAATGTATTGTAATCTATTAAGTCTAACAGAAACAGAACAATAGTAAGAGCTAGTAAGTTCCATTGCTTACTAGTTCTTCCTTCTGAGACCTTGTAGTACTTTTCTTCTGAGACCTTCTTTCTCAGGATTCTAAGCAGTAGGATATACAGTCAATACAACATTATTTAAACAACTTATTTGCATATTCCATATCACCAAATAATATATGGGAAAGAAACAGCATCCTAAGATAACCAGAAAAGTCCATTTTATTTGACTGAATTTTTGCACTTATTTCCTTTGTGACTTACTCTCTTAAAGTATTTCTGTTTCATTGTTTATAATAGTAAACAACAGGCAAGCAAGGAAAAAAACAGTTACAGCTTCGACTAAATATTTCCCTGAACAGGTTCATGTAAAAGTGGCTTATTTATGTAGCTTGTATGAGAGGGGGAATTTCTTGTAAGGGACAATGTGGTTCTTAATGATTTTTGACATAGCTCCATTTAATCTAGTAAATAATATAAGACAATGCATTGGATGTTATTTTATTTTATTGTTTCTTTGAAAACATGAACTCATCATCATAATACTATATTTTTCAATACAAATAAATTTTCATATTATTCAATCATAAAATATTAGACAGCACAAAATTGCCTGACTTCCATTAGCAGATATGTTTTTAACCAGAATCAGCTCATTTCAACTAGTTTATTTCACCATCATCCCTGACAAAGACTATCTTTTTCTTCAAACTAAATTAGGTTCCACTAAGCACTCTTCTCAGTTAGGCCTGTTTTCAGTAAATGTCACTACATCAGTTTAGCAAGAACCCCTACCCTTGATTTCTGATCACTTGGGCCTGCCTTCAGTAAGAATCCCCCTATCCTTGATGTTTCCTCTTAGTAATTTGCCATCCTCTAATTTCCTCACTCTGTTCCTTGGCTATGAATCTCCAGCTGTCTTTGCTGTATTTGGAGCTGGACTCACTCTCTTCCCTATTACAGTACAATTGACTCCTATTGCAATATTCCTGATTAGAGTCTTCTTTACTGTTTTAATGTGTCAGAGTAATTCTTTTTCTTTAATACCATAGATGTCAGTTTTTCTCTTCTAGTGAATAGTTGGATTATTGATATCACTTAAAGTTCATCTGAGAAAAGGAGGCATTGGTTCTCACAGTTGTTAAGTGGTAAACCCACCTCTCCTGATATTTTAGCTTAGGATAAGAATTTGAGACTACTTTACCAAAAATTTAGAGATATCAAATGTATGACTCAACTAATCTAGCATAGGATTATTAGGCCGGCTTGAATGCCTAGATAATAAATGGATAGTAAATGCCAGTGGAGAGTGTTGATAGTCAAAATATAAACCAATCACATACAAAGAAATCAATAGTCACCTGATACAGATACTATGAACCAGAAAACTAAAGAGACTGAAATGCACATTTCTTAAAAAATGGAGGATAGGAAGTAAATTAAAAGCGTCATTTCTTGTACCATAGACATTTCCCTCTTTACTTCTTCCCACCTATCTTTTACACATACTCATGATTATCCCCCCCCACCACAACCCCTCAAATGAATCTCTCAGTCCTCTAGTTTCAGTCTTTTCTCTTCCCATTCACGTACAAGACTCATGAAAGAAACATTCCCAGTTTTTACTTTTTCACCACTTTTTTACTCTTTATCTTAAACCATTGGACTCTGTGTCCTGCCACCATTAATTCACTGAAGTTGTTCTTACCAAATTCACTAATTCTTCCTTCTAAATTCACTGAATATTTTTGAGTTCTTATCCTACTTTCTATCTCATTTTACAACACTGACAACTCTTTTATTTTAGAAATGTTCTTTTAGCATTTATTGACACTGGTTCTTTTTATTGTATTCTAGTCATGGCTTTTTAAACTCCTTTGCAACTACTTCCTTCTGGGCTTATCCCTTAAATAGCCCATGAGTTTTCCCCAAGTGTCAGCTACCAGCCTCCTTCTTTTCTCATTGTGTGCGCTTTCTGTGAGTATCCTCCATCATCCTGCGTGACTTCTAACTACCATCATTAAGCTGACAACACTCATATCTTTTTTCGACAGGTCTTGTATCACACCTGAAAATCAAAACCATGTATCCAACTGTCTGTTGATGTAGTTAACTTTCAAATTCACCTATCAAAACAGTCATGTTTCAAATTCAACATATCCCAGTGTAGTTGATTATCCATAGGGAATAGTTACCTTAGTTACCCAGGGAGAGTCCTACAACTATAGCACCTCTGGCTTTCAATAATGAAAAGCAGCCACTGCCTATCTGAAGAAAGAGAAAAAGATGGAGAAATAAACATGAATTCAGGAAAATAAATATCTAAACTTTACTTTCACCCGCTGATTTTTTACTGGTGCCTGCCATTGGCTAAATCTACCTGGGATCTAGAGGGCAAGATAGCTTGCTGATGCAATCTCTAAAGTTAAAGCCTCCCCAGGCACAAAGCAAAATGAAGCAGAGTCCTCCCTGGACAGCACTTTGGAAAGTACGCCATGACGTCATTTTGAGTTTTTGGGGATTAGCAGGAGATGAAAGCCAATATCTGTTGCCATCCTGAAAGTCTCCTCATTTCCCTTTCTCCAGTGCACAGTCACCCTAGTGAATGAAAAAAAAAAAAAATACACACACACACACACACACACACACACACACACTCCTTGGTTTTGTTGCAGGGTCGTTACTCAAAGTACTCTGTTCTTCCATTTCTTCAAAGGGCTTCAAGTTTGTGAACAGACACACAAAAACTCAGCAAAAATCCTTGAATTTCCACTATGGAGACTCAAGTTAGGTGTCTGTCTACCAAATAAATGTACCAATACTTCCATCAAGATGGAGCCTAATTCTCCTCCTGTTGGTTATAGGCTGTATTTAGTGACTCCATTTGTAATGAAAAAAATGTAGCAGAACTGATAAAGTATAACTTCTGAGACTAGGTCATAAAAAGCATTTTGGTTTCCTCCTTGCCGACTTTCTCAGACCATTCCTTCTAGGGAAGTCAGCTGCCATGTCATGACAGAAACTCAGGCAACCTATAGAGAGTTCCATGTGTCAAGAAACTGAGGCCTTCTGTGAATAGTCATGTAGGTGAGCTATCTTGGAAGTGGATTCTCCAGCCTCAGTCAGGCCTTCAGATGAATGCATTCCTGGCTGACATGTTCACAGCAACTTCATGAGATACCTGGAAACCAGAGACATGCAGATAAGCTGCTCCTACATTTCTGACCCTCAAAAATTATGAGTTAATAAACGTGTTATTTTAAGCTGCTAAATATTGGGATAATTTGTAATATATGTAGCAAAATATAATCAATATATCTATATAAGTCAACTATCATTGCTCCTTTCTGGGGATCTCAGGATCAATTTGTCAGTGCCAAAAAATCCCAACAAATCAAAATAGTCTACTATTCTGTTCCTATGGCTTATTTTGATAACTGTATTGTCTCCATCTATTTTTATCCCTATAGGTCTCATTATTTCCGTTAAGATCAGGGCATCCCCCAGAGTCAACTCTAGCTTATCAGGACAGCCACCATGGTACTCATCAAGGACCCTTCATGACTGCTTTTTATAATAGCCTAGCAAAAAGAGTATCCTCTGGTCCTTACTGAAGAGTATACTGAAGGAGTTGTTAAACAATTTGCTCCTAATCCATTCAAAAATTATCATCTTCCTAATCTTTCAGATTATTTTTCCACCATGACAGTGGAACATCTAGCATTTTACCCTCATTAACTATGAGACCATCAATCAGTCCAGGCATCAATTAATCAATTCAGTGGATTATTAATACTACTTCCAACTGCTCAAGCTACTGTGTTAAGTCCTGAATCCCAGGTGAATGTACCCATGAATTTGACTCCATCTAATCTAATATTTCAGTATTCCTTCATCTACTTCCAATAGAATTCATCTCTATATATATTGCTTATATTAGTTTTGTAAGGTTGCTGTAAGAAAGTATCAAAAACTGAGTGGCTTACAATAACAGAAATTTATTTTCACACAGCTATAAAATCTAAAAGTCCAAAATCAAGGTATTGGCAGAGCACATTCTCTCTGATGGCTCTACGGGAAAGTGCTTTCTTGCATCTTAGTTTCTGGGATTTGCTTGCAGTTCTTAGTATTCCTTAGCCTTTAGATGCGTCATGCCAATTTTGTGGCCATCTTCTCTCTCTCTGTCTTCACTTTGTCTTCCCTCTGTGCATGGTTGTCTTTTTGGTTCAAATTTCCTCTTTTTATAAGGATATCCAGTCATATTATATTAGGGCTCACTCTAACAACTTCATTTTATCTTGATTACTTCTATGAAGACCCAATTTCCAAATATGATAACATTTTGAGGTACTGAGGGTTAGAACTTCAACATATCTTTTTTGGGGATGGGTCACAATAAATCCATAACAATCTCCAGCCTCCTTCCAATACAAAATGATAAAGTCCCATGTCTTTTTTCACTGTATCTGAAATCTTCCCAGGCAATACCTTCCCATACAATTCTGGCTCTCTGCTTTTGTCTATCCTGGGGTTTAATTCTCTTGGACCTGGAGGAGGTGAAGATTGCGTTCTGAGAAAAAGTGGCATCCTCCTGTGAGACAAATTCCATAGTTAAGACTTTTAAGGAAAGAGAGGAGTAGATTGCTCTCTTTATTAGCAAGAAAAATTCAAGGAGATTTTGAATTCCAAACTTCTCAGCCGATTCTGTGATGGCCCACACATTCCTTTCTCAGGTAGCGTGCACAGTTTAAACTTCCATCAGCATTGCCTGAGTTTCTGTTACTTTACTCCCTAAAACTACGCATTGCCCTTGTTTAATCTGAATCATTTTGGTAAACTTGCAGTGGTTTCCCATTGTGACTTTGATTTGTATTTTCTTGATATCTAATGAAATTTGATGGGTTTTCTTATCTTTTTGACCACATGAATATTCTCTTTTATTCCTATTTAAAGTTCTTGCCAGTATTTTTATTTAGTAATTTCTGACTTTCTCTTACTAATTTTAGAAGTTCTTAATATGCATTTGAAATGTAATTTCTTACATGGTGGCTTAAATTTTCACTTTCTAAATGGTATCTTTGGATATACAGAATCTCTCTTTTAATCTTAGTCTACTTTGTAAATTTTTTTAGTGTTTATTACTTTTTATAAAGTGTTCAATAAGTTTTTACCTGTATCAAGATTATTAAGCATATTCTGTATTGTATTCTGATAAATTTATTATTTTTAGCCCTGAAGACTATTTGTTTAGGGGAGAGTGTGAAATGAAGTTATTTTTTAATAAATTAATGTACTGCTTTATATCAAATTACTTAGACTTATCCTTAGTTGTTTGCTATTTTCTGTAGTTATTACAAAAAGTATTTTAAATTTTTTTTCTAAAAAAAAAATCCAACAGTCTCATGAAAATGATGAGAAAACACAGGTAGAGTTTACTTCAAGGAAGTTATTTAAGGCCATACAATCACTTAATATATTGTATCCAAGAGTCACTCCTAAGTATTCTAATTCTTCCTTTGCATAGTTTTTTTTTTCATTACTGTGTCATATCTGAAATATTATTTTAAATTTTTCCATATCAGATTTATACTGGTGTATATGAACCATAACTCAATGATTC
Source organism: Hylobates moloch (assembly GCF_009828535.3). Lineage (NCBI taxonomy): Eukaryota > Metazoa > Chordata > Mammalia > Primates > Hylobatidae > Hylobates > Hylobates moloch. The sequence goes on from NW_026652291.1 coordinate 77,712,993, forward strand.
TTAATCCTGACTCTGACCAGTGCCCTATCCTGCTGTGGCTGAGCTGGTATCCAAGATTCAAGACAGAGCCCTCTCCACTGTTCCCTCTCCTCTCCTTAAGTGGAAGGAAGGAGTCTCTTCTAGAGCCACTAGCCGTGCAGCCTGGGGTTAGGGGAGGGGTGATGCCAGCACTTCCTTAGCCACCCAGATGGTGTTTCAGTAGGTGGCATGCCTTGCCAGCCCAGTCTTTGGGTCTGGTTCAGCACTAGGACTTGCCAAAGAGTTGTAGCCCTTATGGCTTAGACTGCCTTTCAAGTTTACTTAGAGACAAAGAGAATTGTAGCCTTCAGTGACAAGGTTCGTGGGTACTCAAGTTAGGATCACTGGGAATAAGCAATTCTCCTCTGGCTAGGGCTGTTTTAAATGCTCCCTCCATGAAAGGTCATCAGCTGAGTTTGGGGTGATTTTCCTTGCTGCTCTAACAAGATAACACTGAGTTAAATGCCTTCCCCAGTGAACAAAGAGACTCTCCACACCATACTGCTGCTGTCAGGGATGAGAGTGGAGGGAGTTGTCGCCAGAGGATTGGAGGCACTGGATGGCTTGGGGTCGAGGTCAGTGGAGCCTCCTATCCCTCCATCTTGCTCCACCTACCCGCTCTCTTTTTTTACTTACTTTCTTTCTTTTCCATTGATTACTTCTTCTTATTTTTTTTCCACTGTGAGCTTGGTATGTACTGTTTAAAACTTATTTTAATGATTTTCTTTGCAATTTTAGCCTGCATCCTCAAATAATCAAAATCTAATATGAATTGATAATTTACTTTCTTTCTGAATGATTAAAGGAAAACTAAAACACTTTAACCCAATTCACCTCCTTTTGAATTATTTGACATTATTTCCATGCTTTATTCTATGTATGTCTAAAATTCAACAGGGTATTTTGTCATTTATTTACTCAGTATTTATTTAGATTTACTCGTTTCATTTTATTCCTTCTTGTATTTCTAAAATTTCATCTTTTTCATTTTTTTCTTTTTAATTTTTGTGAGTACGTAGCTAAGTGTATATATTTATAAGGTATATGGATGTTTTTCAAATCAGTAAAAATAAAGCCACTGTATGATCCAGCAGTCCCACTGCTGGGTATATACCCAAAAGAAAGGAAATCAGTATATCAAAGGGATATCTGCACTTCCACGTTTTTTGAACTTTTGTCTTGATTATGTTTCTTCTGCCTGAAGAACCTTTCTTTGTATTTTTTGCTTAATGTGTCTAATGGTGATAAAGTTTCTCACTTTTCTCTTATCTGAAATTAATATAATTCAATTAATTCCTGAGATATTTTTGATGTTTTTTGGAGATAATATGATTTATTTTTCCCTCTGTGGTTGCTTTTAATCGTTTCTGTTTATCTTTTTTTCTCAGCAACTTTAATGTGCGTGGTAGGCAGCATCCTAAGAAGACCCTATCGTTCCTAGTCCTTGATGTACAAACACATTTTCTCTTTTAGTCAATTAAACACTCAGCCAGGACTCCTCTGAGGGATTTTACAAATGTAATTAAGATATCCTATTAGTTGATTTCTTATTTGTTGATTATATTAGTTATAAATTAGTTGACTGGTTTGTAGGGAGTTTATCCATGTAGCTCTGACCTAATCGTGTGCACCCCTTAAAAGCAGAGTGTTTTCCAGCTGGTAGCAACAGGAAGTCAGAAATTTAAAACACCAGAAAGGTTTGATGCACTATTCCTTCCTTAAAAATGGAGGAGGCCATGTGACAAGAAATACGGGTGGCCTTTGGAGAACACCTCCCAGCTGGCAGCCAGCAAAGAGACAAAGACCTCATTCAGTCCAGCTATCACAAGAAAACCAACAAAAAGAATGAGGTAAAGAACTTATTTCCCTGGAGCCCTTAGACAAACACCCAGCACAATAGACACCTTGATTCCCATCGCCTTGTGATGCTCAGAGTAGAGAACCCAACTACACAGAACTGTGAGCTAGGAAATAGTTATGATTTTAAGCTGGCAAATTTGCGATGCCACAATAGAAAGTCAATACAGTATAATGTTCCTACATTAGGTTTTTTTTTTCTTTTTTTCCTTTTTTTTTTTAGATGGAGTCTCCCTCTGTTGCCCAGGCTAGAGTGCAGTGACACAATCTCTGCTAACTGCAACTTCCGCCTCCCGGGTTCAAACGATTCTCTTGCCTCAGCCTCCTGAGTAGCTGGGATTACAGGCGCACATGACCATACCAGGCTAATTTTTGTATTTTTAATAGAGACGGGGTTTCACCATGTTGGTCAGTTTGGTCTTGAACTCCTGACTTCATAATCCGCCCGCCTCAGCCTCCCAAAGTGCTGGGATGTGAGCCACCGTGCCCGGCCCACAGGTGTGAGCCACCGTGCCCGGCCCATTAGATTTCCTTATAATTTTTCTGCTTAGAATTTATTGAGGTTGCTGCATCTGAAGTACAATATCTTTCGATGGTTTTAAGAAGATGATCAGACATTATTTTTTCACACATTATTTCTTCTGCCTACTTTTTTTATCTTTCTCGTTTTCAGGATAATATAAAATAGATCTTTACTTTGTGTCTTCTATGTCTTTTTTCCCCCTTCTAATTTTAAAACCTTTTTTCCCGCTACTTTATTCTCAATAGTTTCTTTTGACTTATTTCATTTCCATATATACAATCTTCTGTTTAATCAACACATTTGATTCTTTTAGTAATCAATTTGTCAACTTTAGAATTTCTACCTTTATATATTTTCCAGTTTTATGCTTATATTCTTTTTCTTATCTTTTATTCTAATAAGCACAGTAAATAAAGTTACCTGAAGTGTATGTGAGGTGTCCAATGTCTCTTCCCCTGTGTATTTGGCTCAATTGTTAGTTGTTTTCATTATCTAATGTTTACTGTTTTATGTGATTTTTGTTTTGATTTGGTTTGGTTTTGCCCTCTTGTCTCTTTGTGGGTCTAGTAATTTTTGTATATGTCCAACATTTGTTTTTAAATATTTGTAGAAATAATTTTGAGAACTAGAATCATATTATCTTTTTCCATAGCGTATTTTTGTGTGCTTTCTTGAGGAATCTATTAATGCCTTTAATTTAGTATTATCTTCGTCTAAAATCATAGATTTATCTATTCAAACATGAGCTCTAGGTTACAGAAAAAACCTATTCTGGTTGACCCTTACTCTCAGATTACAGTTTTTTGAGTTCTCATCCTAAAGCAAGGGAGATCCACCAGCCATTCCTTCACCTTTAATAAAACCTGGACATCAGTTTCTGTCACTTTAGTTTTTCAAAATCCTCAAAAGAGCCTCTCAGGCTCTTGCCTTCTGAATTACTCACTCCAGCAACTATAATAAAACCCTAAAATCTGGGTTAAACTTCCTGGTTATTTCCCTTTCACCCAATTTGGATCCAGTATTTTTTGCTATTTATTAGTTTACCAATACTATCAGATGACCTTAGTGATTGTATTTGTCAGGATTCTCTAGAGAAACAAAATAAGTAGGATGTAGAGAGATAGAAATTTATTACAAGGAATTGGTTCATGTCATTACAGAGGATGAGAAATCCCACGATCTGTAGGGTGAATAGGCAAGTCAGAGACCCAGGAGACCAGAAAGTACAGTTCCAGTATGAGTCCAAAGGCCTGAGAACCCGGAGATCCAATATTGTAGTTCCAGTTCATTCCACTTTGACAGCTGGCACAGCAGAAACTCAGGAGGAGCCAAAATTTTAGTTCAACTCTGAATGCAGGGAAAAGCTAATGACTCAGTCCAAGGGTAATCAAGCAGGAAAAATGTTCTCTTACTCCGGGAAGAGTCAGCCTTTTAGTTGCATGAGACCCACTCACATTAGGGAGAGCAATCTGATTTACTCACTCTAACAGTTTAAGTGTTAATCTCATCCAAAAACAGCCTCGTAGGAACATCTAGAATAATATTTGACCAAATATCTGAGAACCCCATAGGTCAGTCAAGTACCCATAAATTAAACATCACAATAATTTTCCTAGGTTTTCTTTCTATACTTGAATCTGAAAGTAAATGTGATTTAAATTTAAGCTAATATTTCTCTGCTTATGCAATATAATCCAAATTTTTTAGTATGTGAAGTTTGGAACAAATCTGATCCTGGTGAATTTCTCTGACTTTTATTAATAATCCTGCGTACACCATGGCCACCCCTTAATGCTTGGTTTTTCTGCATATGCAACGCAATATTACAATTTCTTGCCATTATTAAATATTCTTCCTTCTTGTCAGAAGGAAGAATATTCCACCTTCTTACCCTGACAAAAGCCTACTTACTCTATAAGGTCTCTTTCTCAATTTTTGCCACCTTTGTGGAAATGTTCCTCAACCTTCTCAAGCCCAGAGAATAAATACCATTTTCCTTTCTTTTCATGTTGTATATCTAGTGTGAGTGTGTGTAACACGTTATGACACACACACACACATATATATATTATGAAACATAAAATAATAAGTGACCGTCTGGTGATTTCCTACCCACTTTAAACTAGACCACTATCAATCCACTGAAACTACCTATTGCTCTTATCTTATTTCATATCACTCTTGCCATAGAGATAATCACCCTGACTTCCTTGTTCATTTTTTTCTTGATTTATTGTTGATTTTTCTAAGTTTCTAGCCTTATATCATGCATTTATTTTAAACTATCTTATTTAATATTATGCTTATTACATGGTTTTATAATGGTGCATGTAGCTGAAGTTGACTTATTTTCTCTACTGTATACTTTTTCACGGTGATGAAAGAGTACAATTAATTTGTCTAACTTCTTGTTAATGAAGATTTTGTTCACACTCTCTTGGTTTTGATAATAAACACATGGGTGCAGGATAGTTTGGTATAGATCCAGCGTATCTTGGGTTAGAATATTTCAGAAACAAGAGATTCTTATATGAAGGACTTTCTCTAGCATTTATGGTGAGACTTGAAATTGTTAAATCTTAGTGTGTACCTATGTTCAATTTTAGATAGTAGCCTATTGTTTTAGATTATTATTGTCCTAGTTCACACTCACACATAAACCAAATAAGTTCTTATTGTTTTGTATCATTATCAACATAGGTATTTTAAGACTCTTAAATTTTTACCAATCTGGATCATGAGAATAGGAACATTTTGTGTTAATTTCCCTTGATCTGATTACTAATAAAGTTAAACTTCTTTTCATATGTTCACTCAGAAGTTGTTTCCTCTTTCTAAAAATGCTTTTTTAAGTCTTTGGCAATTTATCTGAAGGTTTGTTTAAATTATTTTTCTGTTGATTTATGAGTTGCTTTTATATTTTTGTACCAAACATTTATCAATTTTATGCATTGCCAATATTTGCTGCTCTTTGTATCTAATGTTTTCAGAGTCTTTGTGGTACTCCGTGTAGAACAGAATTTTAGTTTTCTAATGTGTTCTAATTTAACCATCTTTTTATATTTAGCACATTTGTTATTAGTAAATTCTTATCCTGAGGTCATGAAGTTATTTTTAAAAATATTTTATTCTATTTGTTTTAATTTCCTCATCTTTTCCCCTATATATTTACTAAATCCCAAAAAAGTTTTATTCATTTTCATTAAGAAATGAATTTATTTTTTCTATGGTTTGGTTAATTTATCAACACACTTACATGAATGGAACTTCCTTTCCTCAGTCATCTACTCTATCTGTCATATATTCTATATATGCATGGGTTTTTCTAGTCTTTCTATTTTGTTTCGCTTATGCTAAAACTTCATGGCCTTTACTTTAGGTTTTAATAGGCATAAATGTAGGGAGGTATCTGGTAAACATCGCAAACCTTCCACCTTATTCTTCTTTAGGAGAATCTTGGTTCTTTTTAAGCCTTTGCTTTTTAAATATCAATATTTAAAATCAACTAAATACATTTCTTAGAAACTTTGTGGGATAGTGATTTAAAATCATGGCAGGCACAGTACATCAACCAAATAATCCATGTACTCTCCATTACTGTCTGAATGTTTGTGTCCCCCCAAAATTCATATGTTAAAACCAATCCCCAAGGTGATATTATTAAAGGACAGGGCCTTTGGAAGTAATTAGGCCTTGAGGGGAGAGTCCTCATGAACGGGATTAGTGCCCTTTATAAAAGGAGCCCTTGAGAGCTCTGTGCCCCTTCTACCACGTGAATACACAGCAGGAAGGCACCATCTATAAACCGGAAAAAAGGCCCTCACCAGACACTCAATCTACCTTGGTCTTGAACTTCCCAGCTTCCAAAATCATGAGAAGTAAATTTCCGTTGTATATAAGCTACCCAGTTTATAGAATGTTGTTATAGCAGCCCAAATGGACTAAGACACTCTCATTTTAGGGAGCAGGGCAGAGTCTGTAAGAGAAAGTATTGCTTGATACTTCTGGACGAAGTATTTGAGAGTGGGTGTGATTTCTCCACATTCTCTCTTGCCCAGGCTTAGTGACGAGGTTTTGTGTGGGAGATGGAAGAGTGTTTCAAGAAGGAGAGTGTTTGAATACTTAAGGATGAGATTAGGAGGATGATTTTACTCTATTGGGAGACAATTCTTCTCCATTGGTCTCTTGCATTTTTGCATGTTTGTAGAGCAGAGGCATTGATTGCCTTTGTCTGGACTATGTTTCCAAGGACTATGTATGGCAAACAACATTGGAGGACAGAGATACTCTCATGCTGTTTCACAGGCCAGGCATGCTTATTCTCCAGTATTTGGTTCAGGTTGTCTAACTCAGGGTTCCTCCCTTTTATGCAGCCCCCTTAGTATGAGATGCTACCTGGCCCTCTTTGAGTTGTCCTGGGGAACTGAGGCAATAGGAACTAAACAAACATGATGTGCATGCTGCTTGCTGCCATGAGGAATAAAGTTCAGTTTTTCTCATACATTGGCCTAATTTATAGCTTGCAAGTTGGGTAAAATATCATACTCTTGAAGCTCTTGACCTACTGAATTCAATATTATGTGATGAAGAAGTAAATATTTATTGTGTTAAGACACTGGAATTTGGGGGATTTTTTTGTTACTTCTGAAAGCTTAGTCCAACCTCATATAAAATAGCATGAAATCCTATTTTGTTTTTCCCATGTGGAATTTATTTTTCTTGTCTTCCTGTACGTTTTAGAGTCTCTAGTATGGTGCTAAATAAAAGTGGGACAGGGGGTACACTTTTTCCTAATTCTAAGAGGATTGCTTATAAAATTCCTCCGTTAAAATAATATATGCTATAGGTCTTAATAGATATTTCTTAGCAAGTGAATGGAATTTTCTTCTAAATTTAATTAAGAGTTTTTTTATCATGAAAGGTTATTGTAGTTTATCAGAATCTTTTAAAGCTCCCATTGAGATGATTATACATGCTTTATCTGTTAATATGTTACATATTTTCCAATGTTAATTGACCTTTGCATCCTAGGACAAAACCAACTAGGTCTTGATGCACTATCACTTACGTACATCAATGGATTTGTTTTGATTACAATTTGTTTGGATCATTTCATAAATATTTATGAATAAAATTTGCTTGCACAAAATTGTTTGTCTATCTTTTGCAGAATAATGATGGCTTCTTAAGCTAGGACCATATCTTATTCATTTTTATATCTTCAATACTTAGTAAAATATCCAGCACACATATTATACTAATAAATGGTTTTTCAAAATGCACAATTGAGCAAATATATCCTAATGCAGAAATGTGCTCACAGATAGGTTTTCAGTATTCTCAGCTTTAAATGAGATAGCAAATATTTATCAAATTTCTTTAGTGACTTTTCCAACTGTTTGCTCAAACCACAGATATGAAAGAATTTTAACACCTGACCGTACTAGACTCTTTAAATTCTGCCCCCAAAATCTTATTCTGATACCTGCATTTTGTCTGTTTCCATTCTCCCACTAACACAGAATAACTCACTATCACCTCCTACTTCATCTATTATAAATGTATTCAAATTGGCTTCTCTAATTTTTAAATTTTTCACCCCCCACTCCATTACCTCATGTGTTTATCACGCATAAAATGCCAAAATGATCTTAATAAAAGACTAGTAAAATTTTTATCCCTTCATACCCCACTTAAAACCTGTCAACTGTTTCCCCTACACTTGGGAATAACTTCTTAAATATTACACTGACCTGTAAGACACTACATACCCTCATAACCTCTTGCCTACCTCTACCACCTCCTCTCACACCTCTCTTGTCTAGTTCATTACCTGACAGACACACTGACCCATTTTCAATTAAAATACAGCCTTTCTACTGTAGCACTTCCCCCTTGGCTCTTTGCTTAGCAGACAGACTGATGCTTTAAACCTTAGACTACTCTTTAGATTTCTAGGTCCAACTTAGCATGCTCTCTCTTTTTTTTCCTAATTTCATTATTATAATTATTTGTATTTGCACATATCTAATTTTCTAGTAATTTTTCTGTATTTATATGATTGGTCATAAATATAGAAAGCATGTCTATTTTGCCTACCATTGTGTATTCAGCTTACAGTTGAATGCCTTGAAGTTTTATTTCGTCAATATATTTTGTGAATGAAAGGAGGATAATGTACAACACGTGTTTTAAAACTTTTCATTAGTTTTGCTCTAATTACTTCTTTTTGAAGATAGACCAATAAGCATACAACTGAAAAAAGCGTTTTGCTACAAATAAAGATACAATTTGTAAATAATACCCAAAAGCTAAATAGAGAAATGACTAACTGAAATGCATTAAAATTGTGGATGTATAAACTAAACTACATTAATAAATGCAGAGTATTTACACAATATAAATGTAGCGGATGTCTCTCCTTTGGTCTAAGCTGTATTTGCAGCTCAATCTGGACATATCTGGAGATAATTGGCACCTGTCCAACTGAAATCTCGTTGCATAAATTACTTAGGATTTTGGGGGAGATAAGTCAACCTGTTTTAATAAAAAAAAAAACTCAGATGAGCTTGACTTAATGTCAAAGTTTTAGTCTTAAGCAGGGCCAAGTGACTTTGAAGAAAACATGGTGCCTGACATTAAGATTTTTCTCTTGGTCCTGAAACCTTGCATTGAAAGACTAGCCTCATACTGTTATATTTGAAAATTTAAACAGTTTTCTATTAAGATTTTTATATTTCTCTTTTAAACACTGATTTGGCTATTCTCCTGTAGCATGCATTATCAAATGCAGCCCAGAAGAGAGAGAAGGCAAATCAACTAGGGAGACAGGACCATAGCATGAGCACAGAGCTTCTGGCAGAAAATTCTGCTCTCCCACCTCCTACTGTCCCAGGCTTCCTCATAGATCAGGTGTATAGAGACTGGACAGCTGCATGGTCTTGGCAGAGTTAAATGGTGCTCACTTTTAGGCTCAGCCTGGAGCTGCATACTACTACTTTTCTTTTTTTTTTTTTCTTTTTTTGAGACGAGGTCTCACTCTGTCACCCAGGCTGGAGTGCAGTGATGCCATCATGGCTCACTGTAGCCTCAACATCACAGGCTCAAGTGATCTCCCAGCTAAGCCTCCCAAGTAGCTGGTTCCAGAAACACGTGACACCATGCCCGGCTAATTTTTGTATTTTTTGTAGAGACAGGGTTTCACCACGTTGCCCCACTGGTCTTGAACTCCTAGGCTTAAGAGATCCACCCACCTCGACCTCCCAAAGTTCTGAGATTACAGGTGTGAGCCATTGTGTTCAGCCTAGAAAATTGTGTGAAACAAACAAACAAAAAATCATAATATGTCTCCATCTCCTCGGCCACCTTCACTCATCCCGTATTCCTCTGTCTTGACCAGTCGTTATATTCCTAAATTCCCTCTAATCAGCAACCATTTACACCTCACTTGTTGATAGATGATGATCTTTTCTTCTTATATGACCAAATCTCAGATTGCGAGTGACTATAAAGTTCTCTCAACTTGGAGGCCACTTTGTCTCTGAAGGCTGCAATGAATGAAGACAGGAAACCACAGAGCTTGCCTGATAATTTGGTGGTTTGTGCAAAATACAGTGAATCCAAATAATGCATCAGTGAGCAGGCAGGAGCCATACCAAAAAGCAATAGGGTTGGTGGTGCCTAGGGGCCATGATCTGTCTATGTCCAATGGGGCTGGGGAGAAGTATTGAAATAAAACCAAAGTTGCCACATAGTTACCGTGAATAGTCTATGAGCATATGTGAAACAGCCTTCAGAGAACCTAGAAATATTAAAGGTAAAACGAATAAAAAAAGCAAAATGTGAATTATATATAATTATATATGTGTAACTACATCAACCACAGTTATAAAAGTAGTATCATTAGCTATAGTTTTATATAGAGTAGTTTTTCATGGTTTCATATATGTATATATTTTTAAATTTAATCTTCTTATATTTAATTGTGTTTTAATTTAATTGAATAAGATTTATTTTATCATTAAAAGGGATATACACATATTAATATTTAATAAAAATATATATTTTTAAATCTTCAATATACAACCTTGAATATTTCCCCACTTTGGAGATAAAAGGAAAAGCTTGTCACTGCTGTTGGAAAAATGAGTCAATCTTGGAGAAAACAGCGAAGCAGCTGAGGCTATGGATTTAAGGAGGGCCTTTTTCTAAGGTGAATGCAATGTTATCAAAAACAAGTAACACTCTCGTGTCAAGCAGTCTGAAAGAATATTAGGAGACTGACAGTTGGTACTAGAAATGAAATATCTATGAACTAGCTAAGCTGGATTCAATCAGAAAGTATATACCTCTAAAGTGGTTACTTAAATGGAACTTTTTTCTAAAGTAAGGGGTTTGTAGGTTTGCTATAGAGAAAAGGGAAAAAAGGACGATTGAACATGTGCTGTGAACAGAGTGACTCAATAGAGTTCGAAAAAAGTGTTAAGATACTCTGCCAATACTTTACGAAATAAGTCAGATTTTGTGGACAAATATTTAATTTAATAGAGAGTTTATTTGTTGTCTTAGTCCATTTGTGCTGCTATAACAAAATACCATGGAATCACTAGCTTATAAAGAACAGAAATGTATTTCTTACAGTTCTGGAGGCTGAGAAGTCAGAGCTGGAGGCGGATTTGGTGCCTGGTGAGGGCCTGCTTTCTGGTTCATAGTTGGTAGTGGCTCCTCCTTCTTGTGTCTTTACATGGTAAATAGGAAGCTCTGGTCTCTTCAGCTCTTTATAAGGGCAGTAATCCCATTAATGCGGGCTCCACACTTATGAGCTAATCATCTCTCAAGAGTCCCTCTTCCTAATACCATCACATTGGGAATTAGGTTTCAACATATGAATTTTACGGGTACACAAACATACGATCCATAACACTTGTTAACATTTGATAATGCCCTTCCAACAAATTCAGCATATTAGGTGCTAGTTTATACATTATTCTTAATAAAAATAAATGAAATACAGTTTCATTTCCTCCTCCACAATCTTATTATACATAGTTACTTAACCAGACCACTTTATTAAAGTGGTTTATACTTGTTGCTAATTGGTATCATCGTATGGAGCTGAAAACAGGAAACAGTCTCAGAAAATATTGAAAACAATAATAAATCTGTGGGACAGTATCATCAATTCCCAATATGTTTTATGTAAATAATAATTATTACTAATTTTCTTTAGTAACTGAGATAAATGAGTACTTAACTCAATAATTTTATCCTACGAAATAATGGTGGATAATACAAGGACTGAGTTATAGTATCTCCCTTCCACAGATTTCGTATAAGTAAAGCCTTTGTCCATAACATGTCAAGCCAGCCCTTCCTCCCTTTTGACACCTGTCTGAACACACATAATCTCAAAGTGTAAATAGAAAAGAATTCAATTCTTACACATTTTTGAAAAGCAAAAATGATTCTTTAAAATCTCATGGTAATACATGGTAAGCCAAGACAGAAGATAGAAATACAGATAAAAAATAAAGTTTTGATAAGGCTATGTAGAATGTTCAAGTGGAAATAGAATAATTGTAATTTCTATTTGAATTGCAAGATGGAAACATTTCTATCCTAAATGTGGGAATCATCTGGGAGAGTAATATGCATACTAAACTAAAATTTAAAAATCCCAAACCAGATTCTAGTTAATTAAAAAGCGGATCTCCACATTCTAACCAGATACGAAGAGAAACAACGATCCAAAGACAAAAGGCGTATGTTAAGTGTCTTCTCTTTCATTCACACCAGGAGTGCAGGGAGTCCTAATAGGAATCAAGGCAACTTCTTTCCAGATGTTGAAGCAGTGTTCTTCATTTTAGGGGTTCATTCACATATGATCCCAAATGAGAGGGATATCAGTGGAACACTCATCCTAAGTCTAATTGGGGTGATAGCCACTGGCTTCACAACCTCAATAACATAAACCAGGGCTATATATCAGTACATTGTGGAAACTTGAATCACTTCTAGAATGTTCACAGCCCATTTTGTGAGAAAATAGATGTGTAGTTTCAACAAATAAGTTGTAACTGAAAGAATATTCCAAGTATTCTGAGGAATCTGCACAAGAAATTTCTACTGAAAAGTGTTAAGACAGATATTTAATACTTTGACCACAGCCTGCTAAATTTTCTTCCATATTTTAAAATCATTTCTTTATGGAATGTCCAGATGCTATCCATTGATTTCACAAATGATGTTTTGCTATTTTTTTCAGCTACTTTGCAGGTTAGCATTTGTAAGAAGAAAACAGACAGACAGACTAACCACATTAAGAAGGGCAACCACAAGATAGGCAAATTTTGAATTATTTGACATGTTATAGTAAATATTTCATGCTCATAATATCAGTTTGTTTTTCTGAAAAGCACCTCCACCACACAAACTTCTCAGTATATACATTCTTCCTCTTAAACTGTGAAAATCCAATTGATGTGTTTGTGTATGTGTGTATGTTGATAGTCAAGGAACCCATAAAATAACAATAGTAAGAGTTTTGAGTGTTAAGAATAGAAATAATTATAATTTCATAATTAAGATTTAACTTAGAAGAATAACTTCAAAATTAGAGAAATATTCTAAGGATAGTAAACAAAAATCAGAGAGAAAAATACTTAAAGGGGAAATCTAGATAATTTCGACGAATTAGACCTCTATCTTCTCCAAAATGCAAAGGCTTTAAGAATCAGGTAGGTAATACTCAGGCGAAACAGACAAGGAGAAGATCACAGAAAATGGGCAGTGTGTGAAGAGGCAGGCGAGTATGGTGAATTCAAAAGAACTTATTCAAAAGAGGAAAATTGTCTCTAGTGAATTTTAGCCATGCAGAAATGAAAAATCACTGTTATAGCCCTTCTAATTTTTCAGTATAATTTATGACACAAATTTTTATATAAAACGTCCAGATTCAAAATATTGGCTTTTTTTAAAGCCAATATTTTTAGTGAGCTCACTTTTTAGTGAGCACTCTGCAGCCCAATTCAAACAATTTTCTGAGCCAAATTTTGCCCTTGGGCCACAGTTTGTTACCCCTGCATGAAAATGGAGACATGCGTCAGGATAAATAGCTAATGCATGCGGGGCTTAATACCTAGGTGATGGGTTGATGGGTGCAGCGAACCACCATGGCACACGTTTACCTATGTAACAAACCTGCAAGTTCTGCATATGTATCCTAGAAATTAAAATAAAATAAAATTTGAAAAAAAAAATCCCTGTAGACTTGCTCAATGTAGGGTTGCCACAAACCTTCAACTTGTAAAAAACACAATATCTGCAAAGTACAATACAGTGCAATGAAACAAAAAAAAAGGAAAAAGAAAATGTAGACCAGCAAACCCATTCAGAGAAAGAATTGAAGTAAGCTGAGTAAAAAATCTTAGTACTAATCAAAGAGAACTGGATATAAATAATCATGAATCCACAATTAACTTCTAATAGAATAACATAAAATACAAACTCTAGCCATCAGTAGTGAACATACATTCTTAATAATTTCTTTTCTTTTGTTGTATCTACAAATATTTTAATACACAATATACAATAATATAAATATTTATTTGATATTAAAAAGTTAGTTTCTTATGCATGTAACCATTTTATTTACATTAGCAAGTCACAAGGATAGATCAGAGAATCTGCTCATACTTTCTGAAAACTATTTTTAGCCAGTAACAACTATGTTATTCTCTCAAGAATCTTGTAAGAGCGTATTTGTAAAGAAGGTTTTAAATAGTATTTCTCTCATGGTGTACATATCCTTAAAATATTGTCTCAATAATTACTATTAACAACTAAAGTGAAGTATGTAACTCCCTTCATAAACCACCAAAGACTTGGAATAACATCTTAAAATTACAACTATTAGAGAAATCCTTTTAAATATTAATAGCTTAGTTATAAATGCAATTTCATAGTAATTTTGAATTTATTTTACCTATACTATTTTGTTTAATCCTCAAAACTACTGCATTTTGATGATATGGTTATATATAAATTGAGTTATGAATTAATAAATGAGTTCTCTAAATTCACAAACTAGAGCTCAAATTAAAGTTTTTGACTGCCACTCTTTTTGTAATATTTCACAGTGCTATGAAGCCCAGTTTAAGACTTTGAAGTTACATATAGGATTATGTGGTAATGCAAGAGAAAAAGAATGAGTATTCATAAGTCATTTGCATTTATTGTCTGGCATAATATTTAAACAGCAACACTGAATCATGTTCAGATATAGAGAAAGTATAAATAATAAATATATTAATAAATAATGTTCTATAACAGGAATTAAAGGGTTTTAGTAAGGCAAATTACATGCAAAAAATTTCATGAGGCCAAAGCAAAACATGATGTCTATCATAGATAAAGGCAGTTTGATGAGGAAACCCATTGTTGGAATGTAATTGTTATCTTGGCTTTGTAACCCCCTGTACCTCATCACTTCAATACCACAGAGAAAGATGATGTGGAAATAAGCAATAGAGCACTGTAGGGAATTTTAGTGAGCCAATAATTAATACCAATCTGCCTGGGCTTTGAACCAATCCAGAAATCACAGGAGAAGTAAGGCAGAAGAGGACCGAATATCATCTCAATTACTGATAAAGAATGTGACTCAACTTTAAGATAATTTGGTTCTCCCACCCCCTGTCCTCCCAAAAAATAAAATTAGAGTAACTTACTCCCTAAACCTGTTTGTACTAGACTAGGCTAGGGCTAGTCTCTCTTTTTAGGGACTTTATTCCTGACATTCTTTTAAACATGGAGAAAAGAATAAAACTTGCTTCCCACAGGTAGCTCACTCCAAGGAAAAGGAGAGAGATTAAGTCATTTTTCACTAAGGGGGAGTGAGTGAGTGAGTGAGTGAGTGAGTGAGTGAGTGAGTTAGTGAGTGGGTGGATCAAAGAGTAGTAGACTATAGTCTCCTACCATAGGAAGTAAAAATTAAATTTGGGAATAAATCCCTTCTAAGAGACCCAAGTGGGGCATGAGGTACACATTATGGTGAAGCCAAGAAAAGTGGGAAAGAGCAGAACAAAAGCTTAGGGTGTATCCACAGCATATGGAGGGAACACTGAGTTGTCCCCTCTCAGTTTTGATAAAATTATCTTCTAAGCATTAAACTATAAATTCAAAAGGCAATTGATCAGTCCGCAGTGGGAAAGAAAATCTTCCAAGCTAGGTCATAAGAAGTATGACAAAGTACACCTTGGTCTTTTGCATCACTCCCTCTAGGGGTAAGCCAGCAACCATGCTGTGAAAACACTCAAGCAGCATCATTGAAGGACCCGCATGGAGAGAAATTGAGGTCCCCACTCAACTAGCAAGTACCATGTTCCCAGCCATGCATATGAGTTACATTGGAAGTGAATCAGCAGCTCCCTTCCAGCCTTCAGATGTCTATAGCAGCAGTTGACATTAAACAACAATCTCACAAGACACACCCAGGTTAGAATCTCTCTGCTGACCCACTCTCAAGTTCCACAGGAATCATGATAAATATAAATGATTATTATGATTAGAGTAACTTTCAATGCAGCATTAGATAACTAATATGGGTTGATATGTTGTTTTCTAATACGTATTTCCTCTCAGTTATAGCTAGCTATTACAGAATAACTTAAAAAAAGTACCAATTCTATATAGAAAATATTCTAAGCTATATATGCATATAAATGTGAATAGAAATGTAGATACATAAACTCATTTAATCATTAATTCAAGCCTAGTATTACCTCCATCTTACAAATGTAGAATCTGTGACACAGAGAGAAACTTGGCCAAGATCACACAGGTAGAAATGATCAGAACTGGGATGCATTTTCTTAACCACTAAGCTATATTACCTCTTTGTCCACAAAAAGGAAGAAATAAATCAATGTCTCTGAGCCTAGGACAGAGTGGAGAACTCACCATGCTAAATGTTCCCTTTCTTCTGTCTTTGCATCTAACTACCTGAACTTGCCTAGCAATATCTGAATTATTCTCAAAATGCACATACTTGTGGTGTACCAGGACTGAAAGAGGAGGGACACAGTGGAGAAAGATTACTAATTATTTCTAATTATACCAGATGGGTGCAGAGAGGAGGACAAGAAGAACCTGAAAGGTGAAGACAAACTTTTCCTTCACAATGTCAAAATGTTTTCTTGACACAAGAAAGAGAAGGCTATTTTATTGACTTTTATTATATTCAATTTCCAACCTCATGACTCCTCTACACTTGGTCACTCAGTGATTCAGCAAGATATTGGCTTCCTGAAATGGGTGGTTAATCCTTTCAAGCTTTATATTTTTGCATTTCTATTTAAAGATCTAGCCTACAGCATTTTGAGAGTCACAACCCAGAAAACAGAGAACTTTGATTTAATTGTTTGGTAATGTTCTCAGGCATAGTTGGCTTTTTTGATGAAAACAAAACTTTGTTTAAATTAGCAAACGGTGATAGGGCTGTCATATTAACCACTTAATGTTTTCTGAACATCTTATTTAATGTCATATAAAATGTGCACATGCAATTTCTGTCAAAATGAAAAAAATAAAGCAAATAATTCATTTTAAAAAAACAAATTAGTATTTATAATTAAGCATGAGCATGTCCTCTATGATAATAAATTGAAATCCCACCTCTGTCCATTTCATCATAAGAAGAATCAGTCAAGAATAATGCATATATTTTTATAATCTTATTTTATTCTATAAAATAAGCTATCTTTAAAAGGCAATATGATTGTAAAATCTACAGACCTGGATTAAAAGTTCAATTCCATCATTTGTTACTTTGAGTTAAACACCATGTGTAGCTGTTATTGTTCATAACGATTTACTCGCTTCCTGTAATAAGATTACATTCCCAGTGATTCCCAACAGTTGTATTGCCTACTGCAGGAAAAGTACAAATGCCCACCTCAGGGACACTGAGCTTGACCATGTGACTTGCTTTGGCCAACGGAATGAACAGATGTGACATTTACCAAGTTTAAGCAGAAGTTTCAAAAGACATTTTTTTACAAACTGACTTCCTCTTTTCCCTTTGAAATAAGAATTGCATTTTCCAAATAGAGGCTGATTGTTCATACTGGGTCCTTGAATAAGTAGTTGGCTCACACAAATGAACATATAATGTAAATAAGAAAATCGTTCTCATTGGAAGTCACTGGGTTTGTATTTTAAACACATGAACACACGTGGTAAGAGACGCACATTATATTATTCTCTGTTTATCAAAGGTTAATGGTAACTTGAGTCTTAGCATCACTCTTACCATTAAATACATGCTTAGGAAATGGTAGATTATCTACCTGAAAACTTGCATATGGCCTTCATAAAACATTGAAGTAACTCAAGTAAAGAATTGTTATTTTATTTGGCATGAGAGTGCTATGATTTTGAAAGATATGTTGAGTTCATAGAAATGAATTCCAATTATGGCCCTGCCACTAACCTCTATCATTGACTCTCTTTGTGCATCAGTTGTCACATATATGAGATGGAGGCAATAATACCAATCCTACCTCCCATCGGGGTTAGTGAATGGCTTAAGTGAGAGGGCAGATGATAAACTTCTGGGAGCAGCTCTGATATAGAAGAGAAAGCATGGATCTAAGTAATGGTACTCTTCCTAAATTTGAGGTCTGATTCCACTTTTTACAAGAGGTATAAAAATAAGTATATTACAGCATCTATGAGTCAAATTTATTAATCTAAACAGGTTGTTGACTCACAGGTTGAGTCAAATAAGATGATGTGATTTATTATGTAAATATGAATTATTGGCCTTATCATCAACACAACACTTTATTCTAATATCTTAAAGAAAACATGTTGATCTATTTTTCTACCATACCATCCTGTTTCTGTTACTTTAGCCTTGCAGTATAATTTGAGGTCAGGTAATCTAGTGACTCTATGTTTTTTATTTTTGCTTAGGCTTACTTAGGCTATTTGAGCATTTTTCATTTCCATATGGATTTTAGGATTGTTTTTTCTAATTCTGTGAAAAATGACATTATTGTTTTGATAGGAATTGTTTTTAATCTGTATATTCCTTTGGGCAGTACAGTTATGTTAAAATAGTAATTGTTTCAATCCATAAATATGGAATTTTTTTTATTTGTGTCATCTACAATTTATTTTATCAGCATTTTGTAGTGTCTCTCGTAGAAATCTTTCACCTTTTTGGTTAAGTATATTCCAGTAATAAAGCCACACACAGACAACTGATTTTTGACAAAGTTGACAAGAACATACATTGCAGAAAGGACAGCCTTTTCAATAAATGGTGCTTAGAATATTGGATAGCCATATGCAGAACAATGAAACTTGAATCCTATCTTTTTCACCATATGCAAAAATCACCTCAAGGTGGATTAAAGTCTTAAATGTAAGACTTGAAACTATAAACATCCTAGAAGAAAACCAAGGGAAAGCTCTTGTTGACATTAACATCGGCAAAGAATTCATGACACAAAAGCAGAGGCAACAAAACCAAAATTAGACAAATGGGATTTATTAAACTAAGAAGCTTCTGCATAGCAAAAGAAATAACTAACAGAGTAAACAGACAACATGAAGAATAAGAAAAATATTTGCAAACTACACATCCAACAGGAGATTAATATCCAGCATAGACAAGGAACTGAAACAACTCAACAACGAACAAATAATCCCGTTAAAAAGTGGGCAAAGAAGATGAATAGATATTTTCAAAAGAATACATAAAAATGGCCAACAAGCCTAAGAAAAACTGCACATTATTGCTAATCATCAGAGCAATGCAAATTAAAAACACAATGGGATATTAAACTTACACCAATCAGAATGTTATTATTAAAATGACTAATAATAACAGATGTCGGTGATGATGCAGAGAAAAGAAAAGTCATGCCTTTTTGATGGGAATGTAAATTAGTACAACCTCTATGGAAAACAGTAGGAAGATATCCCAAAGAATTAAAAATTGCACTATTGTTTGATTGAGCAACCCCACTCCTGTGTATTTACCCAAAGGGAAAGAAATCATTGTATCAAAAGGATACTTGTACTCATGTGTTTATTGCAGCACTATTCACAATAGCAAATGTGTGGAATCAACCAAAGTGCCTATCAACAGCTTGAGTTAAAACTGTGGTATATATGCACAATGGAATACTAATCAGCCATTAAAAATTTTCAAACCATGTATTTTGCAGCACCATGGTCTCTGACAAAGCAGACTTTAAACCAACAAAGATGAAAAAAGACAAAGAAGGGTATTACATAATAGTAATGGGATCAATTCAACAAGAAGAGCTAACTAACCTAAATATATATGCACCCAGTACAGGAGCACCCAGATTCATAAAAGAAGTTCTTAGAGACCTACAAAGAGACTTAGACTCCTACACAATAATAGTGGGAGACTGTAACATCCCACTGTCAATATTAGACAGGTCAATAAGTCAGAAAATTAACAAGGATATTCAGGACTTGAACTCAGCTCTGGATCAAATGGACCTAATAGACATCTACAGAACTCTCTGTGCCAATCAACAGAATAGACATTATTCTCAGTGCCACATGGCAATTATTCTAAAATCAACCACATAATTGCAAGTAAAACATTCCTCAGAAAATGCCAAAGAACTGAAATCATAACAGTCTCTCAGACCACAGTGCAATCAAATTAGAACTCAGGATTAAGAAACTCACTCAAAACCACACAACTACATGGAAATTGACCAACCTGCTCCTGAATGACTCCTGGGTAAATAA
>NW_026652291.1:77733199-77752152 GCF_009828535.3 Hylobates moloch
TTATTTACCCAGGAGTCATTCAGGAGCAGGTTGGTCAATTTCCATGTAGTTGTGTGGTTTTGAGTGAGTTTCTTAATCCTGAGTTCTAATTTGATTGCACTGTGGTCTGAGAGACTGTTATGATTTCAGTTCTTTGGCATTTTCTGAGGAATGTTTTACTTGCAATTATGTGGTTGATTTTAGAATAATTGCCATGTGGCACTGAGAATAATGTCTATTCTGTTGATTGGCACAGAGAGTTCTGTAGATGTCTATTAGGTCCATTTGATCCAGAGCTGAGTTCAAGTCCTGAATATCCTTGTTAATTTTCTGAATTATTGACCTGTCTAATATTGACAGTGGGGTGTTACAGTCTCCTGAAGCCCTTCTCCAGCCTCTTTATAGTATCTTCTCAGATGGTCTCATCAGTTCCTAAAGTTTGTAACCAATATGTTGATGATAGATCATTGAGTATCCTGAACAGATATTTACAACCAACTGATTGTCATTTCTGTCTCCTAACCAGTCCCGTTTTAAGGCTTCTAAGCCAGCAAACATCTGAAGTTTTTCATATTCTAAATTATACTCTAATATCTAAGATGAACTTCTAATTTATCTATTGTCAAATATTTTGCCTCATAATGAATGCAGAAAACCTAATACTCAAGTTCTTACATCCACTTTGGCCTAATGGTGCTTGTAAATAATGCATTTGCATCTTGAAAAATATTTATAAAAGCCAATTACTGCTAATACGTATGACCTTTTGTCATCAAGTACGCTAATAACCTTTGAAATGTTGACTAGATTATATAATGCCAAAACAAAACTTAGGTATAATAGGAACCAGGCTCCTTGTATATATAAGAATGAAGGTTAGTTTCTATTTTGGCTGCACTTATAAAGAGGTGTTAATTAGATATGTGATTTGAATTAAAAATTCTGGCACATTTTCAAATGGCATTAGAAATGAATTGTGTGGAAATGACTATAACTAGACGCAAGAGCCCTACTTTTACAAAATAATTTCTAATGAAATAGAATTAACTTGTAACATAAATACTGAGATTCAGATATTTTCAAAGTATTAATCCTCCAAAGTTGCTATACAGTTTATATTTATAGACAGAAGATTTTGTAGGTTTTTGTTAATTCTTATGTACTTAATATAAATAAATATTAAAAATAATAATCAGGTTAAATTTTAACTTATTTTTTTAAAGGCCATAATAAGTATCCTCAAACATTTAATTCACTTTTTTTTGTTATGTTGTAAAACGAATGTATTTCACCTAAGTGCTGGTAGATTTACAGGTCATTCTACTAAAGCACTTTAGTTTCTGTATATTACATTTTAAATTGCTTATTTACAACTATATATGCTTTAATATGGCAGCTTAGCCATAGTGAGTTCATGTAATAGAACCACAGAGCTGATTGTGTTTTGTGGCAATAAAAATACTAATGCAAAATACACTCTGTAATCTGATTTTTGCTTCACTGCCATGCTCTGTCCTATTTGAATTATTTAGGTATCCAAATTCAATTCTCCAAAACACAAATAACTTTCAACTACTTATCAAATAAGTTTCAACTTTGATAATATTACCACAGGTCTGTTCTCATCTATCAGGTCTAACCCTAGACAAAATAGCCTGAGTAGAGTGAGGTATTTTGAGTAATTAATTCAGTTAGACTTTCAGCTCTATGTTCACCTTTTAGTGACTTTGTACTCAACAGTAAATTCGTAACCTGAGCATTAACAATTACTCAGTGATCATTTAGGTCTACCCTCTGGCCCTCAGTCATGGGAATCCATATAGTTATTTCATCTTCTTTTGTAATTTTCTTTTATTTTCTTCCTAAATTATTACTTATATTCTATTTTCTCAACACTTTATTTTTGTCAACTCCTGTGACAAAATAATTGCAATAATTTAATTTTTAAAAATACGGAATGTGCAAGCCCACTAGGAGATTAAAAAGTAAAAACTGATTTTACTTTCTCAAGGCTCATGAAGTCTAGAGGTGAGCTGCAAGTATACAGGGTAAAGTATAATGAGCACTAGAAGTATCAAAGTTGATGATACTACTTTTTTAAACAGTTTTAAAATAGCCTCAAATCGCCATCTTTCATGTAATACATTTATGTAGGATGTCAAACCCCTTCCCTTTGTAATTATTCTCCATATCCTGACTTTTTAGCAAGGCTTTATTTTTGACAATAGTCAAAAAATCTTTGTAGAATGTGCTGAAAATTATAAACTATGTCAATTGAATATAATATGTGATAATGGTAGTAATTTTATTTTTGCCCCAAATATTTTTTTGCTCATTTTTCAGTTTCATAACTCTTTAGATTACTTCTCTGACTTTTTATGCTTGAGGTTAGTGGCTGAAATGCTGCAGAGACTCCTAACTTATAACTCAAAGCCTGAAGCCTATATTATACTCTCTCAGACGGATCAAACATCTTTAAAAATACAGCTAAAGGAAAGGGGAGAAAATGGGTCAAACATTGTGTGTTTGTACTATTTTCGGTGGAAACATTCCTATTACTTAAAACCTCTGAATAGAAGTTAGCTATCAATTCTGCAAGAGTCACTCATGACTAACAGGAAAACACAACATCATCCCACAGCACTTGATGCTTTCTACCTTGGTGTTAGTGAGCACTCACAATTAGTAGGACATGAGGCTGTGAAGGTCAACTTATGGATTGCAAACTCCTCCCGAATCTCCTCAAGCTCTATCCTTATTTCCTAAAGTTTTCTCCACACACATATGAACACAAAAAAGTTTTCTCTATTCTTTCTTCATTTTTAAACTTTTTTATTGAAATATAACCTAATATAGAAAACAAATGTCTAAGCACAACTTATGAGTAAACTGTTCAGCTAATTTTCACAAACTGAACACACCCTTGTAATCAGCATCTGGATAAAACATAGAATATTCCAATATCCAGAAAAGAAACATGTTGAAACAGAACATTTTTAGAAATGAAAAATAGGTATGTTAATTAAAATAAACGTGAGAAAGGTAATCCCTTTCCCATGTATATGCACGTGCTGACTCTATAATATACCATTTCCAAAAAATGGGTTCACAGAAGACTTTCCAAGGGATATTTGTGTTATTGTTCAAAAGCTTTTGTGATAATAACGATTTGGAGACATGTTGAATTAAAGCTAGTCAAACAAGTTTACCACATAGGATCTTCACAAATTCAGACTCCAGTGTCTACTCCCTGATGGTTCTCAAGTCAGGAGAGAAATGAGAAAAAATACTTCTTGTCTATTCTTATAATTATTTTTTTCTACCTGGAGAGAACTCAATTAGTGTAAATTGTGGCCTCTTCATCTTTTACACTTTTTTCCCCAGGAGAATGAGTAATCAATTGATAAATTTGGGACGAATTAATTAGACATGCTAACATTAGTTCTTCCCATGGAGTAAACTTTGTATTGAGAGTGAGCTACCTTGAGGGAGCAAGCAGAATTGGCTTCACAAATGTATCACCTGTGTGGCCACATAGAACTTATTACTGAGAAGAGCCCTCCTTGGTTTAATATTCTACTGTTGCCATCTTGAAATTCTTAATAATTTTGTCTTTAAACCGTATTACGGAAATGAAGTCCAGCAGGAAAACGGAGCGCACTTAGGAGTAGAGTAGATCAATGCAATATGTACGTCTACCATTGTTGCTGCTCCGTTAGCATAGGATATTCGTAATGCCCCATGAACACAAAATTTCTGTGGACCCACCTTCCATGAGAGTTTAAAGAGATTTAAAAAGAGTTCAAAGTAAGCCTGTTACATCTCAGATTGAAAAAGTGGGAATGCTGACAACCTAGAGAGTCCCAGTTTTCCATTCAAACCAGAACTTGCTTTGAATGCAGAAATAAGACAATGGTGTTCTAAGAAGCATGGACAACCAAGAGAGCCTTTCACATACTTTATTACTCTTGTTACTTCTCTGTATTAGCCAGCCACTACATTGAAATAAGGGCATAGAAGGAAGAGGGAGAAATAGAGACACCCTTGGTTTCTTTTCATTTCAACCATTCCTTACTCATCAGCAGGCGAAAGGCAAAGTGTTGGTAGAATGGGTATATATAAAGAAGTGAAATAAAAACAGTTGAGTTAGTTTTGTGCATCATTTACACAGTTGTGTTAAGAGCAAAATACATAGGTTATAGATAAGCTACAAAATACAGATTGAGTAATTGTGATAATTCCGCTAATGAGTTAAATTCTCTTATAGTTTCATTTAAAACTGCCATTGCACAATATAACATTGAACAGAAAATTCATGCTAATAACTTAAATTTTCAATTTTCATTTAGTTAGAATGACATTAAGTAGCAAATAAAAATGTCCTAATTGGGAAAGAGAGAGAGAGAGACCGTGAAACAAAGAAAAGAAACTTTTAATCTTTTAATACATTTTTCCAACTTACTAAAGAAGTAGCCCCACATTTTCACTTTGTGTCAGGCACCACCTAGTACGCAGCTGACTCTGGAGGCAAGCATTCTCCTCTGCCCTCAGGGACTGGATGTAACCCTCCAGGAGGGGAAGCCTGCTGTTATGATCAGGTAGATAAGTCTACCTAGTTCTTGGGTTTCATCAGCAAGCCATTAGGCTCTCACACTGAGCTGCGTTTCCCAACCTCACTTCTGTGAGTAATAAAGGTGATATTTGGGATTTTTCTTCTACTTTTTGTTTTATTTTTCTACATCTGAATGTAGGAAGACACACAGATATAACTGATATCCAGTCTAATTTTGGACTACATTACATCCATAACTCAGGAAATCAGAGTAAAATCTGTGGATTGTGCCAATGTCAACATCCTAATGCTGAAGTTGTACTGTTTGGAAATTGAGTAAAGTATACCTGGGGACTTCCCTGTACATTCCTTTGAAACTTCCTATGAGTCTATAATTATCTCTTAATAAAAAGCAAAAATTATAATAATTTTAAATTTATTAATCTTATTTTAATTAAACTACTTTATGTTGGCTATTTTCCTGAAAATAATGATAATGTTAATATTTAAATTAATAATAACAGTTAATATGGACTATGTTTACTACATACCAAATATTATATTAAGACACAACATGGTATAGGTAATGTTTAAGTAGTAGGTTTTCTATAAAGATTTGAATAAATACATGAATTAAAGATAAGTAAATTATAATATTTGAGGCTATCAAGGAGGTAAGAAATTACTATAATATTACAGCCAGTGAAAAGAACAATATTACAAAATGAGTTTTGTTTTTAATGGCTGGAGGGAATTAGTAACATTAGACTTCAGTATAAAACTTGAACTATTAATTTAGTGCTAAGTTACAGTATATTTTTTCCAAAACTCTAATATAACTTTGATTAAATTGCAGCCATCTTCCAGGAGTATGAAATTCCAATTATAAAGTCAGTATTAGCAATTTCTTTTCGTTTATAAAGAACATCACAGGCCGGGCGCGGTGGCTCACGCTTGTAATCCCAGCACTTTGGGAGGCCGAGGCGGGCGGATCACGAGGTCAGGAGATCGAGACCACGGTGAAACCCCGTCTCTACTAAAAATACAAAAAAATTAGCCGGGCGTGGTGGCGGGCGCCTGTAGTCCCAGCTACTCGGAGAGGCTGAGGCAGGAGAATGGCGTGAACCCGGGAGGCAGAGCTTGCAGTGAGCCGAGATTGCGCCACTGCACTCCAACCACGGGGACACAGAAAAACACCCGCTCAAAAAAAAAAAAAAAAAAAAATATCACAATTACTCATGAAACCTAGTATTTAGATAACTGTTTCTTTTTTAAAGCAGGATAGCCAATATCTGCATCTAGAAAAGGCAACTTTTCAGTGAGGGAAATTTTGTAAAACTAATATTAAAGTTAATCACCTGGTAATTATGTTAAAAGATTATTCCATGAAGTGCGAATTTATATGCTGACAGGTAAATAAAATTCAATTGTTGGTTCATGGTATACGTTTGTACATTTGGGAAAACCAAGGTGTTTAAAAATTGTCAAATTTTCAGTCAATATTTAGAGAAAGATCTTCATTACTAGGCAGAATTCAAATTATGCAGTGATATATAATATTTTAATTATAATTGAGATTTGCTTTAATTATTACAATCCAGTTATATTCTTTCTACTAACTCAAGATACTCTATTATGTGTCATCCCCACCTATCTACAAATGAGTTTTTAAATACTGCACCCCTCTATATCTATTTCCTTCAAATATGGCACTTCAGTACCTTTCCATGTGAGATTCATTACGGTGATTTTTTTTGGAGCATTCACTCCACCCTGCATACCTTTCTCTCTTCATTATACTTAGTAAAATCTCCCTGTGCTTTAAAATCCAGCTCACCAAAAGCCGTTTATAGGTATGATTACTTATGTGCCAGGCATTGTGCCAATATCCAAATTACCACTTACAGTGTGGTGGGTACAATTATTATTCTTACTTTCCAAATGAGGAGATCTGGGGTTTGCAAACGTAACGTAAGCCCAAAACCTCAACAGCAGGATGCTGTGGATTTGGATTACATGAGAATTCGGACTACCCAGCCACAGAGACTGTATGAAGAGGCCCTGGGACTACAGAGAAAGGCAGAGAGGTCCAGTCATCATACTCATCAAGGCTTTAGGCATGTGAGGGAAACTGACTTTTTTTTTTTTATCAAGACCAGAGTAGCTGCTCATGAAGCCAGTCAATGTTTCGTGGTGATGCTTAATTTTTTAGTTGGACCTTTTCCAAATTCCTGACCCATAACACTATAAGATACAAGAAAACATAAATTCCAAGAGAATTCAACATCTAGCCAGTCCTCTAAACTAATATGCTAGACTGTAGTCACACTCAAGACTCACCTTCTTAATTACTTAATTTACTCATTTCATTGGGGAAGAGGAATTAGATAATTAATGATAAACCTTAGTAACAAATGGACTGATATTGCAGCAAAATATTTCAGTATATTAATTTCTGTCTCTTGCCTGGAATCCTGTATTAGTTGTAGTCTAGAATGCACAATTCTATGTTTAAGTTTAATTCTATGTTTAAGTTTTAATCCGTCATTTTTCAATGGTTTCATACCTAAGAGAGTAGAAAGTCTTCTGCAGTATCCTTGAAAAGCGCTCTGAATAAAATTTGCATTAGTTCATACTTTTGAGTCCTAACACCATTTTGACTTTCCTAGTAGATTCTGTCATAAATGGTGCTATCCAGAGAAAAGAAGGCATTATTTTGAAAACCCGTAGGTATAAAATTCACAGACGAAGTCAAATTTAGAAGTCAATTTAGAAGTTGGATTTAAAAGGCAGCAATATCCCAAACTAGTTCCTACTTTATTTTACCTTTCTCATTTTCTGCTTCTAGTTAGTTTCACCTTCCTTCTTCTCTTAAGTTTTTTTTTTTTTTTTTTGAGACGGAATCTCTCTCTGTCGCCCAGGCTGGACTGCAATGGTGCAATCTCGGATCACTGCAAGCTCCACCCTCCCGGATTCACGCCATTCTCCTGCCTCAGCCTCCCGAGTAGCTGGGACTATAGGCGCCCGCCACCACGCCCGGCTAATTTTTTTGTATTTTTAGTAGAGACAGGGTTTCACCGTGTTAGCCAGGATGGTCTCATTCTCCTGACCTTGTGATCCGCCAGCCTCGGCCTCCCAGAGTGCTGGGATTACAAGCGTAAGCCACCACGCCTGGCCGAAAATATTTTTATTACCCAGTTATGGCAGCTTCTCTAATTAGTGTATACAATGGCCTAAATAGGAAATTAGAAAAAAAAATTGCTTAAAATGATAAGAACATTAATATGCTAAAGAACACAGTAGTATCTACATAAAACCCAGATGACATTAGCAATATATAGAGTACTTGATACCTCCACAGGTGCCAATAATATCTGTTCCTGTCTATCACAGAGCCTGATATAACAGTTTATGGGGTTGATCTTTCAATTTCTTTTCTCTCTTTTTTTTTTTTTTTTTTTGAGATGGAGTCTCGTTCTGTCCCCCAGGCTGGAGTGCAATGGTGCGATCTCGGCTCACTGCAAGCTCCGCCTCCCGGGTTCACGCCATTCTCCCGCCTCAGCCTCCCGAGTATCTGGGACTACAGGCGCCCGCCAACACGCCTGGCTAATTTTTTGTATATTTAGTAGAGACGAGGTTTCACCGTGTTAGCCAGGATGGTCTCGATCTCCTGACCTCGTGATCCACCCGCCTCGGCCTCCCAAAGTGCTGGGATTACAGGCGTGAGCCACCATGCCCAGCCATCTTTCAATTTCTTAATGCCATTCAAGCACCAAGAATTTCCAAGTAAAATTTAAAGATTCATTTTTGTTCCGGTGGTTATTTTTTTAAATAATTTTTTCGAACCTTTGTGATGATACAAAGTGGAAGGTTTATGTGTCCAGTGATTGTACTTAGTGGGATTCAGAAATAGGTGCACAGAGTTATCTGTGGGTGGTGAAAGTCCCTTAACCACCGGGAATATTGATCCACAGCTTGAGATTTAGGTAAGCAATAGAATAACCACACACATATTAAAATCTACCTGACATCCAAAACTAGAATATTAGAGAAGATTTTCCAAACCATTATTATCAAGTCCAGCTAGATGCTAAGAGCATAGACTTTAAATCAGACTGACTTACGTTGGAATCCCAGCTTTGTTACTCATTGTCTGTAATTCTAAGCCTTGGTTTTCTCACTTGTAAAACAGTCGCAGTGATACTTAGACCTACCATTCATTTATTACAAAAGAAATTTGTTTATTGAGTATGTATTAAGTGGAGAACATTATATACTTGAGATAGCAGTAAACACAGTGGACAAAACACATGACACTTACATTCTTTCAGAGGAAACGGATGATATAAAGAAGGCAAGAAGTGCTATGAAAAAAATAAGCGGAGAAAACATTAGAGGCTGCTGAGAAAATCGATTATTAAATTTTAAAATGGCCTGTAATCCCCAAACTTTGAGAGGCTGAGGCAGGCGGATCACTTGAGGTCAGGAGTTCGAGACCTGCCTGGGTAACATGGTTAAAACCCATCTCTACTGAAAATATAAAAATTAGCCAGGTGTGGTGGCATGTGCCTGTAGTCCCAGCTACTCAGGAGGCTGAGGCAGGAGAATCGCTTAAATCCGGGAGGCGAAGGTTGCAGTGAGCTGAGATTGTGCCACTGCACCCCAGCCTGGGCAACAGAACAAGACTGTCTCAAAATAATAATAATAATAATAATAATAAAATAAGCTGGTATTAAAGCCCATATTGAGAATGTGACATTTGAACCACCTGGAAGGAGGTGAGAGAGAGCACCACTGGACTTCTATGTTAAGAACAAAACAAAAACTACATTCTAGCTGGACAGAAGAGTAAGCGTAAAGATTCAGAGGTGGGAGGTTTGAGCATTCTGTTGCTGAATACTAGCAGGCAGGTGTATAGTGAATAGAAGAAAAGGAGATCCACACACCCTTTTCCTGTCAAGTAGAGTCCCTATAAACTTTATTTTTCAAAAATAAGTATCAAAAAACAAAATGTTAACAAATTGAATTTCATGATCAAATTGGCTTTTTAAAATGATCCATGAATCAGGTAGCATCTCATCTATAAAATAGAATGGTGCTCCTGTGAGCTGAACAGAGAGGATGAGCTTTACAAACAGAAAAGTTTGAAGAAAGCCAAAACAGGGAACAGAAAGGAGATTGGCCCTTTCAAAGTTCCTTTCCTTAAAGGACTAAGGCAGAGGGGACCTTCTTATCGTGCAGATTCATGTTGACTGGGCCCCTTTTTATTGGTTGCTATAAATGTCCTACTTTTGGAAAACTGGCCAATTTCTAAGTTATATTTTGTTACATGGCACCAAGCACAAGTGACTTTCATGATTTGATCGGGTCTCTTTGGGCCATGTGCAGGATCTCAGTTCAAAACAATGCCTTCCCATAAATTTTATTTAACATAACTAAAGCAATCACAAATAATAGGAAAAAAAGTTAGATCAAGAATAACACGTTGAAGCTTCAGAAAAATAATATATTGTTTCATTTATCCTAATACACATAATTTTAATATATTTTAACATGTCTGAAATTAGGACTTAGCTAACAATCAATGCGTTAAATTTTACAACTTAATTTGCAATATTTTTTCTCTCTTAGTTATCATATAGTTAACTATTGTAGATTCAATAAAATATGACAGTTATGAAAATTAATTGAAAAAAGAGCAGAGATAAAAATTCAGAAAAATTTTACATCTTTTAGTGGGAGGTGAGAGTCTCAATTTCTAGGAACACACACACACATGAAAAAAAAGAAAAAACAGGCAAAAGGACAGAAGAGGCTGAGCTAAAAAAAATGAAGTAATGACACAAATCAAAAAGAAAAGAGAAGATGGAATGGAACGAAATGATCAAAAGGAAATCCATATTTTATTATGAAAATTAAATGCCTCCCTGGAGATGGCAAGGATCGGAATGACTGTGGCACAGTTATGAGGAGGGTAAAGTTGAGAAGCTATCCTTTTCCTAGAATAGCAGAAAAGACCAAAGAGATAAAACCAACCAACAAGAAGGTGATAGATATGATGAAACAACATGTAAGCCTAATAGTAGGTGTTCCTCAGAAAAAAAAATGCAGAACAGGAACAAAAGCAGTAATCAGAAATAAAACTGGAAATAAATATTTTTCATTTGAAAATGATACCGATAGGCCAGGCGCAGTGGCTCACGCCTATACTCCCAGCACTGTGGGAGGCTGAGGCAGGTGGATCACTTGAGGTCAGGAGTAGGAGACCAGCCTGGCCAATATGGCCACATCCCGTATTTTCTAAAAATACAAAAACTAGCCAGGCGTGGTGGTGGTCACCTGTAATCCCACCTACTAGGGAAGTTGAAACAGGAGAATCGCTTGAACCCAGGAGGTGGAGGCTGAAGTGAGCTGAGATCACGCCACTGCACTCCAACATGGGGGACAGAGTGAGACTGCATCTCAAAAAATAAAAACAAAACAAAAAGGAAATTATACTAATATATAAAACAAAATAAGTTAACCATTTGTCTAGAACACATGACAAGTTTTTAGGAGAAAAAGAACTACAAGCACTCAGTGAAGAGAAGACATGAAGGAAGTAAAACCAGATTATTAATTAACACATGCCAGGAAAAACTCTGCATTTCTTTTACATTGGTAAATGCTTGAAATTAAAGCAACAATGAATACAAAAACTTAAGGAAAAATATGTTCTCTGAAGAATTTCACACTCAGACAAACTGTATTTCCACTGTGAAGGCTGAAACACTCCTTCCAATCAGATGATATCTGTTCTGGGTGCTTTTATTATTTTCATAATGAGGGCCAGCCCTACCCTCGGTAGAATAACTACATTTGAGGACTTTGTCAGAATATAATCTTGAACCTGTTTCCACTCAAGAAATTTCAAAAACTTGACTGTGACAAGCAATATTTATGGAGAAATTTCTGCAGGATATGCCTTCCAGTTTCATTGGCAAGTATTCATCAAATTGTGTTCATGTGAAGATTAATATTCCCAGAATTATTAGTAGAGAAATATAAAGGAAAATTTCTGTGATAAAACGTCAGGAACACACTATAATTCTCTTCCACAAGACTCCTGAGAGCCTGATAACAAACTAAGGTGATTTGTACATCTACAAGAGCAATATAAAGTGTGCAGTATTCAAATGTTTTCACTTCTGCACCCTGTAAACACCCACAAATCACTTGTCATGATTTCAAATGATGTCATAATTTGTGATAATTATAATATTATAATTATGTAAACCATATAATTTATCTAATTAAATTTTCATTTGAAAATGATACCGATAGGCTGGGCGCAGTGGCTGACACCTGTAATCCCAGCACTTTGGGAGGCTGAGGCAGGTGGATCACTTGAGGTCAGGAGTTGGAGACCAGCCTGGCCAATATGGCCAAATCCTGTCTTTTCTAAAAATACAAAAAATTTTAGAAAATTTATATAATTTATATAATTAAAAATTTATATAATAAAAAATTTATTTATATAAATAAAAATTTATTATAATTATATAAACCATAATTTGTGATAAAATTCATTCCTGGAAAAGCCATGTTTGTTTCCATCAGTACAGTCTGTTTTGGGAGACATAAAAATTTTAACTGTGAAACTCTTGGTTATATCAAATTCGTTGCATAGAAGTGTCATCTTTTATAAAACAACAGGAGAAATGTTTCATTTGTCTTGATATGAAGAGTGGTTCTGTTTCTCCTAAGAAACAAATCGTTTGTTTATGTTGATTGCTGTGAACCTCACAATGTACTGAGTGAGTTTTCCTTTTGACGTTGACTGCTAAAAAGTTTATAGAAAGCAAACAAACAAGAAACGACAACAAAAGCACTGTGGTCAACTTCTCTGGGAGTGTGTAAAGAGGAAAGGTGCAAACAAGAAAGGGAACAGTAGGCCCAGTGCAGTGGCTCACATCTGTAATCCCAGCACATTGGGAGGCTGGGACTGGAGGATCTCTTGAACCCAGGAGTTCAAGACCAAACCGGGCAACCTGGTGAAACCCTGTCTCTACTAAAAATACCAAAAATTAGCTGGGCGTGGTGGCGCATGTCTGTAGTCCCAGCTACATGGAAGGCTGAGATGGGAGGATCACTTGAAATCGGGAAGTTGAGGCTACAGTGAGCCAAGACCATGCCACTGCACTCCAGCCTGAACAATGGGAGTGAGACCCTGCCTCAAAAGAAAGGGAAGAGTAGCACAATGATAGGGCATGACGATGTCTGTTCTGTTACCCAGATCTAGCCTTCCCACTGGACTTCGCCCTGTAAGTCCTTCTGGAGTGGTACAGAAAAGCTTCAGAAGCTTTTTCCAAGAGGAATCTTCTGAGACTCTGGCTATAAGCAATGCTCCTCTGGACCCATGTACCAATGGGAAACACATAGTAGGAGACAAAATTTATCTTCCCATTTGTGCTCCAACACACTGAGGAAGGACTGCACTTACTGTTTTTGCAGTTATAGCAGCCTGAGCATTGTGCTAGAGAAAGACACGTTCTTTCCAGAGCCTCAGTGGTAGCTGGCACAACAGAGCACCAGTGGAGACAGCAAAGACAAGATGCAGCCTGGTAAAAGAACATTGGCTTGAAGCATGTCCATCCTCAACACTGAGACATATTGAACCTCTAGGAATGCTTGAGGAGAAATTCTCAGGGACACCAGTTCCTACACTTATGATGGTGAGAGGTAAATAAAAATGTGAAATTTGGGTGCAAATGCTAATATTAGTGTATCTGTGCCTTAGAGTGGTGGTTTTTGGGATTATTCAGGCTCTTTATTTAGTAGCTTTAACGCTAGCTTGAATTTCCTACTCTTACTTTTTTAACCTCACTTTTTTTCACATTAAAACGTTTAATATTGTGATATTATTATACGCTTTTTTCTTAAGCAAAGTTAAATATTTTCTTACAATAAGATAGTACTAAATAAATGATTAAGTGATTGATATTTTACAGTAGAAGTTCAAATGAACAATAAACGTAATGCAAAAGAAGTTTGTGGTAGACCAAGTAATGACCATCCAAAGATGTCCACTTCCTGCTTGCCAGTATCTATGAATATGTTATCTTACATGGCAAAAGGGACCCTACAGATGTGATTAAGTTAAGGATCATAAAATGGAAGATTATCCTGGATTTATTGGGTGGGACCAATACAATCACAATTGTGCTTATAAGACAGAAGATGGAAACAAATGAGTCATGGAAGGAGATATGATGATGGAAGCAGAAATCAGAGAAATGCAGCCACTAGCCAAGTGAGGCAGGCAGACCCTAGACGTTGGAAGAGGCATTGAACAGCTTCTCTCCTAATAGCCTGTAAAAAGAATGCAACTCTGCAGAAACTCTGATGATTTTCATGCTGTAGGAGCCATTCTGAACTTCTGATTTCCAGAACTGTTAAGACCTGAAGTGTACATTATTATACAATACTAAATTTGTGGAAATTGGTTACAGCATCAGCAGGAGTATAGTACAAGACTTTACTGAGATACACTTTACTCCTACCAAATTGTCTTTTTTTCACCTCTAGGTAACACTAAATGTTTAGTAAAGTTTAGTGAAAATAGAACTAATATCCACCACTGATAAAGTATAAACTGAAACATTTTCAGAAAGTAAGCAGCATAGACAAAGTTTTAAATCCTTAAAATAATTTTAACATTTTGACCAGGTAACTAAATTTCAGGAATTTAGGATGAGAAAATAATTAGATATGTGTATACATACCTTTATACAGTGCTGTGCATTCAAATATTACATATGCTGAAACTAGATTAAGTGGTTTGGATAAACTTTACTGTATCCATGCAAAGAAATATATTACACAGTTGTCAACTGCATTAAATGCCAAAGGAAAGAGTCAGCCACCTACGTTATTGTATATTATAGCTCTAATGTTATAAAATGTAAGTATAAAAATCAATATTTGTGAAAGAAAAATATTAATAGGAAATATACTAATATAACTCATTTTTGAATGAGATATGTGATATGTCTTTTTGCCTTTACATCATCCTGATATTTTTTCATTTTTTCATGAAGGATTAATACATTACTTCCGTAATCATAAAAAGTAAACATAAAATGTATGTTTAACATGTTATTATAAAGCATATCATCACTGTTATGCTGGAAACGAATGTTGTAAGCCCAGAATCCTCGCAGTAAGATAGCATCATTCTGTTAACTGATAGCTGGAAAGCTACTGTCTGGTATGTCTGTCAATTCAGTTGTTAATCTGTATTCTATATATTTTTAATATTAAAAAATCATTTTAAAATGTAAAATAAATTATTGTTATAATTTTAAAAATTAACTAAGGTGCCAGGAGTTGTGAATCGTCACCACAGGGTTAATAATAAGAAGCTATATGACTTTCAGCTCTTTCCTTTAACCTTCTGGAATACAATTTTCTCACCTAAAAAACAAACATGTTTCATTAGATGATTAGTCAATTAATTTATGGTTTTCTAACTGTGACTTGTAAGGATCTAAAATATTTATGCCACACACCCCTTCTGAGAAGAAACTGTCGTTGCTCTAATATTCCTGCCTAAATCTTAACAATATTCCCTGTAAATTACTCTGTAATCCTTTTTCACTCTTTACATGCCTTCATGTCTCTTCTAGTACATTAGATAAGGATGTATGCTCCACTCTGAGCAGGTATATTCAAACCTACCTATAAAGGTCAAGGGAGCTGAGAGGCCAGAGAAAGGGACTGACAAATCCAGTTTCTCAGAAAGAAACATTTAATTGGATCCCACACCGACCTCGACAAAGTATTCTTTATATAGCAAGCTTTTTTGGTAAAATATGTGCAGCTGGTCATGTCTCACACCATTTTGTGAAACTCTTGATTGCTGAGGAAGTTAGATAGCATCTTTATGAGGGATTATCTATGCTACAGGCATTGTTTCTTGGCCTTGCTGCAGGAACACCTTGCTAGCAGGAGTCAAATATCAGTCATTATACCTACTTGGTTTCAAGATGACATCACTCCTGCCATGCAGCAGGCTGTTTCCCTATAGTTCCTTTATTGCTATACAGTATTTTATTTATTCACAATCATTCAGCAAGAGTCAGCTATATGCCCAGTGCTATATGGGGAAGTTATTTATAGGTTACAATATACTACTTGAAAAAACCATTCAATGTATGCAGTACAAGTCAATCTTCAATTGGAAAGTGTGGTAGGCCAGTGAAATAAAATAAAACCATCTCCCTGTTATTAAATATATAATTTCACATAAGTATGAAATTAAGTATTATAAAATTCCTGTTCAGATCCATATTTGCTACCAAAATAGGTAAGTCCATTTCTAAATACTTTTCAGAAAACTATAGTGTAATTATGTAATGATGGGAAATTTGAAAATATTTTCCTGGAAAATTATTTAAAACTAACTGAACATAGTAGAAAACTGGACAGATTTTCTTAAAAACATTTTCAAAATCCAGTTAGAAAACTTATTATAGAAAGAAAACTTGCTGTGCTAGTAGATATCTGTTTTTAGTATATTGAACAAATAGATATTTCAGACTATAATGAAAGCAGAGCCTTTTTTCCTCTACCAATTTGATGGAATGATCTTCATGCCTAGTCTAACTAGTCTAAATAGTTCAGTAGAAGGTCACACAGAGAATATCCAGAAGAGAAAGTATAAAGAAAATAATAAAAATCTGTGCTGAAATGATAGACACTTTATTGTAATCCACGAAAGATTATTAAATTAGATATTTTAATTCTTTTTCTTTGCCATCTTATTAATCTTTGCAGACAATTGGGCATATAATCAATAAAATATTCCTAGGAGCAAGTTCACCTAAAATTGGCTGCAGTGTTTTATGCCATTGAGATCATAACTCTAGGCTATTACCTTTTCGAACAAAAAGTCAGCTTTCAATGAAATCCAGCAGAGAAAATATGTATGCCTGGGGGACAGAATACTTCTCACCCTTACAGGCACTCAAATAGAATCTTTTTTACTCACCATCTATTGTTCATTCTGCCATCATAAATTTTAAAGATTTCACGAATTCAGTTTTCAAATGAAACAATGACCATTTTTCTGCTGAAATTCCTCAATATGTCCCAACAGAAAACACCATATTCCACGTTTTCTGCAATCATTCTACGTATATGATTTTCTTGAGATGGGAAACAAAGAAACTTCACAGTAGAGAAAATAAACTCTGCTCTACTTTTAGAGTTTGGCTCTTCAGGAGAATGTAATATAAGAGGTACAGGTTCAGCCTACGAATGTGCAAGACAAATATTTGTGCAGTAGTTTCCAACGCAAAGGAAAGGCAACAAAAATTTAGAGAGTAGGACATTTTGCCCAAACATAAATAAGTGATTTATTCACAAAAAGGGAAAGCATTAAACTGGGTTTTATAGGAAACGGTTTTATAGGATTTTTATCTCTAAAGAAAGTATCACGTATCTTGTATGGGGAAGTGTGCAAATGAATTTAAGGAACACATCAGGATGGAAGACAGAAGTCTGGAGTCACAGCAATGAGGAACAAAGGCCATCAGTTCCTGAAAGATGAGTATAGTTGGTATAAAGCACAGGAAGTTAATAAATTCAATATGAGAAAACTTCTTTAAAATTTAAAACATAGTCTCCTTAAGCACACCAGTTTAGTTGTTAGATAAGTTTTCATATTTACTAACATTTCAGAAAAATAAAATGGAGATTTAAAGGGAGAAAATAAAACTGGTATTGTGATATATTTTAATCTTCATATTGAACTGTAAAAGATTATGGCTGTCTCACCAATATTAATTGAAAAGTAAAGGTTCTTTTTAAATGAATCCTATTTTTATGTTTAAATTTCAATATGTTGATTAATAACTGAATAAATAAGTGAATAAATACATAAGTAAAGGACAAATCCTAGTATATATTTAAAATTATCCTATCTCTTACTATTCTTTAAAAGAGGAAAGCATAATCATACAATTAGATTCTCAGACTCGCAATCCCCTAAATAATTTCCCCTGTTCTAATTGAGGCGAAAAATGTATTTTATTTATGCCTTTCCGTATACTTTCAAGTGTGTTGGCTGGAATACTATATTTAAGCATGCACAATTACCAATTTGCTTACTAGTTACCATTGAAAATAACCAATTCTAAGTTTTTGGTTTCTTTAGTATCTTAGCTTAAACCAAATCTGTGTGGTAGACCAGTATCCCATCACACTTTCTATTTTTCTTCCATTGCAATAATTTGCTTAAATCATTTTAATTTAGATTTTTCCCTTTCATTCCTGGGGCTGCCACCTCTCAGGAGCCCTTTACTGGCTTATCTGTCTGCTTCCAGGTTGTGCTCACCATTGAATCTTTCTTCCCTCTCTGCCCACCAACACCATCACCAGTGTCTCTAAAATCTTGCAAATAATCATCTCCCAAAAAATATTTTTTCCAGATTAAAGACTGTTCAATAAAAGATAGTTATCTATTCACAAATCCAAAACTATTGTATTTGTAAAGCATTTTATTAACTGCAATTACTTTTACACCAACCTAATATATTTGTTTATTACCTGTTTCTCCCAAATTTATTTTTTTCACACTTTTTCAGCATAGTTATCCCATTTTAGCCAGGCTTACCTCTTCATTGTTTCTTAAACCTCCATAGACTCTCCATTGTGATTTGTGCCTTTATGTTTTTTTGTTTGTGTGTTTTTGATTTTTTACTCTTTCCCAAATGTGTCTCCGAACTCTTTGGAATGTCTTCCTTTATCCTTCCCACATAACCAAGTAGTATTTATTATTTAACTACCAAATCAAATTTCATTACTAAAGATTATAATCAGTCTTCTAGACATGAATACAAATTGCATGTTGAATTCTATAGTTTCATACTTCACTATTTTCTGTTTTGGTAAGTGTACAACACCAAAAGACATTCTGCTTTATTTCAAGTACAAGTACAGAAAGAATCATCCAAAACATGTATGCAATGTTCTTAATGAATGGTTTACCCATACAAACTTATTAGATGTATTTACAGAGATAGGCTCTAATAATCAGGAATGAAGTCAAGGTCTCCCCTCTACCTGTTATTCTCTTACCACTCCACCTCCTTCCTTAACTCATGCATCTCTCACATCTTCATGACACAGAACTTTCCTGAGTGGTCTCTTTGTTCTAACACCTGGTATGTTTCCCTGGTGAGTCACTTCCTCTGTACCTATGACCCAACATATTCTTCCTTTCTCCTTTCTTCATAATCTTCATTCTTCTTTTATTTCTTTCTCCACCTTCTGTCTCTCTCTCTCTCTCTATATATATATATATCTATATAAATATTATATATATACTATGTATATAATATATTTACTATATGTAAAATATATAAAAATATTATATATA
>NW_026652291.1:77752252-77764980 GCF_009828535.3 Hylobates moloch
AATGGTCTCATCTATTCACATGACTTCACCTGTATCTTGTAGGTGATAAAATTGTGTATCATTGTATTTCCTTTTTGGTATCTCTCCTAAGTTCCACACTCACATTTCCAAGAGTTTACACAGTTTTCATCTGGATCCTTCTTTGCATATTACTTAGGATAGTTAGACTTCTTGATTCCTTATCTTTTCCAAATGCATGTTTTTTCCCTTTACTATGTAATTAGTATCTTCTCAGGTATTCTTAACAAATATCTCAGTTATGTTTTCTTCTACCTTCTCCAGTCTCTGATGTCTTTCTGAGCAGTATTATTCACTTCTTGATATAGGACATGTAAAGGAAAAAGTTTGTTTTTTTTCTTGTGTTTTTTTTTTCTATGTTTGGAACAAAACTACTAGAAACTTCTTTATTTTACTTAGGTAATGCTCCAAAACTGATGGTAGACATTTCATTAAAATAAAATACATTTTCT
Source organism: Hylobates moloch (assembly GCF_009828535.3). NCBI lineage: Eukaryota > Metazoa > Chordata > Mammalia > Primates > Hylobatidae > Hylobates > Hylobates moloch. The sequence continues at coordinate 77,752,723 of NW_026652291.1, forward strand.
TTCAAAGGCAAAAAAAATGTTTTTCAATTGTTTAAAAACTACATTAATAATCAGCATTCTGGGCCGGGTGCAGTGGCTCACGCCTGTAATCCCAGCACTTTGGGAGGTTGAGGCGGGTGGATCACGAGGTCAGGAGATCGAGACCATCCTGACTAACACGGTGAAACCCCATCTCTACTAAAAATAGAAAAAATTAGCCGGGCGCGGTGGCAGCGCCTGTAGTCCCAGCTACTAGGGAGGCTGAGGCAGGAGAATGGCGTGAACCCGGGAGGCGGAGCTTGCAGTGAGCTGAGATCACACCACTGCACTCCAGCCTGGGTGACAGAGCAAGACTCCATCTCAAAAAACAAACAAACAAAAAACAACAACAGCAAAACAAAACAAAACAAAAAAACACTATTCTGACTGGCCTGAGATGGTATGTCACTGCGGTTTTGATTTGCATTTCTCTGACGATCAGTGATGATGAGCTTTATTTTTTGTGTTTGTTGGCCACATAAATGTCTTCTTTTGAGAAGTGTCTGTTAATATATTTTGCCACTTTTTGATGGGGATGTTTGGTTTTTCTTCAATATTTGTTTAAGTTTCTTGTAGATTCTGGATATTAGACCTTTGTCAGATGAATAGATTGCAAAATTTTTCTCCCATTCTGTAGGCTGCCTGTTCACTCTGATGCTAGTTTTCTTGGCTGTGCAGAGGCTCTTTAGTTTAATTAGATCCCATTTGTCAATTTTGGATTTTGTTGCAATTGCTTTAATAGATGCTGGTGAGGGTGTGGTGAAATAGGAATGCTTTTACACTATTGGTGGGAATGTAGATTAGTTTAATGATTGTGGAAGACTGTGTGGCCATTCCTCAAGGACCTAGAACCAGGAATACCATTTGACCCAAAATTCCATTACTGGGTATATACCCAAAGGATTATAAATCATTCTACTATAAAGATATAGGTACATGTATGTTTATTGCAGCACTATTTACAATAGCAAAGACATAGAGCCAACCCAAATGCCCATCAGTGATAGAATGGATAAAGAAAATGTGGCACATATACATCATAGAACACTATTCAGCCATAAAAATCCATGAGATTGTGTTCTTTGCAGGAAAATGGATGAAGCTAGAAGCCATCATTCTCAGCAAACTAATACAGAAACAGAAAACCAAACACTGCATGTTCTCACTCATAATTGTAAGTTGAACAATGAGAACACATGGACACAGGGAGAGGGACAACACAAACCAGGGCCTGTCAGGGAGTGGGGGGCAAAGGGAGGGAAAGCATTAGGACAAATACCTAATGCATCTAGGGCTTAAAACCTAGATGACATGTTGATAGGTGCAGCAAACCACCATGGTACATGTATACCTATGTAACAAACCCGCATATTCTGCACATGTATCCTGTAACTTAAAGTAAAATTTTTTTAAAAAGTATATTGTCCATATTCTTTAGATTCCATAGTTTGAAGTTGTATGATAAAATTATTGCAGGTGTCATTGTTAGGAAACTGCATTTATTAGAACATACTTGCATTTCTTTAAATTGCCCCTCCCTTCATAAGAGGATTAGCCAAAGGTTAGCTTGCACAAATGTGACTAATGATTTCTTTACACAAGTAACAGATTGTAGAAGCCCACAAAACTGAAAAGAGTACAGAAAAAAAAAGTATGAAAAAATTTAAAAAATGTATAAACACATCTTGAACATTCCAGACCACCAAGGAGAGTTTTAAGAATAAGTAGATCTTCACATTTCCAAATGATCCAAGCGATAGAAAATTAATTTTTTTGCAAGTGAGATAAATGTCTAGGTAGAATCAGCCAGGTAAACCAACAACTGCCAAGACTTCTGCCTGTTTTTCTCTTTGCCTCTGTTTCTGCTCTGATACTGATGATTTTCTACTCTTTGCTTATCATTCCATTTTTGAACAACTGCTCTAGATAGAAATCAATAGGGCAACAGCGATTATACAGGATGCCTTAAACTTTCAGGTGGACAGCTTCCCTGTCTGGGAGTTACCACAAATGGCTTTCCCTGAGAAACCACCTCTGGTTTCATAAAACCACTGTTTTATAAAAAGTCCTCTTTCTGCTATTCTATGCACCCAAGGTTTGAAATTCATTATTTTTTGGGCTGTACCTTGATGCCTATTGTAAAGCCTTTCATTGATTGACAGATGCCAGCTAGGAAAGTTTCCATGTGGTAAATCATAGGACATACTGTACTTAGAAAGCAGGAACAAGAATATTCCTGCTAACAAAATTTTGCCTCTTTTAAAACTGATGAAGTTGTTTAGCTGATAATTCTTCCCTTGATATAAAAAATATAAAATTATCTGTCAAACTATTGCATAGAATTTTATTGTTAAAAATAGCATTATTTATTTTTTGACAAAGCATTTTACTTTTTACAAATTAAGAGAAAGCCTAAACCAAAATATTTGTTTTACAGATGTAATGCCATCACAGTTGACTAATATTTAGCCACTTACTAAGGGTAAAATGTTGATGAATGATGTGTTAGATTTGTCATACAACTAAATATAAACTAAATTGAACAATGGAAGATGAAAGAGAGGTTTATTTCTCCAATTTCCAGGAAGCAAGTTTAATAAAGGAGAAAAAAGTCTTCCATCAATGGTATTTTTCAGCAATTAAAATGTATAAAACTATGAATATATTGAGATTCATAATGTGTAGACATAATTTTATATATAATATACATATATGTGATATGTTGTTACCTACCTCAATATATACACATCTTATATAATACATTAAACATTCATTATTTTTATTATGTACATACTATGCAATATATATTTCCAATATTTTATTGTAGCAAAATATATATAACAAAAAATTGTACTATCTTGACTATTTCTAGATATACAATTTGTATGTATTAATACATTCATATTGCTTTGTATTAATACATTCATATTGCTTTGTATTAATACATTCATATTGCTTTGGAACCATTTCTCCCAGCCATTTCCAGAACTCATTTATTCTTGAAAAAATTGAAATTCTATAGCAATTAACCAATAACCACCTCTTTCTCCCTCCCCTCAGACCCTGAAAACAAGCTTTGTACTTTCCGTCTCTATAATTTCAACTACTCTAAGTACTTCATGTAAGTGGAATGATATAATGTTTTATGTTTTGTGATTGACATTTTACTTATAATTTCCTCACGATTCAACTATATTATGACATATATTATAATTTCTTCCTTTGTAAAGCTGAATAATTTTCAATGAATGCATATATCACATTTTGCTTATCCATTTATCCATTCACGGGCGCTGGAGTAGCTTCCATGTTTTGCTGTTGTAAATAAGGCTGCTATGAATATGGATGTTCTAATATCTGTTTATGACCCTCTTTTCAATTCTTTCAAGCAAATATCCAGAAGTGAAATTGCTGTATCATATGCTAATTATATTTTTATTTTTTTCAGGAAACACCATACTATTTTCCACAAACATCTGTATCACTTTACATTCTCACCAACAATGTCCAAGTGTTCTAATTTCCCCACACGCTTGCCAATATATTTTCCATTTTTTATAGTAACCATTCTAATGAGTGTGATGTGGTATCTAATTGTAGTTTTGATATGTAGTTCCCTAATTTTTAGTGACTTTGAACATTGCACAATTTGTTGAGCAATATTAATTGGGTTGTTTTTTGTTGTTGCTTAGTTTCAAGAGTTCTCTGTATATTCTGTATAATAATACGCTGTCAGATATATAATTTCCAAGCATTTTCTCCCATTTTGTGGGTTGCCTTTTCACTGTGTTGGCAGTGTCTTTTGATGCACATTTAAAAAAAAATTCCTTAGGTCAATTTGTCTACTTTTTATTTTGTTTTCTGTGCCTTTGGTGTCATATTCAAAAAATAATTGCCGAATTTAATGTTTTGAATTTTCTGTCCTATATTTTATTCTAAGAGATTTTTAGTTACAGGTTTTACATGTAGAGCATAGATCATTGAGTTAATTTTTATATATGGTGTTAGGTAAGGTCCAACCTTATTCTTTTTTATGCGAACATACTGTATGTTTTCCCAGCAGCATTTGTTGAAAATATTGACTCTTCCTCCTCAAATGGTCTTGGCACCCTTGTGGAAAATCATTTAGACATATATTTTAAGGTTTATTTCTAGACTCTATTTCATAGGTCTGTATGTCTCTTTTTATGCTAGTACCACACCGTTTTTGTTACTATTGCTTTAGTAAGTTTTGAAATCAACTTGGTAGTGTGAATCCTCTAGCTTTGTTATTCTTTTTCAGGATTGTTTTAGCTATTTGGGGTCCCTTGAGATTCCATATATATTTTAGTATGGGTTTGTCTAATTCTAAAACAACATGTCATTGTTATTTTTGATAGGGACTGCATTAAATCTGTAGATAGCTTTGGATAATACTGACATCTTAACAATATTGAGGCTTCCAATCCATGAACATGGATATCTTTTGATTTGTTTATGCCTTCTTTAATTTTTTAGGCAATATTTTGAAGTTTTAATTATACAGTATTTTACTTCCTTGGTCAAATTAATTTCTAAGTATTTTATTCTTCTTGATACAATTGTAAACGGAATCATTTTCTAAATTTTCTTTTCAGATTATTTATTATTAGTGTATGCAAACATAACATCTTTCAGTGTCAACTCTGTATCCTGCTACTTTGTTAAAATCTTTTATTAGTTCTGATTTGAGGGGAATCTTTCGATTTTTTCTACATATGTAACTTGTTATCTATGAAAATAAATAATTTCGTTTTGCCTTACAATTTGGATTTTTTCTGCCTAATTTTATCTGACTCCAATTTCTAGTACTAAGTTGAATAGAAATGGTGAAAGTAAGCATCCTAGCCTTGTTCTTTAGTCTAAAAGAAAAGCTTTCAATCTTTCACCATTAAGGATGAGGTTCACTGTTTTTTTAATATATATATATCACTATGTTAAGGTAATTTCTTTCTATTCTTAGATTGTTGAGTTTTTTTAAAAAATCATGAAAGTGGGTTGGATTCCATGAAATTCTTTTTCTGCATCTATCAAGATGATCATATGTTTTTTCCTTCATTCTGTTAAGTCATATATTATATTGATGACTTTTGTGTGTTGAACTTTACTTGAATTCCAGGAACAAATTCCACTTGGTCATGGTTTATAATCCTTTTAATATGTTGCTGAATTTGGTTTGTGAGTATTTTGATGAAGATCCTTACATCAGTATTTATAACATATATTGTTCTATAGCTTTCTTCTCTTGAACTGTGTGTGTCTGTCTTTGGTGTCAGGGCAATGCTAGACTAAGAGAATGAGTTGGAGTATGTTATTTCCTCACAAAATTATTAAGAAAGTTTGAGGAGCATTGGTATTCGTTCTTTATTTTGTAGAACTCACTGGTGAAGCAAACAGGTCCAGGGCTTTTCATTGCCAATAAATTTTTGATTGCTGATTTAATCATCATACCAATTATATGTCTATTAAGATGTCAATTTTGTTGGTTTTCACAAAGCACCAACTTTCAGTGTCTTTGGTTTTCTCTATTATTTTATATTCTGTATTTTTAAAAAAATCTCTGTTCTGATACCTATTATTATTTTCCTTCTGATAGCTTTGGGTTTAGTTTGATTTATTTTCTAGTGTCTTACATTTAAAGTTAGGTTGTTGATTTGAGATCATTTTTGCTTTTTAATGTAAGCACTTAAAGCTATAAATATTGATTTAACATTATTTTTGCTGTGTCCCACAGTTTTTGTATGTTATGCTTTGGCACGTTGTGTTTTCATTTTCATTTGTTTCTAAGTATTTCATAATTACCTCATGATTTCTTCTTTGATTCACTTGTTTAAGAATGAATGTCTTAAAATTTAATGTCTTAAAAATTATGAATCTTTCAGTTTTTTCCTACTGTTGATTTCTAAACCCATCCCAGTTTGCAAGATATGTATTTTTTAAATATACTGAGATGTGATTTGTGGAATAACATATGATCTATCCTGGGAAATGTCAGCTGTACACCTGGGAAAAACGTATATTCTATTTTTATTGGATAGAGTGTTCTTATAGATCTGTGGTTTGTTGTGTTGTACAAGTCCTCTATTTTCTTACTTATCTTCTGTCTGGCTGTTCTTTTATTGAAAGTGGAGTATTGAAGTCTCCAACTATTATTGTAGAACTTTTATTTCTATCTTCCATTGCATCAATGTTTACTTTATATTTCTATGATCTATTACTATAAGTGTAAATGTCTGTAATTGTTATATCTTCTTGCTGCATTAAAACTTTTATTAATATAGATATCTTTAGCTGTCTTTTGTGTAAAGTTTATTTATTTAAAGTTTATTTTGTCTAATATTAATATAGCTGCTCCTCCTCTCTTGCTTACTATTTTTTCTATGGAATATCCTTTTCCATCCTTATACTTTCATCCTACATGTGTCTTTGAATCTGAAGTGACTCTCTTATAGACAACATATAGTTGGGCCATGTGTTTTTACACTGTCTATTAATCTCGGGCTTTTGATTGAAATGTTTAAGCCATTTATATTTTAAGTAATTGTTAATAACTTACTCATGTCCTTTTGGTATTTGTTTTCCATATGCTGTTATTTTCCTCATTTCCTGCATTATTGTTTTATTTATTTGTGTGTTTATCTGATTTTTTTTGTAGTTAAGCATTTAAATTCCTTTCTTATTTCATTTTGTACCTATTTTTAAGATATTTTCTTTGTCGTTTTCATGGGTATTTAACAGCTGAAATGTATAACGCTCTAATTTGAATAATTACAAGCCTAACTTTAATAACATACCAAAACTCTATTCCTTTGATAACTCTGTTTCCACCCATGTAAATTGTTGATGTCACAAAATTATACCTTTATAAACTGTGTCCAAAAACATAAACTAATAATTTTAAAATGTATTAAACTTTTAAATTATGTAAAATACAAATATAAAGCTACCAACTAAAGTTACAATAATACTATCTTTGAAACTAATAAGTGTTTGGGGTTTTGAAAAATGTATTAATTGCTTAAATCATGCAGAAAAAAAAAACGAGTTCCACACCCTTGTTACAATAATACTAGCTTTTATAATTATTCATATATTTATTTGGCTAAGATCTTTACTTCTCCTGATTGCTTCTAGTTACTCTAAAGTGTTCTTTCATCTCAACCTGCATGACTATCGTTAGTATGTTTTGCAGAATAGGTCTAATAATAAGGAGATATCTCAGCTTTTGTTTATCTGGTCATGTCTTAATTTTTTTCTCACTTTTGAGGAAAAATATTGCCAGATATTGGATTCTTAGTTGACATTTTTTTCTTTTAATATCCAAAATAAATCATCCCACTGCCTTGTGGTCTCCAAAATTTCTGAAGACAATTTTGCAGATAATTTTAGTGAGGTTCTGGTATATGTAATGATTCACTTATCTCTTGCTCCTTTCAAAATTAACTCTGTGGGGTTTGACAGTTTGAGTATAATGTCTCTAGTGTGGATCTTTTTCTAATTATTCTTCTTGAAGTTCATTGTGATATTTGGATGTTTATATTCATGTCTTTCATTGAGTTTGGGGAGTTGGGGTTATTATTTATTCAAATACTTTCTCTGCCCTTTTCTCTTTCTCTTCCCCTCTTGGAACTCCCATAATGCAAATATTGGTCTGCAAGATGTTGTCTGACAAACACCTTTTTCTTTGTTCACTTTTCCTAAATTTTTTTTGTTTGTTTTTGTTCCTTAGACTGGCAATTTTTATTGTTCTATCTTCAAGTTTACTGATTCTTTCTTTTGCCTGTTTACATATGCCTTTGAATTACTCAAGTAAAATTTTTATTTTGTTTATTGTAATTTTCAGTTTAGAATTTCTTTCTGTTTTCTTTATATATTTTATCTTTATTGATATTAACGTTTTGTTAATGCATAATTTTCTTGAGCTTCTCATCTTTTCGTTTTTTGAGCATCGTTAATACAGTACAGACAGTAAAAATAGTTTACTATTATAGTAAAAATAGAACTCAGAGATGAGATATAACAAGGTTCTGATATTATATTACCACATGTATTTACTCTAGCAATATATAACTGATATAAAAAAATTAGAAGTAGAAATAAAAATGAAGATAATTCATTTTATTTTGTAAAATGTGTGTACAAGATTAAAATAAAAGTTTAGTTTAGAAATTTTGTCTATTGGAATAAATATACTAGGTATTATTTCTCTATGGTAAAAGTGACTCATAACTGTAAACCAAAATAAGATTCAATTTTATTAAGCTATTAATTTTAAAATAATAATTTCTGAAAACAGAAAGATCTAGAAAATTATTATTGTTACTATTATTAGAATATAATGTTTTTGCTATCTCATATAGTAGTATTGCAGATATTTTCTAGTAGGAAGGAGTGTATTATACATAATATATGTAATTTTTTGGAATTTTTTTACTGTCTTATGAAAATTAAAACGCTTAATTTTTGCACATTACCTATGTATGTAATTAAAACTAGATCAATTAATCAGATAAAATAATAACTAGTCCTAGGAATTTGTGACACCCTGGTCCTGATAACATTTTGTTTAACTGTAGTATATCTTTTTCTATCCCTTTACTTTTAACCTGAGTCTTTATATTTTAACTGGTTTTCTTACATATAGCATACAGTTGCTTATTGTTTTATTATATAATCTGACAACCTCAGTTGTTTAACAGTTACATTTAAATTAGTCACATTTTAAGTGATAGTCACATTCATATCTACTATATTTATAACTTTTTAATAGTCATTACATTTCTTGTTTTTGTTCTTTTTTGTCTTTTCTGGTTTTAATTGAATGTTTTATATGTTTCCATTTATCTCATATCTTATTGTATCAATTATATTTTAAAAGAATGTTTTAGTTGTTGCACTAAAGTTTCCAATATGTCTTTTTAGATAATTTAAGTCTACCTTCAAATAATACTATAGAACTTCAGGTGTAGTGCCATTAACTTGTAACAGAATATTCCTAATTGTTTTCCCCAGTTTTTATTAATATTGATTTGATTTATTTCCTTTATCAATACACTGTCATCACACAATAGATTGTTACTATTACTATTTTGAATCCAGAGGTCCATAAGATAAATTAAGAATGAGAAAAATAAAATATTTTACTTATTTTATATATTCCTTATCTGACATTCTTTCTTCCTTTATGTAAAACCATGTTTCTGAATGTTATCATTTCTTTCTCCCTGAAAACATTTTCTTTAACTTTTTTGGGGTGACAAATCCTGCAGGGTTTTTTGTTTTGTTTTGTTTTGTTTTGTTTTTTGTCTTAGAAAACCTTTGTTTCTCTATTTATAAAGGACAATATTACTGGATATATGATTCTAGGTTGTTGAGTTTTGTCCTTTAAACACTTTAAATATTTCATTCCATGCTTTTCTTGATGGCATGATTTCTGAAGACAAGTTCACTGTAATTTCTCCTAGGTAATTTCTAATTTTTTTAACTTTTATTTTAGATTAAGAGGGAACATGTGCAGGTTTGTTATTTGGCTATATTGCATGGTACTGGCGTTTGGATACAAATGATCTCATTACCCAGGAACTCAGCATCATACACGCTAGTTACTTTTCAACTCTTACCCCACTCCCTTCTTCTCTACTCTAGTAGCCCCCAGTTTTTATTGTTGCCATCTTTATGTTCACAAGTACACAATGCTTAGCTCCCACTTATATGTGATAACATGTGGTACTTGGTTTTCTCTTCCTACTTTCCTTTATTTAGGATAATGGATTCCAGCTGCACCCATGTTGCTGCAAAGACTATTATTTTTTATGGCTGTGTAGTATTCCATGAGATATATATATATATATATATATATATATATATATATATATGCCATATTTTTGTTATCCAGTCCACCATTGGTGGGCACCAAGGTTGATTCCATGTCTTTGCTATCGTGAACAGTGCTGCAATGAACATTCAGGTGCCTACATCTTTTTGATAGGATGATGTATTTTCTTTAAGATACACGTCTGGTATTGGGCTTACTATGTTGAATTGTAGTTCTGTTTTAAGTTATTTGAGAAAACTCCAAACTGCTTTCTACAGTGGCTGGACTTATTTGCATTCCCACCAATAGTGTATAAGTGTTCCCTCTCCTCTGCAGCCTCACCAGCATCTGTTGTTTTTTGACATTTTTTATAATACCCTTTGGACTGGTGTGAGATGGTATTTTTTTTGTTTTTGATTTGCCTTTATCTGATGCTGATTGATGTGGAGCATTGCTTCAGCTGTTTGTAGGCCATCTGTATGTCTTATTTTTAGAAGTGTCTGTTCATGTATTTTGTCCGTTTTATAACAGGGTTACTTGTTTTTTGCTTTTTCAATTATTATGTTTCTCATAGAGTCTGGATACAAGACTTCTGTTGAATGCTTTGTGTATAAATATTTTCTCCCACTTTGTAGATAGTCTGTGTACACTGTTGGTAGTTTCTTTTGCTGTGGAGAAGTTGTTTAGTTTAATTAGGTTCCACTTGTCGATTTTTGTTTTTGTTACATTGCTATTCATAACATAGTCATAAATAACTTGCCATGTCCAGAATGATGTTTCCTAGGTCTACTCTAGGATTATTACAGTTTGAGGTCTTACATTTAAATCCTTAATTCATCTTGAATTAATTTTTATATATGGCAAAAGGAAGGGGTCTGGTTTCATTCTTCTGCTTCATAGTGACCTATCTCAGCAGGCTTTATTAATAAGGAGTCTTTTCTCTACTGTTTATGTCCACTTTGTCAAAGATCAGATGGCTATAGGTGTGCAGCTTAATTCATGAACAGTTCATGAATTTTACATTGTTCTATAGGTCTGTTTTTGAATTCGTATAATGCTGTTTGAGTTACTGTATCCTTATCATATAGATTTATTGTTTCCATATGAATTTTATAATAGTTTAATTTCTAGTTCTATGAAAAATGACAATGGTAGTTTGATACAAATAGCATTGAATCTGGGAATTGCTTTTGGCAGTATGGCAGTTTTCACAATATCGATTCTTCCAGTCCATGAGCATAGATTTTTTTTTTCCTTTTCTGTGTTATCTCTGATTTATTTCAGCAGTGTTGTGTAATTCTACTTCTAGAGATATTTTACCTCCTTGGTTACATATGTGCTTAGATTTTTTTTTTTTTTGGCTATTGTAAAAGTGATTGTATTCTTGATTTGACTCTCAGCATGAACATTATAAATGTATAGACATATAGATATAATATCTATATATAGATATAATATATATCTATAGATTAATATATCTATCTATAGATATAATATATATCTATAGATATAATATATATCTATAGATATAATATATAGATATATTACTAATTTTTAAAATTGATTTTGTATCCTGAAACTTCATTGAAACATTTTATCTGTTCCAGAAGCCTTTGGTGGATTCTTTAGGGTTTTCTAGGTATCAAATCACATTGTCAGCAACGATAAATAGTTTGACTTCTTTTCCTATTAGGATGTCTTTTATTTCTCTCTCTTTCCTGACTGCTCTGGCTAGAATTTTCAGTACTATATGGAAAAGGACTGGTGAGAGTTACTATCCTTGTCTTGTTGCATTTCTGAAGGGGAATGCATTCAGCTTTTTCCCTTTCAGTATGTTGTTGGCTGTTGGTTTGGCATAGATGGCTCTTATTCTTTTGAGGTCTGTTCTTTTGATACCTAGTTTCTTGAGAGTGTTATAAAATGAAGTGATCTTGGATTTAATCAAAAGCATTTTCCAGATCTAATGAGATGATTATATGGCTTTTATTTTTTATTTTGTTTATGTGTGAATCACATTTGTTGATTTGCATATGTTGAACCAATCTTATAATCTATGAATAAAGCCTACCTGCTCATGGTGAATTAACTTTTTGATGTGCTGCTAGATTCATTTTGCTAGTATTTTGTCGACAATTTTTGCATCTATGTTCATCAGGGACTTTGGTCAGTGGTTTTCTTTTTATGTCTCTGACAGATTTTGGTATTAGGAAGATTTTGGTTTCATTAAATGAACTACCAAGGAGACCCTCCTCCATGACTTTTTGGGAGAGTTCCAGCAGGGCTGATACCACATTTTTGTACATGTGGTAAAATCTGGCACTGAATCTATCTGGTCCAGGGCTTTTGTTGTTGTTGTTGTCATTGTTTGATATATTTTTTAAATTACTGATTCAATTTTGGAACTCATT
>NW_026652291.1:77769980-77806391 GCF_009828535.3 Hylobates moloch
ACACACAACTTGCCATTCATTGCCTTTTAAGTGGGGGCATTTAGCTGGACGCAGTGGCTCACACTTGTAATCCTAGCATTTTGGGAGGCCGAGGGGGGGCAGATCACGAGGTCAGGAGATCGAGACCATCCTGGCTAACATGGTGAAACCCCGTCTCTATTAAAGATACAAAAAAATTAGCCAGGCATGGTGGTGGGCGCCTGTAATTCCACCTACTCAGGAGGCTGAGGCAGGAGAATGTCATGAACTCAGGAGGCGGGGCTTGCAGTGAGCCAAGATTGCGCCACTGCACTCCAGCCTGGCTGATAGAGCAAGACTCCGTCTCAAAAAAAAAAGCTGGGGTATTTAGACCGTTTACCTTCCAGGTTATATAAGTTTTGGATCCTGTCATCATGTAGTTAGCTGGTAGTTTGTAGCCTTGATTTTGTAGTTGCCTTAAAGGGTCTGTGGGCTGTGTGGTTAGGTGTGTTTTGTGGCAGCAGGTATTGTTTTTGTGTTTCCATTTTTAAAACTGCCTTGAAGACCACTTGTAAGGCTTCTCAAGTGGTAACAAATTCCGTTAGCATTTACTTGTCTGGGAAGTATTTTGTTTTTTCTTTGCTTATGAAGCTTAGTTTGGCAGGTTATGAAATTCTTGGTTGGAATTTCTTTCTTTTAGGATTTTGAAAATAGCCGCCTAGAGTTTTTTGGCTGGTAAGATTTCTGCTGATAAGTCCTGTGTTAGCCTAATGAGGCTCCTTTTGTAAGTGACCTGACCCTTTTATCTGGTTGATCATAATATTATTTCTTTCATGTTTGCCTTGGAGAATCTTTTGCCTATATTTCTTAGGGATGTTTATCTTGTATAGTGTCTTTCAGGAGTTGTTTGAATTTGTATGTCGACCTTTCTAGTGAGACTGGAGAAATTTTTATGGACTATATTCCCAAGTTTCTCACCCTCTCTCCTTTCTCAGGAATTCCAACGTGTCATATGTTTGGTCTATTTACCTAACCCCGTATTTCTTGGAGGTTATGCTCATTCTTTTAAATTCTTCTCTCTTTATTTTTGTCTGACTGTGTTGATTTGAAGGACCAGTCTTTGAATTCTGACATTCTTCCTTGAGCTTGGTATATTCTGCTGTTACTACTTCCCCCTATATCATGAAATTCCTGTTGTGAGTTTTTTTCAATTCCAGCAATTAAGTTTGGTTCTTTGTAAAAATAGCCTTTCAAATTTTTGATTATTTTATTGGCTTCCTTGGATTGGGTTTCAGCTTTTTCCTGAATCTCATTGAGTGTCTTTGCCATCCAGGTATTGAATTCTTTGTCTGTCATTTCAGTCATTTCATTCTAGTTAGGAACCATGGCTGGGAAGCTAATGCATTCACTTACATATGAGGAGATGCTCTGACTTTTATAATTTTCGGAGTTCTTGTACTAATTATTCCATATCTGAGACGGCTAGTGTTTCTTTATCTTTTTGAAGTTGCTGTCATTTAAATGAAGCTTTTTGTTTTTATAGTCTTTATGTTTTTGAGGATTTGACTGTGATGTGTGTTGAGTATAGTCAATTAACTTCATTTCGGTGTGCTTTCAGAGGGTCAAGGCTCTATGCAGAATCTTTGTGTGGAGCTATATTCCTGCACTGGGTTTTACCCAGCCATATGTGCTGAAATAATTTTTGTTTGGTGGTGTAATTCAGGCTGAAATCCAGTAGAGGGTGGTTAAAAGTAAAGGCCTGCAGATAGGTTCGGCTGCATGCCTCTTTTGTATTTCAGCCCTTTCACAGCAGTGTTCTGGGGTGGGGAAGACAGGAGGTGGGCAAGAGATGAGCCACTTACTAGATCCATTCCTTGGTCTTTCAGGAGCTCTCTCCAGTCACTGGGGCCATGCCCACATTTCCTTAGTACTTATGGGGTCCCTAGTGGGCTGCCCCCCTTCCTCCCTTAAGGGTAGCTGGAACCAAAGTTTAGATTGTCAGATGACCTGCAATTTTCAGGGGCCTGCTGGTCTTCTGTGTTTGGCAGAGTTGGAGTGGCTTGTGAGATAAGTCTGGAGGTGGTCAGTTGATGTAGTGGGCCAAAGGCAAAGGGTTCCCAGGCAGGAGAGTGTTGCTGTGGGTGGTGTGCAGCTTTGTGGTGCCCGTAGCCCAGAGATTTTTGCCCAGTAGAGGGCTGTGGGTAACATCTACCTCATAGTGCCCCAACTGGGTCTCCTTCCCATGTCTGTCCCAGTAGCTGGCCTGACCAGATAGTTTTGTCCCAAGCCTTCTGCACCTAGATCACTGGGCTGTTTGGTGTTCCAGGTCACAAGGTTCCCTTAGGCAAATGCTGTGGATGGCAAACAGGGTACATTCTTCCTGTACCAGTCTTACTGAGGGAAGCATACCTGAGCTGGCCCATGAACCCATGCCTCACCCTTCCCAGTGCTCAGAGAGTGGGGGCTCCCCCCTACTTGAGCTCCAGACACGGATCTCAGCTCCATATTCCAGAGCTGAGGGATTGGTACCAGTCCTTACACCCTGGGGGATTGGGACTGGTCCCACGATTTTGTCCTCTGGCTCCTCAGTCAAATACCAGCTGTGCTGGGGGGCTGAGGAGCTCCCAGGCCACTGGTGAAACACCTAGTTGGGAAAGTAGAGGATGTACTGTGAGTATGACTTTGTGGGAGCAGCCAGACAGGGGCCTTTGGAGGGGCCGGTTGACAAAGGGCACAGAGGTTGGATGCACCCTGGTTCCACAGGAAAAACAGCCCTGCTGTAGAGAGGGATTGGAACCAGTCAAAGCCTTAGGGAATGGGTGCCTATGGGCACGTTTTGCTGCAGTTGCCCCTCACACATAACCATCTGGGCTCCACGTAGGCTCCAGTTTTGTCTCTGCCTGCTCTCTGAGCGGTTCCCCCTGCCAATTCAAATGCCTATGAGGGCTGTGGAATCCTGGAGTAGACTCCCAGAGGTCCACAGCAGGAGTGTGCTGCCCTGCAGGTTCTTCACTTATCCGTTTTTTAGGAATTCTTCAGGGCTGGGAGCTGGTCCTGGTACTTGGCAACTCTGCATGCTTCCTAGCTTCCTGAAACATCCACCTCTTGTCTGCATTACCTCTCCATTGACTTTCAGTGTTTTTTCTCAAAAGATCTCTTGAAAATGTGATGGTTTACTTGGTGTTTTGGTTTCTCAGGTTTAGAGATGTGCTTTCTGGCTGTCTAATTGCCCATCTTTGGCCCCCACCTCTGAACCTTGTTTTCATTGCCTATTTCAAAACCAAGCCAGGGTAAAGCAGCGTTTCATTACAATTGCTGCCCCTGGTTTGCTGACCCAGGGCACTAGGATCTTGAAATGAGGATATAGATATTGCTATTAGGTGTAATTAAAATTTTACCACCTTGAGTTCTAGTTCATTGTGAAAAATAAAATAAAAAATGAAAACTTCAATGTCTACCCTGGGTTTGAGTCTTTTGAACTGCCATTTTTTCCTCTGACTCACAGTGGGATAGATTTTTTTCAGCTGGCATCATCTTTTTCTTAGTGCATGACTGTTATGACTCTTCCTGATCTATGAGCCCTCTTAGAAGGCTCACAGTACTCTCAGAGAATTCAAATACTACTGCTGCTGTAAGAGTACTGCTTCTCTATGTGAAGTATTCCCAGGTTTTGTGAGGAGATGTGGGTTGAGAGTTCCCAGAAGAAGATATGATTATGTTACATTAAACATCAGGTGGCTTTACAACATTTCCACTGTGCTTGTTTTTGGCATCTATTTAGATAATCTTAGCTCTTTACCACTGAACCTGAAATAAGCAGCACCTGTTCTGAGTGCTTAAGAACAGTTCAGTGGAGGGGATCGGTCCTTCACATGAGCCCCGTTTCTTTTCTACACCCGGGAGCAGATGACTCTTTCTGGGAGTTAACCTCTTCTACCTAAATCATCAGGACATCATCAGGACAGTTCATATCCTACCATACTATTCTACAGTGTTTCCTCAGCTTAAGTCTCAGCATTATTTGCTGTTAGGATGAGAAATCAAATACCTTTGCTGTGTCTGATGTCAAGCCACTTCAAGGTTACTGCATACTATGTTGACAACAACATCTGCGTTTACAACATTCAACCATTGCTTCCCACTGAAGGGTGTCTCCAACTATTCAATATATGTTGTTTATTCCGTGGAAGTGATTATTATAATTTTATAGGATAAAAGTAAAGGATAAGATAATACAAGAGTTGTCTTACAGTTCTTAGATTTTATGATTAACACCCATGCCTTCACAAAAGATGTAACTATGGAGAATCAGCTCATAAGCTCTGATTTTACATTTATGTTAACTCTTATATTTTATATAAATTTTCCAAGTGGTTAGTGTCAGATAGAATATTACCTTTTTTTGGTCAATTTATTTTGCAGAGGTACTGGGATACAAGAAACTGAAATTTTTGCCATACTTCTTTCAAGTAGAAAGTTAGTTGCAAAACATGTATACCTATGTAACAAACTCGCACGTTCAACACATGTATCCCAGAACTCAAAGTAAAATAAATCAATAGATAGATAAATAAATAGATAGATAAATAAAAAAAGAATTGTCTCAGAAACAGAACTTCTCTTAACTGAAAATTGCCACATTCATATTTTTTCACACATTACTGGATGGTATAGCAATATTTTTTACAAAAACATTATGCATATTAGTAAAAAACACCTCTTTTTATACCCTCTGTAATAGCCAGTACATAAAGAAACAAACAATTCATCAAAAAGGTGAATAAATAAAAGGTAAATAAATACCAAATGATCATTTCCATAGATGCAGAAAAAAAGATTTGATAACTTCAATATCCATTCAGGATTTTAAAAACCAAAAACTCTCAGCAAAACAGGTACGGAAGGAAATTTCCTCAACAAAGGCCACTTATTAAAAGCTCACAGCTAATATTATATAAAAAAAGAAAGTTACATAACAAACCAGGCAATATTGTCACATGGGAAATAGAGTGACATAATGGCATTTTAAAACACTGTAATCTATTTATTTATTTATTTATCTTGAGTCTGGGTTATCAGACTTTCCAGTTTTTTTATTTTTGCTAGAGACAGGGTTTCACTGTGTTATCAAGGCTGATCTCAAACTCCTGGGCTCAAGCCATGCACCCTCTTCGGCCACCCAAAGTGTTAGGAGTACAGGTGTGAGCCACCATGCCCGGCCCTTTTCTTCCTCTTCTTTCTTTCTTTCCCTCTTTCTTTCTTTCTTTCTTTCTTTCTTTCTTTCTTTCTTTCTTTCTTTCTTTCTTTCTTTCTCTTTCTTTCTTTCTTTTTCTTTTTCTTTCCTTCCTTTCTTCCTTTCTTTCTTTTTTCTTTCTTTCTTTCTTTTCTTTTCTTTTTTTCCAGTTATTAAATGTTTAACTCTCACATAGGCCTAAAAGAGCAGAATAACTCCTTGGACATTTCCTCCATGGCCTTCAGTGTTCAGTATTTCAAAAGCCTGCAACTGATGCTCAGTATGATTTGTATTATTCATTCATTATTTTGTTCCTCTTAACCATTTGTTCAAAAACTAATTATTTAAGCACGGAAAGGAAGACACAGTACCTCTCCTCGTGGAGGGAATCAGAAAGTAATTCAGTGTATTCAGTTCTCTGTTAGGAGAAAGCACTCAGGGCTAAAAGACTACTTAGAAGGACATTTAACCCTCATTTAAGAGGTGTGGGCAGCCAAGGAAGGTTTCTTTGACTTAATAGTTAGGCATACTCCTAAAGTCTAAATAAGAGTTGAAGAAATAATCAAAGGAAATAGAAAGATATTTCAGTAAAACGAAGTGGCATAACCAAGACCCAGAAGAGAAATTAAGAGATCGGGGGAAGCAAAGTCTATGTTCAGGAGACTTGGAACAAAGCATACAAAATAATTAAGGTGATGTGATAGTTGTGACCAGGGGGCTTGGAGGAACAGGAGAGTAATGGGGAGCAATAATCAGAGACTTCTCTTTCCCTCTGTCTCCTACTCAGCTTTCCAGGTCAGAAATCCAAGACCAATTTCCCACAATGTTTTTCCTCCAGTCTTGTTCTGTGGTTCGTTTCTTTTGAGTAGTTCTGTTAAAGAATTTTATAGTTTTATTTTAAAACTTTTTAATTTTTAAAAATAAATTTCACTGTATCTATTTAAAGTATACAACATGATGTTCTAAGATACATATATATATATAGTAAAAGTGTTATTATAGTGAAAAAAATTAACATATCCTTCATCTTACATAGTTACTCATCCCCCTCCCCCAGCATGGCAAGAGTGGGTATAATCTACTCATTTAGCAAAATTCTTGAATACGGTACATTACTTTTAACTATAGCCCACATGTGCACAAGATCTTTTGACTGGTTAATCTTACACATTTCTACTTTGCATTCTTCTTATGTTATACTCAAAAATATTATGACCTGACTGTCTGGGGAATCTTCAGGGAAATAAAATGGCTGAACTTACTGCCATGAAAGGAACAAGTGAGGCTGTCGGTTGTCTCCTATCATGGGAATGACAAGGTGAGGCATGCAGTTCGACAGGTTGTAGAGAAGACCATCACAGTTTTTTTTTATAGGTCAGTGTACTGCACAACTACGTTCTCCTAATTTTCACCCTCTCTTTTCTACTGTTAAGCTTGTAGGAGAGTGGTAAAGCAAGAGAAAAAGCTGGGAACTAACTTAGAGTCCTAAGTCCTAATACGTTCTATTAAAATGAAGATGATGATCATTTAAAATGTATAACAGAAAAAAAAACTAAAAGAAAATTTGGCAAAACTGTTCAGATATCCGAAATTTGATAAACATATTTCATAAGTAGGAATATGGTAGATACCATGGGTGGGCATATGCTGGACTTATTAACCTTGGCACTACTAACATTTTGGACCAGAGAATATTGTGATAGACATCCTGTGTGCTGTAGAATGTCTAGAAGCATCCCTGGCCTCTCCTTACTAAGCGCCAGTGTCACTTCACCCCCTTTCCCAAGTCATAATGATAAAAATGTCCCCAGACATTCTCAGAAGTCTCCTGGGGGGCAAAATCACCCCCTATTTGAGAATCACTGTGCTAGACTTTAGTAGGTATTGAAATGCCTACTAAGAAATCACTCTTTTCCTCAAGATACCTATCGTCTGGTAAGGAAGAAATATTTACTAAAAATGTATTTTAGTTCACCTAATTCAAATTAGTTTGTGATTAGTATAAGCAGAGACATTTCAGCAAAATTTTATGAAAACATAGTAAAATAATTCAGAGGAAAAGCAAGTAAGAAGAAAAATCAGTAAATATTCTTTAAAGGAAGTGAAATGTGACTGCAGACTTGAAAGATGAATAGACAAAAAAAGGTGTAAGGGGACTGAAAAAACAATAGCACACACAAAGGCTGAGTAACATGAAAGCAAAGTAAGTATTTGAGAAATAGTAAAAATCCCTGATAGTTTTAGGGTAAGTTATGAGTTACAAGACTGCAAGATAGATTGAGGGCATATTTTGGAAGATCCTCAACGCTAAGATAAGAAATTGGACTTTTTTTCTCCATCAAATACTAAAGTGCTAATATGTTAAAACATACTGGAACAATATTTGTTTATGAATATAATTTTTAAATTTTAAAAATATATTTTAAGATAATATTACGATAAAATCATATTTCTAAACCATATCCAAGGTTGTTGATGGTTTTGCCAAATGGCAGGTCACACAACTCCAGTGAAATGAGAGCTTCATGAACATTAGCCTTATAAGCAATCCAATTTCCAATCATGATTTCTACTTCTCTGCTTTCCTAATGAAAAGATGACTACTTCAGATAACAAAGGCTGAAAATTATATACAAGATTTTTATGACATGTAACAAATAAACAAAATGTAAATATAAATTTAAATATAGACTCTGATTGCAGTAGACTCTGTAGAAATACTTTGGGGTGATGAATCCAGCCAGCAACTAGATTAGGGTTGGCTCTTATCCATGAATAGCATAGAGCTACTTGGATTCTCCCAGCAATGACTCCAATTCTCAATGAGCATAAACAACGTTTTGGCTGTATGCACTGTGCTTGGATTTGGATAATATTTTGATAATCAAGTAATCAGAAAGATTTTATTTAGCACTATTCTGCTATGAGTCCTTAAAAAGCCAAGTAAACCATTTGTGTTAATGAAGTATTGTTCACAAGTGAATCTAAATAAGCCAAATAAGAGTCTGTTGACTTGATTTTGGGGAAAGTGGTATATGAAGAAAACAGTGAAATGAAAAAATGTTGTAATAAATGTGGCTTTAAATTTTTCATCTGCATTATTTATATCCCTGCTTTTAAAAATAACTTACAAATCTATCTTCCTTTTCTTTTTCTATCCCATTTTATTGCCAGAAAAAAAAATTGTAATGTATTCTAATGGGTGGAGTTATAAAATAACCAAATAAAAAAAGCTAAATATAGAGCGTGTTGGTTAGTGATGAGTGATATGAAGAAAAACAAAGGAGAGCTAAAGTGTAGGGCATACTGCTAGGGGATGAGAAAGAAGTGAGATCAGTGAAGCCTTTACTGCAGCAAAGATGTGAGGAGGGAAGGGAGCCATCCATATGACTATATGATGACGTAATACTTTCCTCACCTATCATAACAATAACAGCCAACACTCCTGTAACAAAAGACAGGTTAACAAGAGAAAAGCATGACAAATTTATATAATCAAAGTTTTATGTGATATGGCAGTCTTCAGCAATGAAGACCCAAAGACCTAGGGAAAACTGTCTAGTTTTATTCACAGCTTCAATAAAGAATGAAAAGCCATATAGAAATGTGATTGAGAAAAGGATACATCTAAGCAGCAGGTTGAGGAGGAAAACCTTGTAAGGCTTGTCCATTCAGATGCTTTGTGGCCTCTCTGTGCGGCATTTCTTCCTCCTAGGTAGGGGACAGGACTCCTCTGGAATTAGGGTCTTAAGACTTTACTATCAGACAAGGTAAGTCAGAGAATTTCTCCATGGGCACTGTCTACACAGAAAGGCAGGAGAAAGAGCACATTTCCAGGTTGAATGGTTTGCCTTGGGAAAGAGAGGTTCTAGTTTCTATGACTCACCTTAGGAAATAATAATTCTGGTTTTTATGAGTCACTTTTGTGGGGGTTGGTAAGAGGGGCAGAAAATAAGAATGCAGAGAAAGGTCAGAGACAGACTTTGCTTATGAAGCTATTTCTGAGGACTTCGAATCTCCTTCAGTTCAAAGCAGTCAGCATGCCAAAGCATCACACTTTGATGTATCATCTTCTGAGCCCCAACAATAATAGAGAGTTTACAGGCAGAACTAGCAAATGCAAAGATCCAGGGTAGCAGGTATGTTATATTTGAGGAAAAACAAGGAGGAGTAGTAAAAAGATATGTCTTTTACTACTTTGTACTATCTTAAAAGTGCCGACCTCGTACTAGGGGCTCAATAAATATTTGTTGAATCACTCCAGTGTGCAAGAGTGCAGGGTTTGAAGAAAAGATTGTAAGAGATAGAGCAGAGAAGTTCCAGCAGGGCCTTGTCAGCTATTCTAAAATCTATGGCTCTCAGTCTGAGATAAATAAGAAGCCATTACAGGATTTGAGGAAGGGAAGTGACAGGATCTGGCTTGTTTTAATAGGGCCTTCTAGTTTGAGCTTACGGAGAGTTAAGAAGAAAAAAGCAGAAGCAAGGAGAGAAATGACTTTGGACAAAAATAGTAAAAGTGGATGTGGTAGAGATGGCCAAATTCTGTATATGCTTTAAGGCTGTAAATTGCAGCACTTGTGACAGATTTATGGGTGTGATTTTTTAAAAAGGAAGAGTAAAGGAGGATCCCAGGGATTTTCCCTGAGGGTCTGTAAGAAAGGAATTAAAGTTACAGAGATGGATAAGATTATGGATAATATTGTGGAAAAATAGGGGGAGAGAAGTTGTGAAATAAAAATACGTCTGAGAATGTGATGTTTGAAATGCATATTAGAAACTGCATAGAATTAAATAAACAATTGGAAATGCAGTGCTGTTGTTAAACTAGAAGTCTGGAATCACGTGTTCTTAAAATAAATGACGGTCAGGCGCAGTGGCTCATGCCTGCAATCCCAGCACTTTGGGAAGCCACTTTGGTGGATGGATCACTTGCAGCCAGGAGTTCAAGACCAGCCTGTCTAAAATGGCAAAATCTTGTCTCTATCACAAATGCAAAGTTTAGTCTGTCATGGTGGTGCATGTCTGTAATCTCAGCTACTACAGAGGCTGAGGCACAAGAATCGCTTGAACCTGGGAGGTGGAAGTTGCAGTGATCCGAGATCATGCCACTGCACTCCAGCCTGGGTAACAGAGTAACTCTGTCTCAAAAAACAACCAACCAACCAACCCTCCCCCAAGACATAGACGATGTTTAAAGCCGTATGATGAGCTCATTAAGAGAGTGAGGATAAAAGGGAGCTGTCAGCAACTGAGACCTGGGCACACCAATATTCATTCATAGGAAGATGAGGAGGAATACATAAATAAGACTAGAGAAAAAAGGCCAATGAAGTATGAGGAGAACAAGAAGAGAATCCTGTCTAGATCCTGTATGAAGAAGGAGAAAGTGATAAAGTCAGTAGATTAAGAAGATGAGAACTGTAGATTGAGAACCAGGAATTAACATAACCGCCAGTGGTGATTTTGACAAAATCTGCTTCATTGCAGTTGTGAGAAAAAAGCCTAATTAGAGAAGTTTCAATACTGAATGAGAGGAATTATAAATAGAAAATCTAACAGATCTTTTAATAAATTTTGCTTTAAAATTAGCAGGGAGAAGGGGTGGTATCTGGAGATATATGTGTGTTCAAGGTTTTTGTTAATTAACATGGATAGTATTACATCATATTTGAATGATCATCAGGATAACTCAATTGGAGTGGAAAATTTGATGTTGCAGAATACAGAAGGGGTCTATTGCTTAAGTGTAATACTTGAGGGGATGAGAGCTGGTGTGACTGAATGAAGGGTTGTTCTTAAATGCTCTTAAATAAAAATAACAGAAAGGAGGGCAGAGAGGAAATACGACTAGATTGAGTAATGAGGTATGGGGATGTGTATAAATAATTTCCTTTCTTCTATTTTCTCGGTGAAACAGAAAGCAAAATAACTACAGGGAGTGAGCACGAGGAAGGAGGAAGCACAAGGAAGGACTTAGGAGAGAGTAGGCAAAATAGTAGTCTGAGATTGGGAGCATTAAAACAAACAAACAAACAAAAAACTAAGAAATGTATTAGACTTCCTAGGCAGTGCTAAAGGCCAAATAGGTAGGTCACTGTGCATTAATTTAAAGTGAGACCAATGGGCACAATTTTGCCTTTTTCTGTGACCGTGTTTGCTGCCTGATATGAACAAGGAGAAGGAGGAGAGCTGAGTACAACCAGGATTGTGAGTGAGGAGTTGTCATGAGTAAACAATATAAGCTATGTGACTTACATTCACATAGAAATAACTTCAAACTAAAAAAATACCCAGTCATATGTATATGTTTAAAAGGAAAATAGAATCTACTAACCTTAAGATTAAAAACAACAAATTAACCACTCTTGTTTTGGCCACGTGATCCAAAATAATCAGATTTAAAACAGTATATGCTTTATATATACATGCAGGCACTGACATTTAGATGATTGTCTTTTTAGTACAAGTCAATTCCCATCCCCCTGCTTGTCTCTCTCTACTCACACCTCTTCTCTACCGCCCACCCACAGCACCTTATTTATTTATCTATGATGGGAAAATAAATGGTGCCTGGGTCCTGATTAGGGATCAAGAGTAATCCTTATATTTTCATGTTTGAGAACTACAACTGCTTCTAGTGGAAGTGAGTTGTTTTCTTCTTTTAAAGAGAGAGATACAACAAAGTACCATTCTCTTTAATTGGGGACATAGTCACTGTTCATACGGCATTTAAAATAATATTTTCCATAAGAACCGTCTTTGCCAAACCCACAACCACATTATACTGAATGGGCAAAAGCTTGAAGCATTCCCCTGAAAACCTGAACAAGACAAGAATCACCAGCCTATTCAACACAGTACTGGAAGTCCTGGCCAGAGAGATCAGGCAAGGTAAATAAATAAAAGGCACCCAAATAGGATGACAGAAAGTCAAATATCTCTGTTTGAGGACAATATAATCTAGACATAGAAAACCCCATAGTCTCTGCCCAAAAGCTCCTTGATCTGATAAACAACTTCAGCAAAATTTCATGATACAAAATTAAGGTACAGAAGTCAGTAACATTTCTATACATAAACAACATTAAAATACGTAGGAATAAAGCTAACCAGAGAGGTGAAAGATCTCTACAACGATATCAGAGATGAAACAAACAAATGGAAAAATATTATGTGCTCATGGATAGGAAGAATTGGTATTGTTAAAATGCCCAAAGCAATTTAAAACTTGAGTGCTATTCCTATCAAACTACCAATGACATTCATCGCAGAATTAGAAAAAAACTAGTCTGCAATTCAGATGGAACCAAAAAAAAAAGAGCCCAAATAACCAAGGCAATTCTAAGCATAAAAAGAACAAAACTGGAGGCATCACACTACCTGGCATCCAACTATACCACAAAGTGATAATAACAAAAACAGTGTGGTACTGGTACAAAAAAAACAGGCACATAGACCAATGGAACAGAATTGGGAGCCCAGAAATAATGCCGAACACCTACACTCATCTGATCTTTGAAAAAGTTGGCAAAAAAAAAGCAATGGGGAAAGGAATCTGTATCCAATAAACAAAGCTGGGATAACTGGCTGGCCATACGCAGAAGGTTGAAACTGAGCCCCTTCTTTACACCATATTCAAATATCAACTCAAAATAAATTACAGGCTTAAATGTAAAAACCTAGAACTATAAAAATCATAAAAACCCTGGAAGATAACCTAGGGAATACCATTCTGGACATAGACCCTGGCAAAAATTTCATGACAAAGATGCCAAGAGCAACTGCAACACAAACAAAATCGAAACATGTGACCTAACTAAACTAAAGAGCATCTGCACTGCAGATAAATAGAGAAAACAGACAACCTACACAATGAGAGAAAATATTTGCAAACTATGCGTTTGGCAAAGGTCTAATACCTAGAATCTATAAGGAACTTAAGTTAACAAGCAAAAACAAATCAATTAAAAAGTGGGCAAAAGACATGAACAGACACTTTTCCAAAGAAGGCATTTATGCAGCCAACAAGCATATGAAAATATCCTCAACATGATTAATCATTAGAGAAATACAAATGAAAACCAGAATGAATTACCATCTCCCACCGGTCAGAATGGTTATTTTTAAAAAGTCAAAAAATAACAAATGCTGGTGAGGTTTTAGAGAGAAAGGAATGCTTATACACTGCTGGTGGAAATGTAAATTAGTTCATTGGTTGGAAGCAGTCTAAAGATTTCTCAAATAATTCAAAACAGAATTATCATTTCACCCAGTAATCCCATTATTGGGTACATACCCAAAGAAATACAAATTTTTTACCATAAACACACGTGCATACATATATTCATCACAGCACTATTCACAGTAGAAAAGACATGGAAGCAATCTAACACCCATCAACGGTAGACTAGTAAGGAAATTGTGGTACATATACACCATGGAATACTATGTAGACATTAAAAAGAACAAGACTATATCCTTTGCAGCAATATGGATGGAGCTGGAGACCATTATCCTATGCAAAGCAGCACAGGGACAGAAAACAAAATATCGCTTAGTCTCACTTATAAGTGGGGGCTGAATGCTGGGTACACATGGACACAAAGAAGGGAACAGCAGACACCAGGACCTACTTGAGCGTGGAGGGTGAGATGAGGGTGAGGATCATAAAACTACCTATCAAGTACTATGCTTATTATCTGGGGGATGAAGTAATCGGTACACCAAATCCCTGTGACACACAATTTACCTTATAACAAATTTTCACCAGTACCCCTTAACTTAAAATAAAAGTTAAAAAAAGAAAGTAAGAATAATGTTGACTGAAGTCATGAGCGGTGGCTAATCAGCTGAAGAGAAATGTGAGTGGTAACCATAAACTGGGACTCTGGGCCTTCTATGGTTGGAAATCTTGCAATAACAGATGGCTTGAAAGGAAGGAATAAAGACAGTAACAGAATAACAGAATAAGGGAGAGTGAGAAAGATGAAGGGAGAAAAGACATTAGAGCTAACATAGGGGAACTAACTCATAAGACTCTTCCCAATCACTAAAAGTCATGTTTCACCTGAATCAACTGTTCATTAGTTGTCCTCCTCTAGCTTTCATGTATTTATTCAATAAATAAATCAAGTTCCTCCTATAATCCAGAAAATAAAATAAAATAATATTTTCCTATCTCCGATAGCTATATTGACAAAAGAGACTGAAGGTTACATTATAAAAAAGATTAATCCTGATAAGCAAAACAAAACAAACTAAAAATGACCTTTTCAGAGTTGGTTTTCACTGACTGGTAAAAAAGCAATTTCATGAAGATTCTGACTGGTTTCTTTATAGTACTGTGAGCATGCAGAGAACCTGGCAGAAACTCTTCTCATTTGGAACAAACAATGTCTTAGAAAGAAAAGCAGGATTGCCTCTTAGAAATATAATTTTAAAAAGACTTTTTCATTAATTCAAGGTTTTTCAAATATATTAGAGGCAATTTAGATATTTTGGAGCAGAATTTTTCATTATTATTCTCATCACAAACATTGGTATATAAAAGGAAGCACGCAGCCGTGAGCTGAGCAAAATTTAAAGCGATTTAAATAATCCAAGTCCATGCTTTTTAGTACCAAAACAATTTGAGGGTCTGGCTATATTCACAAACTGGACCAATTTCAGAGAATAAACTATTTTAAGAAAAATGAGTTGAATAATTTGCATACTGCAACTGGCATTCAAGTTTTGTGAGACAGTAAGAAGACTTGAGTTTTTATTTGAGCTTACCATAAATTGGCAGTGCAAAACAGAGAAACAAGGTAACGTGTCCCTGTTTCTTTCTACCTCTGTACTTCATGTGTAAAATAAAGGCAATTAAGGAAGCATCTTTGAAATGATAAAGGACCACTTAATTATGCAAAATCAAAATTAATCTTTAGTTCCTTTTGATTAGACATTCTGTTTTGAGCTTGTTAGGTATGTAAAAAAGAACAATAATTTAGTATGAATAATGTTAATTATAAACATTTGAACAATATTTTAATGTTCAAGCTACAATGCACCTCATTTTGACTTTAAGGTAGCGTCACATGGAATACTTCTAAGTCCATTCTCGAGATATTCTTTTGTACCTATCTCTGTTTGTCTTATTGTTCCCTGCAATCTCTGGCACATAGAAGTCATCTGGGTTGGGATTGCATAGTAGCGAACAAATGAATAAGAGAATGTTAGAAATAGTTAAAGCAGAAGATGACTTTAATCTTAGAATATTAAGACAAATGCTATCATTACTATTAATATTTGGTTGATAAATTCGTTTTCTAAGTGCAACCTCATGTGGTTTGAAGGGATAGTCTATAGGAAAGTGAATTTTCAAAAGGAACACACAGCCTTAATGTGGGCTGTTATTAGGTTCCATAATTGTGTCTTGCCAATGAAACATATCGTCCCCAGCTGGACCTGCAGAACGTTGAGTTGGAAGGTCACAGGCCAAATCACTAAGTTTGTGTTAATCCATTTTTGTGGCATAGTCTGTACTTTTCATCTGGCTCCTCACTATCTCAGTATGTGTTTAAAGGTCTGGCCAAAACTCGATTATTCATGCAGCGCGAAAGGATTGTCTGCTCTCCCACCTGCTCTGACATACACAGTCACCTTACTAAACAGATTGGGGATGGAACTAGGAGGGCAGGGGACAGAGGTAGGTCATGGGATGGGAGGCTAGATAGGTAAAATTTTAGTGAAAATATTTGTGGAAAATGTTTTATATTTGATAAGAAAATGATTTATTGAAAATAGTACTAATGCCTTATTATCCTGCTATTTCTGTTAATAAGACATTATAAAATAAGTCTTTAAGAGAAAAGTCATATGGTAGATTTGTTTCCAATGGGAAATAACTTCTAGGGCAGAAATTTTGAGAATAGACAAGAACAACTTTAGAAAGCATGTCAATAGAATTAGCTTTTCCTAAACGTCTTTTTTGTTTTTGTGTTTTTAAGTTTTTTCTTTTCTTTATTTTTTCTTTTCATAAAAGACCATGTGGATGAGAACAGTGTTGTCAATCTCCCTGTGCTTTTGCTAGATGGCATTATCTTTGTCAGTCTTTATTGTTCACCAGTCCTCTCCCTTATATCATTCTACACAATTTCCCTTAATCTTCCTACTTTGTATTGTTACTATATTGTTCTTATCAGATGGTAATATGAATAAATACATAATTTTTCCCTATATTAAACATATCAAGATAAAGTAGACATGGTGATCATGATCAGGAAATCAGGGGAATAAAATGAACAAAATGAAGGACATCATTTGGTTTGTTGACAGAGTGTCAAGTGAAAGGAAAGAAAGTGAGAGATTAGTTCTTATGTCAATAAATAGCCCTGTAGGTTCCTGAAGATTAGACAAAGAGCCAGAGGACTCAGAGGGCCAAATCTGTGGTCTGACCCCAGTGATAATGGTAATAATTATATTTATTTTATTATGTTATGTGCTACTATAATGGTAAATTACATATCGGAGACAAGGAGGACAAGGAGGATGTTCATATTTATTGGTCCTGTAAACAAATAAAAAGGATCCATATTTAGGAAGACTTTCAGAGTGTTAAGAGGACTAATTTGCTTGTCTTATACCGTAGACTGCTCTCTCTCTTTTTAAAGAAAGTTTGTGGAACACAAATCTACCGCATGCATCACTTGGAATTCAGTAAGGGTAACATCGTTGTTTTCAAAATCTTACTTATAACATGTTAAAAGCCAACTAATATCTATTGAGCATTTAACAATGAGACAGAAAATATTCTGAACACTTATAATCCATACAACAATCCAATTAGATAGTTATTACTGGTTTTCTTTTCTATTTTACGTATGAGGAAACTCTAGCACAAAGAGCTTAAGTAACTTATCCAAGGTTATCTAGATAGGATGTTTTGAGCAGCTCTCCCACCTGCACCATCTGATTCTAGAACCCACACACTTAAAACAAGTGAGTATGAGGAACATCACATCCTACCATGTAAGGAAGTTGAAGAGATATAAGAAATCTACTCTCTAGTAGAGAAGTCCTTAAAAAAAAAAGGGCACATCAGAGTTTTAGCTCTTCATACTTCAAACTAGGACTTGGTTTTTATAAACTAGTATAGTTGTGGGATTTTTTTTTGTAAGATCTAATAAAGGAAGTGAAACTTTTGAAAGAGATTAAGATTTATATGGGTGAAAGGGAAAGGAGAGAGTATTTCTAGTGACAAGATTAAATTTACCTGCCTGAGTCCTTTGCTCCTGGAAAAGAGGAACCGTTAAGAAAATCCCCATCCTTCTGTTTTCTGGGAATCAACTTACTTCAAATAATCATCCTCCCCCATGTGATTTAGATAATAATCATGGATGTCCTCTTTCTTAAAGGCACAGCCAGACACAGACCCTCCAAATTTTCATTCTTTGACTCAAAAATAATTATCTGAGATGTTTTTTCCCTGTTGACCAATCAGCACAAAATGCTCCCTGACCTGAGCAAACTTAAGTTTCTCCCGTTCTTCCAGGTTCACAAACTGTGAGCCATCCTCAGCCTGAGCTCTGTAAGGGCCCATCCCAAGAATCAGCTGAATTGCAAGTAAGGATATTCCCCAACCAATTATCCTATCACAACACCCAGTTGTCCCGCTTCCCCTCACCAGGATTCTTATAGCTTTGTTTACCTTTCCCTATAAAAGAAAACCCCTTTTCTCCATGACCTTTGAGATAACTTGCAGATATTCTGGTCAGAGTATTCTCTCTGTTGCAGTGGTTCCTCTCACCCTATTGTAATCATCCCTTTCCCAGTCTTGCAACAGTCTTCAAATAAACCCTCCTTATCTAAGTCCAGGCTTGTTTTTATTTGATGCTAGGAAAATAACAACATTAGAAAACACATACGTATATACATAATACATATATACAGAGGAATAAAGGGTTTTGTTATTTATAGGATAGTGAAGAAATAGCCTAAGCAGAAGAAAACAGTATATTTTGCAGAATACAGGGAGATACTGTGTGAGCAGCCTGGAGTAGCTTGACTTTGATTCATTGTTAAGCTGAATAATCATAACCAACAGCTGTAGTAAAGACACTGTCATCTCTAATGTATTGAGTGTTTACACTGTGCCAAGTGACTTATGTGCTTATGAAGAGTGGCAGAATATGCCACCCCAAAATATGCCACTTTGACATAAGGATTAATTCAAGCTAATAGCACTTGAAAAACAGCAGATGCAAGAAGAACATGCTAATTTCCCCATTTCTTCCTGAAAACAGGGGAAAAAAAACACTCCTGTGTGAATGATGTCCTCCCTGTACCCGGAGAAAATAAACACTCTTCAATGAGGAGTCATAGTCAAGATTATGGTGTACAAACCTTGTTAAAATAGTTCTTATTATTTAGCCTCCTCACACAATTTAGTTACTTTTACACCATAGCCTCTCTTTTTTCAACCTAATGCAAAAGTGCGTAGGTTTTGCAATTTCTTCAGGTCTTCATTTCCTTATGAGTGTTCCCATGTCAAGTAAAACTTATGTGAAATGTGTATACTTTTCTTCTATTAATTTGTCTTATGTCAGTTTGATTCTTGGGCCCAGCTGGGACGCTAGAGGGTAGAGGTGAAGTTTTGCCTCTCCTACACTTACCTTCTTTAAAACTAACATGAGCCCTGTGAATTAGAGACCGTTTACTATAGACTGAATTGTTTCTCCACTAAATCTAAATTTCGAAGCCCTAACTCCTAATGTGACTGTATTTGAAGATAGAGGCAATAAAGAGATAATAAAGATTAAGAGAGATCACAAGGGAACGGCCTGTAGGACTGATGTCCTTACCAGAAGAGGAAGAGACGACAGAGACCTCTTTCTCCTTCTGCATACAGTGGAAAGTAAATGAGAGGACACAATGAGAAGTTGGCTGTGTGCAGGCCAGGCAAGGAGCTTTCACCAGAAACCACTCTGATGGCATCTTCATCTGGTACTTTTGGCCTCTAGAACTGTGAGAAAATAAATATCTGTTGTTTAAGGTACCCCATCAGTGGCATTTTGTTGTGGCAGCCTGAGCTGACTAATACACTGGCATTATCCTCATTTTTAAAATGCAGAAATTGGAGCATAAAGACTAAGTCCTTTAGTTGGTAAATACAGATCTGGTATACAAACTGTCTGATGGCAAACAAAGGCTGGTCTTTAAACCACTCTGCTGATCTCCTATCAATGAGTGGGAGCTGCTAACAGTGCTAGTGAGATTTCAATGGAAGAGGTCAAGCAAAAACCGACCAACAACTTAACAAGACATATCAAGTCTCAGAAAGGTATATAGATAAGGCTAACCTAGAGTTCCTTAACTCCGGATTATTTGCTCCTATAACCCAGATCAGGGTGACTGGATATAGGACAGGGTGATGATGATGGGAATACAGATACAGGGAGAAAAATGTTGTATGTCAAAAACACTTTTAATTTTAAAGCAATGCAAGGAATTCACTGGAAGACATTCAATAATATTTTGGTGGAAAGTTAACATACTTATCCATGTCGTGTCAGGCCTCAGAGTCAGTCATGCCTTTATTTTAATACAATTCCATAGCATTTTCAATACATACCTATTCCTTAATTGTTTCTACTAAGCTGGGTTCCATTTGCTTTCTTCACAAAGCACTGTATTGCAGACATTATTCCAGGATATCGTGTTCAGATCTACCGGGTATATTGTAAGCTGTTTTCTCACATTGTATTTATCGTATTATGTGCTATAATTTACTTAATCTGAGCTCTTAAATTGGCCTTTAGACTATTTTAAATTTTTCTTTTTTATAAATGATAAAGCCAAATTCTAGCCTTTAAGAAACAAAGTGCCCTTGAAAAATATATGCATAACTCCATACATATGTTTGTGCAGTCTTACAAGAATTTCTTCTAAGATTTGGAGGTATAAACTTTCTAGGTTCAAGTGTCATGCATATTTTAAATTGATGTAGAAATTGCCAAATTACTGTTTAAAAATGGATAAGCTTTATTGCTCACTAACAAGAAATGAAGTGCCCATAATCTTTGGCAACAGTAAATTTAATCAATTCTTTACATTTTATTTTTTCCTCTGTCTGTAATAAGAAAAATATGATTTGTAAGAACATGTAATTGAAATAACGAACCTGCTTTGTATTAGAACTACTTAATTGAGCTTGTTTATAAAAAGGTTTAGGGGCATGAAGTGGAAACTAAAATGATCCCGAGCCTAGTCTCAGAATTAATCCCTGCTAATAGTTTTGGCACTCCTTGTGTAATTATTAGAGTTCTGCTTTTTTATTTACAATATCCTGGATATCTCTTAGTATTATTAGCACACTATTTAAAAAAGTTAAGGAGTATTTAACTGAATATATTTATAATATTGCATTCAACCAGCTTCATACTGGTAAATATTAAAGTTGTTTGCTATTTTTATAAAACCATAATAAACATTCTTGTATATAGCATCTTTTTTGAGTATACCTACAAGAATGAGAGATTTTAAATGAGTGAAAAAAAAAACTGACTCAGTGATTATAAACATAGTTTTGCACAAAAAGTTGCAACAATTAGACCACATAAATCTGATGTTAGAGAATAATTAAAAGGAAAGAGATGGAAAACTTTGGTGCACGGTACATTCAAACCAACATTTAGTTTGGTAAATGGTAATGTGCTGCAAAATGTATAATCATAATTTTTCATGAAACCAAGATTTTAATGTAACAAAAATTATTCCTCCGTTTTAAGAACCAATGTTAATCAGACTCGTGAAGGAAAAAATGTGTTTATGCAGAAATTCATATTGGAAGATATGACAGCCACCCAGACCAAAAAGCATTTGCCCATAGAGCATCCAAGAGATGGAGAGACTGAGGGGTTTGCCCTGGATCACACGCATGCTTGGTGGTAAAGCAGATTAATTTTTTGTCAAAAAATTACATAGTACAGCCTAATTTTGTTATATTTATAGATTGCTGAGCAGTCAAGTCAAGGCTCTAAGGTATCCATCACCTGAATAACACACATTGTACCCATTAAGTAATTTTTTATCATCCATCCTCTTTCACTCTAGTCTCCATTCCCTTTGCTAGTTTCCATTTTTTGCTATTATCATTCCACTCTCTAAATTTGAATCCAGGCTGATCAGTCCCAGAATATTCCGTCTTTGGTACTGTACTATACTATGCTATACTGTATCAAAGAGGAAAGATTGCCAAAATCAAGGTAGACAGTATTCTTAGAAAGCGTAATGTTCTGTCTGAAAACGTTACCAATACAAGAGTACGAGCACTGGGGATAAGGCAGATGCCCAGGCGTGAGAAGCTAAAGGATCTTTTATAGCCAGTCTTGTAGTAATGTGCTTTGAAGTGGAATTCCTGAGAACTGCACCTGCATATGGAGGTCAAGGTACCTGTGAAAATGTAAATGTTACATTTATTGAATATAACCAAGGCCTTGAAAGTGCAATTCTGATCTGTAGAAACATTAGCATTATAAAATTTCAATAAATGTAAGAATAAAATATTGTAAGTAAAATTACACAAGCAACACTGGTCATATTTCAGACACTAAATAGATATTTATTGAAATGTTGTTTTATTATTTTACAAGGTTGTACAAATTTCATAACACACCATGCTAGAAGTAGAATTTTAAAACATTTTATTAATTCACTGGAAAATACAAAATTTCCAAGATTTTCACATTAAATAATAGTAAATAGAAACATGAAATTTATTTATCTCATAACTACTGCTAGACCATAAATGAATTAGAATCTTTTAATGTTGCCTTTGTTGAGAAAACTAAACCTGACTAAACAAAAATCACTGAATAATAAATTTATTTATCTTAATATGTGTAAAGTCCTAAGCAATTACAGAATTTAAAAAAAAGTATCCAACCACCAAGTTCTAAATTAATGTGCTTCCAGCTCTTCACTATATGTTAGACATGTATTTTATTTAATAGCGATTATAACAGCTACTGACTTCAAGTTTGGCTGAATTTCATTAATGGAAGAGAGAAAAGATACCATAACCCATTATTGTGTGTCCACTACAGTGGAAGAATGTACTTTACACCACTGAACAAATAGAAACGTGACTTTGTGTTTATATATGTTTTGTAGTCAATTAATGAAATAATTATCTCATTTTAATGAAATGTAATTTTGACTATCCAGTCCCACAAATGAGTTCATAGTATGATGTCAGACATTCTTGTTTTGCAAAGAAATTTATCATACAATTCCTTTAAAGAAAAGTGCTATCTAATGCATTTTAAACACTTTTTTCAGGCACACTAAAAAGTAAGCACAGTTGGATTATGAGGCATTTGAAAACAAGTTTTGGTATTAATATAATGATCTTTACAATGTATATACATATCAAACTGATTCTACAAACTGCCAGTCAAGAATAAGATTTTCATAAGCATGTAAAGGGAAATTTATAATTTCCAGAGGAAAAAAAAGTGAATACTTTCTCCTCCTGTGGAATAATCAGAAAGAAAGGAAGGCTTCTCCATGTGGTAATTCCAAATATTGTTCTGGATCCAGAAGCTGTACAATTTAATTACAAGAAATACTATATGATTTACCTTAGGTCAACCAAAGTTTGTTGAACTACTAAGAAGCACATATTGCATTTTACAGTGGTTAAGAACACAGATGTCAGTCTATGTGGGCTGGGATCAGATATTTAATCAGCTGTGGGACTTCAGCAGATTCCTGGGAATTCAGTTCCTTCATAATTGTGCTTTAGTTTCCCCATCTGTAAAACATAGATTAATACTAACATTAATAAAAATTCCTTAGCAGCATTAGAAGATTGTATGTTAACTTATGCAAAGCACCTAGAATAGTGTCTAGAACATAGTAGGTGGTATGTAAAGATCAGCTGTTGATATTAGTATTGTTGAACTATATAAGGAAAGATTTTTCTCTTTAGCAAGCTCATCATCTAGCATGCATTAGCCTAGACTAGAGAGTACCCAGGAGAAGTATCACTGCAGTGTGATAAGTATTAAAATTGAGCAGCTTCAGAGTGTCTCATATCTTGTTTTACAGGTAAGATGCTAGACATCATCAAAGATAAAATTTAATAGTTAATAAACCTCCTGGTAAATACACTTGCCTGTGATAAGATATCTTTGTCAAAGTTATTTGCCCTTTAGCATTTTCTTAGACTCGGATATAATTGAATTTTCCCTTTGCAAGTCTTTGGAGAGTTCCACATAAGAAAGCATTAGTAGAATGCATAGCATCACCAGCTACCAATTGCTATACAGCTAATGTAAGAGACACGCACATCAGAGATTGATAGTCTATTGCCTACAAATATTAAGACATTATGTAATTACTGATGCTATTCATCTATAGTATTTCTCCAGTCTACAAAATACCAATGCCTTAATATTTAATATTGGAGACAATACTTATGAAAGCCAAACAATCTATGTGGTATTTTCTAATTTTTATTATTAAGGCCACAACTGTGTCAAACACAGACTGATCATAAGGCTTGCCAAGCCTTTTAACTTTATAGGGAAGTTGGTTGGATATTTAGGAGTGTGCTGGCCCCTACATTAATATAATTGTACAAGTATCTCTGCAATTGTTTCTAAGCTTTTTCCCCCAGGAAAAAATTGGAAAATATATTATTATTATTATTAATTAAAATACATAACTGACAATGTATAGTGTTATCCAGGATTCTTAGGAGACCAGTTTAGGTATAGGGTAAATTTTTAAATCTCAAATTAAAAGTTGATAAATTAATGAAACACATGTTCTATGTGCTATTATGATCAAGTATTATTTTTTTTTTCTTTTTTTTAGACAGAGTCTTGCTCTGTTGCCCAGGCTGGAATGCAGTGGTGCAATCTCAGCTCACTGCAACCTCTGCCTCCCAGGTTCCAGCAATCCTCCCACCTCAGCCTCACAAGTAGCTAGGGTTGATTACAGGCTCACCAACATGCCCGACTAATTTTTGTATTTTTAGTAGAGGCAGGGTTTGACCATGTTGGCCAGGCTGGTCTTGAACTATTGACCCCAAGTGATCTGTCTGCCTTTTCCTCTCAAAGTGCTGGGATTATAGGCGTGAGCCACTGTGCCCAGCCAAGTATTCTCTTTCTAAACCCTAAATAATAAAACCATTAAAAAAAAAACTCAATTATATATGTTTTCCTTTAAGCTATAGCATTCTTTCTCTGATAATACAACTGATTCAAGCTCTGGTCATCACCCTCTTACAACAATCAAGACTGCCCCTAGAGAGTTAAGATTTTTCAGTCCTTGAAGAAGGTCTGTGTGTACAATATAGAGCAAATATCTACATCCATGTACATCATGAAATTGCAATTAAAGCCAGAATTATGCCCTAGAAATCTAGTTGACAAGGATCTAAACCATATCTTTGGGCAAATATAAAACAGGTAACTTAAAACTCTTAAGGAATCATGATACA
This sequence comes from Hylobates moloch, assembly GCF_009828535.3. Classification (NCBI taxonomy): domain Eukaryota; kingdom Metazoa; phylum Chordata; class Mammalia; order Primates; family Hylobatidae; genus Hylobates; species Hylobates moloch. Next base: position 77,794,661 of record NW_026652291.1, read on the forward strand.
CAAGCTAGGAAATGACTCAAGAAGCACAAAGATGTGGGACCCTACACTGAAGAGGGACCCTACATTGAAGAGGCCACAAGAAATTTGACTGAAATTGTAAGAGATGCTTAATGAAGAGCAGGTTCTCAGATTGCTGAGGAGTAAATAGTCATGGAACTACAAAAGGAAGAGGTAAACAGTAAATGACGGAAAACTTTAGAAGAAAACTATATTTTCTGTTTACTTTTCCCCTGGTCTATATGTAAATATCAACAAAGTGAAGAGTCTCTGTGCTTTAGAACTCTTAGAGATAGATTTATTTCCTAATTAATAACAATGTGAAAACTTCTCAATTACAAATTATACAGTAAAATATGTACACAGAAATGGAAGCTCAAGAATTGCATTATCTTAGGCTGGGCGTGGTGGCTCACGCTTGTAATCCCAGCACTTTGGGAGGCCGAGGTGGGCGGATCACGAGGTCAGGAGATCGAGACCACGGTGAAACCCCGTCTCTACTAAAAATACAAAAAATTAGCCGGGCGCAGTGGCGGGTGCCTATAGTCCCAGCTACTCAGGAGGCTGAGGCAGGAGAATGGCGTGAACCCGGGAGGCGGAGCTTGCAGTGAGCCGAGATTGCGCCACTGCACTCCAGCCTGGGTGACGGAGTGAGACTCTGTCTCAAAAAAAAAAAAAAGAATTGCATTATCTTTATTCTGAGATGAACATCATCTCACTCTCATGCAGAGGGAGATGGCACCCGATGGCCTCAGAGACATCAGGTTTAGCACCATTCTGTGCCCCTCATAAGAGCTATGAAGAATCGTAGTGTTTTCAAATGAAAACTCAAGAATAAGTAAAATTAATTTTTCTCGGGAGAGGTTGAAATTTTCTTTTTATTCTTTATGCAATCTAAAGCGAAATAAATCTAAATGTAGTAGGAGTTTGTGTGAGTGTGTATGTGTAGTTACCCAATTTTAGATCTGAAATGGTTTTTTTGGTCTTTTTATATTTTTCCAAATATCGTGTCTAGATATATTTCTACTGACCCCAAATTCACAATTAATTATACATAATTGCATACAATTCTCTATTCCTTTTTACTTAGAAGGATGATAAACCAAAATGATAACATTCTTGAAAGTCAAGACAGTTATGTGTTCCTCCTCTTTTGTTTAATTTTCTGAATACCATCTTTATTATTTATACATACATTACACTGATTGAGCACTAACTCAATTTGCCAGCTACTCTATAAAATGCTTTGGAAACATTGTGTCATTTACTTTTTATGATAATTCTACGAGTTCTGTACTATCATTATATCCAGTTTTCAAGCAGGGAAACTGAGATTAAGTAACTTGTTTAGGAACATGTCACACAGATAATAATTGATGATAGGCAGGTTGACATCAGAGGTCACATGCTTAACCAATATGAGACTCTGCCCTCTTGAAACATATAAGAAAGGGCTTGCTATGAAGGCTTCCTGTATTCTGGCACCTTGATGCCTGAATTCAAATAGCATTCTTCAATTTATGTCCATTTAAATTATTATAATGGGTATATAAATTAGGTATGATTTTCCCATATGATGATACAGATAGATAAATGAGGATTAGAGAAGTTAAATAACGAATGGGACTAAAAGAACATGACTACTAAGTGGAAAAGCCAGTGTTGACACAAGTGTTTTGACTCCAAAGCCTATGCTCTTGCAATACGTTGTACCATCAGTCATTTCATTTTCTTATTATTTATTTATTTATTTTAATTATACTTTAGGATTTAGGGTACATGTGCACAATGTGCAGGTTTGTTACATATGTATCCGTGTGCCATGTGGATTTCCTGCACCCATTAACTCGTCATTTAGCATTAGGTATATCTCCTAATGCTGTCCTTCCCCCCTCCCCCAACCCCACAACAGCCCCCGGAGTGTGATGTTCCCCTTCCTGTGTCCATGAGTTCTCATTGTTCAATTCCCACCTATGAGTGAGAACATGCGGTGTTTGGTTTTTTGTCCTTGCGATAGTTTACTGAGAATGATGTTTTCCAGTTTCATCCATGTCCCTACAAAGGACATGAACTCATCATTTTTTATGGCTGCATAGTATTCCATGGTGTATATGTGCCACATTTTCTTAATCCAGTCTATCGTTGTTGGACATTTGGGTTGGTTCCAACTCTTTGCTATTGTGAATAGTGCCGCAATAAACATATGTGTGCGTGTGTCTTTATAGCAGCATGATTTATAATCCTTTGGGTATCTACCCAGTAATGGGATGGCTGGGTCAAATGGTATTTCTAGTTCGAGATCCCTGAGGACTCGCCACACTGACTTCCACAATGGTTGAACTAGTTTACAGTCCCACCAACAGTGTAAAAGTGTTCCTATTTCTCCACATCCTCTCCAGCACCTGTTGTTTCCTGATTTTTTAATGATGGCCATTCTAACTGGTGTGAGATGGTATCTCACTGTGGTTTTGATTTGCATTTCTCTGATGGCCAGTGATGATGAGCATTTCTTCATGTGTTTTTTGGCTGCATAAATGTCTTCTTTTGAGAAGTGTCTGTTCATGTCCTTTGCCCACTTTTTGATGGGGTTGTTTGTTTTTTTCTTGTAAATTTGTTTGAGTTCATTGTAGATTCTTGATATTAGCCCTTTGTCAGATGAGTAGGTTGCAAAAATTTTCTCCCATTCTGTAGGTTGCCTGTTCACTCTGATGGTAGTTTCTTTTGCTGTGCAGAAGCTCTTTAGTTTAATGAGATCCCATTTGTCAATTTTGTCTTTTGTTGCCATTGCTTTTGGTGTTTTAGACATGAAGTCCTTGCCCACGCCTATGTCCTGAATGGTATTGCCTAGGTTTTCTTGTAGGATTTTAATGGTTTTAGGTCTAACATTTAAGTCTTTAATCCATCTTGAATTAATTTTTGTATAAGGTGTAAGGAAGGGATCCACTTTCAGCTTTCTACATATGACTAGCCAGTTTTCCCAGCACCATTTATTAAATAGGGAATCCTTTCCCCATTTCTTGTTTTTGTCAGGTTTGTCAAAGATCAGATAGTTGTAGATATGTGGCATCATTTCTGAGGGCTCTGTTCTGTTCCATTGATCTATGTCTCTGTTGTGGTACCAGTACCATGCTGTTTTGGTTACTGTAGCCTTGTAGTATATTTTGAAGTCAGGTAGCGTGATACCTCCAGCTTTGTTCTTTTGGCTTAGGACTGACTTGGCGATGCGGGCTTTTTTTTGGTTCCATATGAACTTTAAAGTAGTTTTTTCCAATTCTGTGAAGAAAGTCATTGGTAGCTTGATGGGGATGGCATTGAATCTATAAATTACCTTGGGCAGTATGGCCATTTTCACGATATTGGTTCTTCCAACCCATGAGCATGGAATGTTCTTCCATTTGTTTGTATCCTCTTTTATTTCATTGAGCAGTGGTTTGTAGTTCTCCTTGAAGAGGTCCAGTCATTTCATTTTTAATTAATCATTCAAACAATGCTGCATGATAGTCCTATTATCTACATTCTTATAAGCAACAGAACAGGTTAAGTGATGTGTCTGAGTTCACCTAGGTATTAAGTAGCAAACTTGGGTTCTAGGCTAGCCTATTTGACTCTAAAGTTCATTCCTTGTGATAATCCGTTGTTACTGAGACATTCTTTTGATCAAGCTACCCCTCATTTTGATATTTTTGCTCATTGATTTAACCTTTGCTATATGATCCTGTTTGCAGGTAAATGAATCTTAAACACAAACTTGACCATTTTATAGTAGTCATTTGTTTTCCTAATCCTGATTCAGGTGATGCTTGAAAAACATAAATGACTTAGAAGGGCAATAGCCAAAAACAATGATATTTCTATACAATATTTATAAAATATTTTTCACTGGAAATGAGTCTACGCTATTTGGAATGTTTTAAGTGAGTCAAGAATTTATTTCAATAACATAAATATTGTATTTTATTTATTTAAATAATTCCTCATTCTACCAAGGAATTATTTAAGGAGTCTCTGGAATGCTATTTCTTGTATGTTAATAAATTATTTCTGGAATATATCTTCTTTCACAAATAAAATCAGTGACTATACAAGCTATTTTTAATTTAGGGATTGTATTATTCATAACACTAGCAGCAAACAGATGGCACACTCACATTAGGATCTTCTGAGGAAAAGTTATTTGCAAACAACTAATTACAGAGCATGGGAAGGGTGTGGGAAAATCACAAGCACTAGAGTGTAAATCTGAAGCTGTTATTAGCCCTAGGCCTCAATGAATAAATGAACAGAGAGTTTGCTGGAATGAAGAAGGATTAAGAGTCGCATAGATTCAATACTGTTTTTTATCAAACTACCAATAACATTCTTTGCAGAATTAGCCCATCAATGAAAGATCAGATAAAGAAAATATGGTTCATATATACTAAGGAATACTATGTAGCCACAAAAAAGGAGAAGACCATGTCTTTGTGGGATCATAGATGGATCTGGAGGCTATTATCTTTGGCAACGTAATGCAGGAACAGAAAATCAAATACTGCTTGTTCTCACTTGTAAGTGGGAGCTGAATGATGAGAACTCATGGACACAAAGACATGAACAACAGACACTTAGGTTAGAGGGTGAAAGGAGGGAGAGAATTAGAAAAAATAACTATTGGATTCTAGGCTTAGTTCTTGGGTCACAAAATAATCCGTACAACAAACCCCCATGACACAAGTTTACCTATATAACAAACCTGTACATTTACCCTGAGCATATGAGCATTTACTGAGATGGTGCCATTTTGTTTAATCCATCTTCCTGGAAATCACGTTGCTGAATCTCAGTCCTGAATCCTACTTTTTTTGCTTAAATACTATTTTACAAAAGTGATCTCCCCACTGTTCTCTGTGAATATAGCTGACGTGAAACTTAAGAAAAGGGTGAAGTTACTCCATAATGGATATTAGTCCTAGTGTTCATGTTTGTGTATGTTGTAACTTAAATATAAAGAAAAGACACCTCTCTTAGCTTTATTCTGAGTGCCTCTTGGTTAGTTCTGTCTAGAGTCTTTGCTCCTCGCAAACAGCCCAACATCACTGGGGCGTCCATATTAATCAGCTATGATAGAATAACTGCTCAAATAAGGTTTGAGGGCAGGCAGCCTTGTACCTGGGATCTGTTCATCTATTTACATGGATCAGAATCTGAAATACTTCTCCAAGTCTCTCAGTGTCAATTCCATTACTTACCCTATTATATCCGATTTAATTCACGCATTGAATTAAATGGTCATGTTATATAATGACCATAAATCTGGCAGTGATTGGTGTCTAGATCAGGGGAATCCACACAGACTCCACTCCTCCTGCTCAAGCTCTGAGTGCCACCTCATACAAGAGTGTGTGCCCACACTGTGGACTTGAGTTTTACTGAGAGGACTCTTGCAACCACACCCTTCTTGTACTCCCTCCTCCAGTTCTTCTAATACACTTTTCCCTTTTCTGTCTTTCCTTAGTCCCCTTCATCAATCATGTATCTATGCTAAGCATATCTTTATTATTCTCCGTCCTCAATTGGTACTCAGCTTTAACTCATTTTTCATGTCCAAAACCACATTAAAATTTTTTTTTTTGCTGCTTTCTCTTAAAAGAGCACCCAAAAAAGATATGTTAGTCAATAAGTATCAGCTTATATTATTATTTTACTTCTACCCATTCCAGACCCTGGAAAAAAACAGGGTCTAGGATGTTCTCTGAAATTAATTGCCAATGCTGTGTAGCCCAACTCAAGTATCTCCTCCCTCTCTCACCTAAACATAAGTGTTTTGGGGATGCAGGGAAATAGGGAGAAGTGGACCTAAAGCTTTTCTTAAAACCTCCAGTTATTTTAGACTCATATGGACCTATTTACTAGGATGTGGAGATACCATGTGTATTAGATCATTCTCACACTGCTATAAAGAACTGCCCAAGACTGGGTAATTTATAAAGGAAAGTTTAATTGACTCACAGTCTCACAGGGCTGGAAAGGCCTCAGGGAACTTACAATCATGGCAGAAGGGGAAGCAAACACCTCCTTCTTCACATGGTGGCAGGAAGGAGAAGTGCCAAGAAAAGGGGGAAAACCATTAGATCTCATGAGAGTTCACTCACTATCACAAGAACAGCATGGGGGTAACTGCCCCCATGATTCAATTACCTCCACCGGGTACATCCCAGGACACATGGGGATTGTGAGAACTACAATTCAACATGAGATGTGGGTAGGGACAAGGACAAACCATATCAACATGCAAATTCCTACCATAGCTTCTTTGGTCTTGTGCTCATATTTGCCTTCCAACTTGATTTTCTGTTCATAAAACAGAACCCCCCACTTCTCAAACTCTTCCCTACCCACTCTACACCCTAATGTTGTTTTCCATTTGACTCCTAAAAATGCTCAACTTGTGTTGTCCTTTGTCTGATTACCACTTCTGTGTATGCCTTTGTCTCCAATTTTAGCTCCCTTGAGGACCCCATCTATCTAATGGGATAAATATACCAAAGCACGTGCACACAAACACACACACACACACACACACACACACACACACAAACACATACTCATGTTTGCATATCCATGAATTAAAATTTTTCCTTGAGTCCAGAATAACTAGTGAGAATATAAGACTTCGTAGTACATTAAGTCAGAATTAATAAACAAAGCCCAAACTTACAACTGTATCATAATAAAACCTTGCATGTTCAAAACAATTTATCCTAGCATAAGGACTGTTCAATTAGACTTTTGATGGTAAAATTTATTCTAAATAAAACCTCACCTGCATGCTGTGCCTTTTCTACATAAGAATTGGAGAAAACTATGCAGATCCTGCACCTGTTGAGCTATACAGAAAACCTACAGGAAACCAAGAGTGCAAACCCATGCAATTAAATACAAAAGAATAGAATGAAACCTTAGGTGGCTATGGTTTCTGCTGTTATTTTAGCTCTCCATGCTCTTGTACATCGTATATCATTAGTGGGCAAAAATCACATAATGACAAATTACTAGCCTTATGCTCAAAGTTCTTAGACAATGCGTATTGTGGGAACATCTATGGCTATTCTGAGCATACAAAATGTTTAAGCCAAACGGAAAGGTTATCACGTTGCGTTTACGAATTTGATAACTAGCGGCTGTGTGGTACGCATGTCTGTGACTCTGGAGAGCGGATTTAGGTTCCGCCTTGTGGCAGCTCCTGCAGGTGCTAATCAGGAGAGCTGCTGTGACTAAAACTGAAGTGGAAATTTCAGCTGCCTGGGAGATGATTTTCATTAAAGCTGCCTGCCAGTGGCAATGCAGAATCCAGACTGGATTTTAGAAACAAAACGTGACACTTGAAATTACTTGGACACAGTGTTTATAATTTTCTAATGGTGGCGTTGTGTCTTTTCATCATGAATGGAAATAAAATCTTTAGACAATTATTGATATAAAAGTTACTGTATAACAAACTGGCTAAATGTGAACATTTCCAAATTTTCTTCTCACTTATTTGTAATATGTATACTGGCTTTGTCATTAAATATAGATGTGTTTAGCATTTAAAATTAATTGAAGCTGCTGAAACCCGTCCTTACTAAAAATACAAAAATTAGCCAGGCTTGGTGTTGTGCGCCTATAGTCCCAGCTACTTGGGAGGCTCAGGCAGTAGAATTGCTTGAACCCAGGATGTGGGGGCTGCAGTGAGCCAAGATCACAGCACTGCACTCCAGCCTGGGCGACAGAGTGAGACTCTGTCTCAAAGAAAAAAAAAAAAAAATTAAAGCTCCAGACAAAGACTAGAGGATAATTCTGAATTGTGTAATGAAAGTGTGAATTACTTTTGTGTTCTTTTGCCTTATAACAATATGGTCATATTGCTTTATCACAATGAAATAAATGTAACTGATGATATAAAATTTGGTTCATTTAACAGCAAAGGTTAATCTTGAGTTAACATTGTGTGTGTGTATACACACTCAATACTCTGCATTTATCCTTTGTTTAAAAAACCAGAACCCTATTTATGTAATTCTTTCTAGTATGACAACATATTTAGGGGAAAAATGACTTTCAGAAAACGTCTAATACCTATAAACCAGAATGTTTATGACAGTTAATGGATTTATTAAATAGTATTATCTTGACTATGTTATTATTAGTCTATTGATTCTAGATGATAAACTATAAAATAATCTCTACGTAAGAACTTAAGTTTTATTAAGACAAATTTGGTGCTTAGAAAGTAGGTCGATAATATGAAGACATGCAGTAGTATTTTCCAAGGGAAATAAAGTGAAGATGAGTCAGCTAAGTGTTGTATTACAATATTGGTATTTGGCCTCAGACTAAAAGAAAAATCCCCTTCTCTCCATTGCTATATATCAACAAACATATTATTTCTTTAGTCACATGCCTACCTTATTTTTTTAAGTAAGTGAATATATACTAAGAAATAATTAAGACATGTCTTAGTCCAAAACTGTTTCATGCCATCTTGCCTCCAAGTTCTTTCCTACCTTGTTTGATATTCTTCCTATGCCTTTCAGGCTATCTGATAGGACTTCACAATTGTGCTACATCTTTGCCATATACTATGTACTTAATAAATATTAGTTTACTAAATGAATGTTTCTAGTTTCTACTACTACAACTGATCCTTATCTGTCTGTGCTACAGATAGCAGAAAGTTTGAATATTTGAAAGATTTTGAAGTAGCAGAAATTAAATATCTGAAAATTTATGATTGCTAACAAAAAATAGATTGTTGTTAAGAGTACACATTTATCATAGTATTTTTAAAGATAATTGTAATAAAATGCTACCTATTTTAGTCATTAGGATCTAAAGTTGTTATGTTTTTGAGCATCCAAAAGAAAAAATGAAATTAATCCACAAAATCCATGAAAGGAAACAACAAGGAAATAGGAAGAGGTTTTTAGAAACCTCTCATATGGCCACAAAATAGTGCCAGGTAAGGTCATTCCTGTCTTAGACCATATGAACACTTTTACATGTTTTTCAACACAGAAATGCACTGGTGCCTATAATAAATTACTCTCCAGGTAATATAAGTCCTAGGGAAGGCATACGTTTTGTTAAAAAGAAAGAATGTTACTGCTTGAGAATATGAGGCTGCCAAAAAGCTACAGAACTTGCCTCTTTCTATGGATGAGTTTGCCACCTCTGCTTTCAGATGCCAAATGAAAAATTCTGAATGTTTTTGTATAATTTCAATGTATGTGTATAATGAGTGAATATAAACACAGGGGTTGCTCAATTCAATTACCGTTTAAGTTCCTATAGAATGCTAGTCATTATATCAATTCTTCTACTTCAATCTGAGAATAATTCCTTTAGCTTAATGCTTAGTGCACGTCAACTGCCCCCAAATTAGTACTTTATCTCCCAGTTCTAGGAACCCGCTGCTGTCAAAGCAGGGTTTCCTAATGCAGTATCCACAGTGCCCTTGCCAACAGCACATTTGCTTCAGCTTTGGTTACTCTTTCTCCCCTTCTTCATGTGGGTTCAATCCAGGTGCATTATTATATAATCTGAAACATAATTATAAACCAAAGTTTTTGTAGTTTAAAAATTATTATCCTGGCCGGGCGCGGTGGCTCACGCTTGTAATCCCAGCACTTTGGGAGGCCGAGGCGGGTGGATCACGAGGTCAGGAGATCGAGACCACGGTGAAACCCCGTCTGTACTAAAAATACAAAAAAAAAATTAGCCGGGCGTGGTGGCTGGCGCCTGTAGTCCCAGCTACTCGGAGAGGCTGAGGCAGGAGAATGGTGTGAACCCGGGAGAAGAGCTTGCAGTGAGCCGAGATCGCGCCACTGCACTCCAGCCTGGGTGACAGAGCGAGACTCCGTCTCAAAAAAAAAAAAAAAAAAAAAAGAGTGAGCAATGTGAGAATGTAAGATACTATAACAGGGTCAGTTCATGCATCATCTCTCAAAATATACTTGATATAGCTGCATTTTCCATACATGCCAAAGACTTGCTCTTTATGAAAATCCACACTTACAAATTGTTTCCTTAAACTCTATATGAGTTTCTGTTTGCATCTCTTCTTATATAAATTCATGTAAGAAAGTGAGTAAACTTTTCACATGCATGCTCAAATTACTTTTGGAAGTATATAAAAAAATCATTTCCTAACCTGAATGAATATGAGTGTCAATTTTGTGGACTTTTTAATTAGGAATCATTTACTAGGAATAGTTATAACAGGAGTCCATGAAATTTATAGATATAGATGCCCAAATTCCACCATCCTTGTAGATTCCTGTGTAATGTTGAGAATCATCAAAATATCTGTATAGCTTTTAATAATCCACAGGTTAGTATTTAAATTTCCAAATCTATTAGATTTAAAAAAAACTGCTTTAAATGAGATCTCCTATGTGCACATTAATATATCCAAGTCTTCTTAGAACATAAGGTGGAAAGAAACAGCAGTCACAAATAAACTTCAAAATTCAAATTTTATTGTCTATGTCCTGACCTGTTATTTAAAAGAAAGTAAATCTCTCCCACAACTTTGTCCAAAAACACCTTGGTAGAAGTTTTAATAGTAAATATATAAAATGTGAATATCAAGAAGAGATGGAGGAGAAAGGAATGAAGCTAATTAAGATGATGATATATAGTTGGCAATAGGTTAAATGTGAAAGTTTTCCATTTATATACACCTATACTCTGTTGATAACACTAACTTGTGTACATATGTAACAGCTCAAGAGATTTCTGCTGGCTATAATATTCTAAGTTCCAAAATAAATTGTTTTTCTCTAGACCAGGTAACTAGCAATGATTGTCAGTATATGTGAACTTTAATATCCGAAAAAGCCTCACAGTAACTTCATACCATTAATTATGAAAAAGTGTTGAATTCTTGACTTTAAATATCAGCAAATGAATTTTGTACATTATTAATACTGCAGATATGTAATAATCTCCCAATACACGAATCCCTACACATACATACACAACCATTACAATTGGGAATTTTTTTAAAAAAGAAGACTAATTAATCATTTTTACTTTAGGCATAACATATTTTTTTTCAGTAATATAACTGTAGTACTTGGCCCATTATCACTTTACTAAAGTTTAGGCTACAAAGTTGTAAGTAAAATTAAAACAAGTCTCTCTGTTCCCTTAAAAAACAGAGAAATCTTAGAAAGTTTATCAAATTTTTTACTTTAGTAAAAAAGAGCAGCGTACTATATTTTGTTTAGCATCGTGGATATTGTTACATAAATTATAAAGAAAACTACAAATAGAATGATGGAAGAATGGAATAAAAAAAGAAAAATTAGTTAAAATTTGAAGTTTAATTACAGGAAATCAAGTAAACCTAGCAGATAGGGTCAGTGCACCTGCAACGAATACAAGACCATGAGGAGTGTGAATAAATCTTCCTTTCTTGGCTGGGCACGGTGGCTCATGCCTGTTATCCCAGCACTTTGGGAGGCCAAGGAGGGCAGATCACGAGGTCAAAAGATCGAGACCTTTTGGCCAACATGGTGAAACCCCGTCTCTACTAAAAATACAAAAATTAGCTGGGCGTGGTGGCACGCGTCTGTAGTCCCAGCTACTTGGGAGGCTGAGGCAGGAGAATCGCTTGAACCTGGGAGGCAAAGGTTGCAGTGAGCCGAGATTGCGCCACTGCACTCCAGCCTGGGCGACAGCGTGAGACTTCATCTCAAAAAAAAAAAAA
>NW_026652291.1:77806766-77980954 GCF_009828535.3 Hylobates moloch
AGTATCCTCTCAGCTGAGACTAAGGGAGTGAGCAATGTGAGAATGTAAGATACTATAACAGGGTCAGTTCATGCATCATCTCTCAAAATATACTTGATATAGCTGCATTTTCCATACATGCCAAAGACTTGCTCTTTATGAAAATCCACACTTACAAATTGTTTCCTTAAACTCTATATGAGTTTCTGTTTGCATCTCTTCTTATATAAATTCATGTAAGAAAGTGAGTAAACTTTTCACATGCATGCTCAAATTACTTTTGGAAGTATATAAAAAAATCATTTCCTAACCTCAATGAATATGAGTGTCAATTTTGTGGACATTTTAATTAGGAATCATTTACTAGGAATAGTTATAACAGGAGTCCATGAAATTTATAGATATAGATGCCCAAATTCCACCATCCTTGTAGATTCCTGTGTAATGTTGAGAAGCATCAAAATATCTGTATAGCTTTTAATAATCCACAGGTTAGTATTTAAATTTCCAAATCTATTAGATTTAAAAAAAACTGCTTTAAATGAGGTCTCCTATGTGCACGTTAATATATCCAAGTCTTCTTAGAACATAAGGTGGAAAGAAACAGCAGTCACAAATAAACTTCAAAATTCAAATTTTATTGTCTATGTCCTGACCTGTTATTTAAAAGAAAGTAAATCTCTCACACAACTTTGTCCAAAAACACCTTGGTAGAAGTTTTAATAGTAAATATATAAAATGTGAATATCAAGAAGAGATGGAGGAGAAAGGAATGAAGCTAATTAAGATGATGATATATAGTTGGCAATAGGTTAAATGTGAAAGTTTTCCATTTATATACACCTATACTCTGTTGATAACACTAACTTGTGTACATATGTAACAGCTCAAGAGATTTCTGCTGGCTATAATATTCTGAGTTCCAAAATAAATTGTTTTTCTCTAGACCAGGTAACTAGCAATGATTGTCAGTATATGTGAACTTTAATATCCGAAAAAGCCTCACAGTAACTTTATACCATTAATTATGAAAAAGTGTTGAATTCTTGACTTTAAATATCAGCAAATGAATTTTGTACATTATTAATACTGCAGATATGTAATAATCTCCCAATACACGAATCCCTACACATACATACACAACCATTACAATTGGGAATTTTTTTAAAAAAGAAGACTAATTAATCATTTTTACTTTAGGCATAACATATTTTTTTTCAGTAATATAACTGTAGTACTTGGCCCATTATCACTTTACTAAAGTTTAGGCTACAAAGTTGTAAGTAAAATTAAAACAAGTCTCTCTGTTCCCTTAAAAAACAGAGAAATCTTAGAAAGTTTACCAAATTTTTTACTGTAGTAAAAAAGAGCAGCGTACTATATTTTGTTTAGCATCGTGGATATTGTTACATAAATTATAAAGAAAACTACAAATAGAATGATGGAAGAATGGAATAAAAAAAGAAAAATTAGTTAAAATTTGAAGTTTAATTACAGGAAATCAAGTAAACCTAGCAGATAGGGTCAGTGCACCTGCAACGAATACAAGACCATGAGGAGTGTGAATAAATCTTCCTTTCTTGGCTGGGCACGGTGGCTCATGCCTGTTATCCCAGAACTTTGGGAGGCCAAGGAGGGCAGATCACGAGGTCAAAAGATCGAGACCTTTTGGCCAACATGGTGAAACCCCGTCTCTACTAAAAATACAAAAATTAGCTGGGCGTGGTGGCACGCGCCTGTAGTCCCAGCTACTTGGGAGGCTGAGGCAGGAGAATCGCTTGAACCTGGGAGGCAAAGGTTGCAGTGAGCCGAGATTGCGCCACTGCACTCCAGCCTGGGCGACAGCGTGAGACTTCATCTCAAAAAAAAAAAAATCTTCCTTTCTTTCTTTACCAGCTACTGAAAATTCCCTTCCTTCATCCAGCACTTTGGCTCACATTTTTTTGATTATCCACTTGGAATGGAAACTAAATGAGTGAAAGCTTTATTCCTAAGAAATCTGAATCTTTAGTTGGCCAATCTACATTCCTCCTCTAATATTTAGCACTGATGGTCACATAAATGAGAAACCTCAGAGGATGCCCTAGATTCTGTTCATACTCTTCCCTTCCTCTTTTCTCTGGCATCATGTTATTTTCTCTATAGTAAACACCATAACCTCAGTCAACACATTATACCCCTATTGTGTCTATTTACTTAAGATACAGAGGCTGATAGGAGCATTTTTCCTTGGACTTTACAATCTCTAAACCAACTACCTGCCAAGTAATAGAAACGAAAAGCAGTTTTGTTGTTGTTGTTGTTTTTGCCAATAGGTCATGATATATATGAGTGAGAGAGACCGCCTCTATTTCTACCTTTTATTTTCAAACTTATGTATTCTATGGGGAAAGGAAATATTTTCTATTGCTCACCGGCTTGGAGCACATACCACACACTGCTAGAGGGTACCCCAGTATTGACATGGTACTGTCTCTTAACTGTTGCCATAATAAGCCTTCCAGTTTCCTTAATGTCTAGTGACTTCTGGCTGATGGAGAACCTTATAGGAACAGTGAATTATCTGAACTTTGTCAATTATTTCACTTTGTTTACTGTAGAATGAGGTAATTTTAGAGAGTAATATTTTGTGAAATATCACGACATTCTATAAGGCAGTCAGAAATTCAAAAGATGATTCTAGCTGAAATATGATGAAAAAAGAAAATAACTTAAATCTATACCATTTTTATGTACACGAGAACAAAAGACTAGCTCAAGGAAGTGGGTCTAATGTAATCAAACTTTCACCTGTAGCTTGCAGTGCATGTCGTTTAGAGGCAGCATCCCATTTGGTGGCTCAATATTGGCTGCTTCTGTTAGAAACTCAGGCACTTAGCTGAGACATTAGCCAAATTAGCCTTGCTGTGAGAAAATGTTGATATTGAGTCCAAGAATAGCCTCCAGTTTTAGGATGGTATTTTTATAGCTTTATTAGAAAGCACTGAGTGGGCAATTTTTTTTTTTTACTTATTTTGGGGACATATGGGTGGGAATATTTATATAACATACAAATAGTATTAAATTGTGGGTGTAGGTCCATTACTAGTGGTCCACCTGCATATCCCTTCCGTCAATCTCCTCATAATTTCTCCTGTTTTGTTTCCAATCCTATGCTACCCAACTTCCATGTATTCTCAGAAAGCAATATGGATTTAAATTTTAGGCCAGCTCTAATTTTAAGCAATGTAGACACCAGGATGCACTACTTGATGTTCTGCCCACTGGAAGAATTCTTTCCTGCATGTCTCTCAGGGCCCTAACTGAGTGAGACTACAGCAATGCACATCTGGCTGGCCAGCATATCATGTTGGGTATTCTGTGATCCATGCTCCAATGTTTTGCTCCTTTGTCAAGATATCTTAGGGAATGCTGTATGAGAGCACAGTTTTGGAGTAAGAGGGAGAACTGAGGTAGAATTATGCATCCCTAGAATGTGACTTAAAAATACAACAAAGTGGGAATAATGTTGCCCACATACAAATTGTTACTCTCATGACTTTGAACCTGGAATGACTGCTCTAGTGTAGTCTACTTGATGTGAAATCTGCGAAAAGGTGATTTTTCAGAGATATATCTAGATAAGTAGGCAGACGGTTGTCATTGAATTGTTTGGACATAGCAAGTCATCCAAATGAACATCAGTTACGGAGGAAAGTTATATAAGCCACAATTCTAGTTCCTGACAGAGCCTCTTCTGAAAAGTAAAATAATAATATCCAAAAATCTATCCCATACAAACAATGAGAACAAATGCAAAAACTGTCAAAATTCACAGATTTTGGACTCAACCTTTTTGGAACTCTGGAAATTAACTAAAGACTTGCAACAATATAGAGAGCTTTTTTTTTTTATAGCTTACTCTCAACAAGAAGAGTGAGCTATGTGTTTTATGCCTTATTCCAATCTTCTTCCTCCCCAATTCCGTAGTACCCTTGAAAACTAACAGCCAAAGAAACTAAAAATTTTATGTAAAACCACCACTTGGAAACTTGGAGGGAATAAAATGAGATTGGAGCACTCCAAAACTCCAGATTATAGTTATTATTTGACTTATCTGGCAGCTCACTAAAAAGCTTTATTCTCAGGGCTTGTCTACATGTGATCTAACAGAGGGATTCCTCTGCACGAATAGTCCTATCGTCAAGATATTTGTCAACAATTAGTGGCACTTGTTTGTCATCATAGCTGCTTGGGTAGGATTACCAGTTGGAGATAGTAAGAGGCTGATCAAAAAATGTAGAAGAAAATAATGTGGAATAACATGTCCACAGGGGGCTTTCAAAGCTCTAACAAAGTCCCGGTGATATGGTTTGGCTCTGTGTTCCCACCTAAATCTCATGTCAAATTGTAATCCCCACATGTCAGGAGAGAGACCTGGTAGGAGGTGATTGGATCATGCAGACAGATTTTCCCCGTGTTCTTCTCGTGATAATGAGTGAATTCTCATGAGATCTGATGGTTTAAAAGTGTGGCATTTCCCCCCTCCCTTTCTCTATCTCCTGCTACCATTCAAAATATGTCCTGCTTTCCCTTCACCTTTCACCATGATTGTATGTTTCCCGGTTGTATGTTCCCCAGCCATGAGGAACTGCAAGTCAATTAAACCTCTTTTATTTATAAATTACCCAGTCTCAGTTAGCTATTTATAGCAGTGTGAAAATGGACTAATATATCTGGGAATCCAAAAGCCACATGCTTGTTAAAGGCTGTGCACTTACTAGTGAAAGACGTGAGAAGGTGCTTATCCCTGCCACTTAGTTGACCTTGAGGGTCTGCACAAGCAGAAAGTGAACACTAAGTCAGAGTTGTCAACTGCCTTCTACAGAATTGAAGATGTGTTTCCAATACAAACACAGCACTCGTAAGCAATGTCTGGCAAATTCATTAGTTCAAGGTCTTGAAGGAAATCTCCTATTCAATCGTTAGCTGACCACTATCTGAAGCAAGCAGAGACGTGACTAACAAATCAGACAAAAAAATCGTAATCTACAGAATTTGTCCAGAAAAGTAACTAAACGAGCAAACAGTAACAATAACAATCTCCAGGGTAAGAAGGGAGGTGATCTGATTTTCGGAGTTGAAACATCATATTATTTAAAATGTCCAGCTATAAAAAGCTATGAGATATGCAAAAGAATAAGATAATATGAGCCATAGACAGAAATAAAAGCAGCCAATAGATGCCACTTCCAAGAAAGCCTAGATGTTGACCTTAGTGAAGACTTTAAATTAATCATTTAAAACATTTTCACGGAACCAAAGGAAACCGCGTTTAAAGAACTAAAGGAAAATATGAGATAAATTTCTTACCAAATAGAAGATAGAAATAAAGAGATAAAAATTTTAGAAATGACTAAATAAAAATTCTGTTGTTGAAAGTACAATGGGATTTTAAAATTAATTAGAGAGGATCAATGGCATATGTTAGCAAGCAGAAGAAAGAATTCACAATTTCAAAAATAGCTTAATTGAGATTATCCATTTTAAGGCAATGAAAAAATGGTATGAAGAAAAATAAACAGAGCTTTAGAGATCTGTTCGACAAGATAAATTACACTAATATATAATGGGAGATTTTAAAGGAAAGAAGAGAAGGAAGAAATATTTGAATACGTAACAGCTAAAAACTCCTCAAATTTAATTAATCTGTACATCTAAGATTAAAGAACTCCAAGCTGGATAAATTCGGATATCCACATGTAAACATATTATAACCAAAGCTTTGAAAGGCAAGTACAAAGAGAGACCCTTGAAAGTAGCTTAAAAAATGACTTCACATATATACTCAATAATATTGACATCAGAAACCACAGAGGCCAGAAGTCAGTGGAAGGACATACTCAAAATGCTGAAAGAAGAGGTTGCCAGCCCAAACATTCTATCTTCTGCAAAACTATTCTTCAAAAATCGAAGACAAATTAAGACATTCCAAGATAAAAAGAGAATGTGTCATTAACAGATGAACCCCAGGAGGAAGTTTTTTAATGCTTGAGAAAACTAAATATTAACTTGAATCCAAAAAAATAAAATAAAAAGAAATTACACTGGTAAATCTAAGTATATAGGTAAATAAACAGTATAAATGTAGTTTTTATTTGTGATTGTTTTATGTTACTGTTTGATTTAAAGCACAATTGTGTAAAGCAATATTTTAAAAATATTATTGATGGGCTCACGATGCATAGATATATAATTTGTATGAGAATAATTATACAAAGGAGGAGAAATAGAACTGTATTGTAACAACTTTTTAAATATGTCATCCAAATTAATTCAGTATTAATCTGATCTAGATTTTCAACTGATATGTAAATTGTAACTACCAGGATAATCACGAAGAAAATGACACAAAATCATGTAGTACAGGAAACACCAAAAGCATTAAGATATAAAATACAAATATGAGGCAGTTTTAACAATTATATCAGCAATAATTGATTTAAAAATCAACCATAATAACAACACTGAAATAATCACTTTACTATGTTGGTGTTTACCATTTGATATGGTTTGGCTCTGTGTCCCCACCCAAAATCGCATATCAAATTGTAAATGTCATGTGTCGACGGAGGGACAAGGTGGGGGCGATTGGATTACGGGGACGGTTCCCCCCACGCTGTTCTCATGATCCTTAAGTGTTTGACAATTCCTTCTTCACACTCTCTATCTTGCCTCCACCATGTAAGATGGCCTGCTTCCCTTTCTGCCATGATTGTAAGTTTCCAGCCATGCGGAACTTTAGTTCAATTAAACCTCTTATCTTGATAAATTACCCAGTCTCAGGTATTTCTTTATAGCAGTGTGCAAATGGACTAATAAACATCTTTAGTCTTTTTAAAAAATGTTCACATGTATTTGTACACACTTGTTTATTTTAATTTAACATTTTTGGCCTCAGGTTGGTATTTGAAGTATCAGTGGAAAATTTTTAAACATGTTTTCTGCATAAAGTGAATTCTGTATTTATACACACGGAAACTGGTATTTTATGTTACATATAACTGAAGATGTATATGGATTCATGGCATATGCTCATGTATGTTAACATATAAAATATTTTTAAATAATTGCTTATGATTTTGTAATCAAGCAGTGAAAGTTAAAATTAAATTGCATATATGTCTGCATATTCTTTTTTTGAGAGGGAGTCTCGCTCTGTCGCCCAGGCTGGAGTGCAGTGGCACAATCTGGGCTCACTGCAAGCTCCGCCTCCTGGGTTCACGCCATTCTCCTGCCTCAGCCTCTCCGAGTAGCTGGGACTACAGGCGCCCGCCACCACGCCCGGCTAATTTTTTGTATTTTTAGTAGAGACAGGGTTTCACCGTGGTCTCGATCTCCTGACCTCGTGATCCGCCCGCCTCGGCCTCCCAAAGTGCTGGGATTACAAGCGTGAGCCACCGCGCCCGGCCTATGTCTGCATATTCTTGTGATTTAAAGAGCTACCAGTAGTATACATGATATTACTTGTCATTTCCCTAAATAAGTGAGTTTTATCATCTAAAAACAGTTTAAACAATTTTTTAACCACAAAATCTTAAAAGTAGGTTAATAAGCAAATGATTAAAAAATTAAATTAAAATTTAAAACTTTAAAATAAAATGCCCCATTGAAATGCTTTTGTTTTGTGGGCATATGCAAATTTGTTTGGAGAAGTTATTCTCTCAGTATTCCCTTCACATGGGGATTTATGTGATGTTTGTTTTCACTAAGAAGGAGAAAAATGAAAAAGTGATTTCAGAACCTGATTTGATTGCTTTGAAAACAAACAAAGAGCTTTTTTTCTAGTGGCTTTGAGCTAACTGCTCTTCCCTTCAAATCTCTCTCTCTGTATGTACGTGTGTGTTTTTTTCTTTTTCTATTTTCAAAGTAGATTTAGCAGGTTATAGGAAAAAAACTTTCTTAATTTGCTTCTTCATTTTGACAGATATTTTCTTCTATATATTTTCTTATCTTACTCTCTGAAGTCTCATTTTGGGCTTTTCATGTTGAGGAGTTAATAATGCACATGCCAGATATTTTTCTGATATTTTTCAACTTTTAAGTGGTCTTATCTAATAATCTGATTCCGGAAATGATATATCCTCATTGCAATTCTGCCTCTAAGAAAACTATATTATATCCAGACAGCCATGCCACACAGTTACCTTTTCATTATCAATCCCATTACCTATAAAATAGTGAGGGGGGACAGCCCTTGTCAAATGAAAGCATTTGGATTAAATTTTTTAAAAGTTAAGGAATTTACATAATTCCTTTTAAGGATTTAAAAATATAACATACATACACTCATACCCTCAATAATTGCTAACTTTAACATCTATGCTTATTCTTGAAATATATATATATATATCCAAGTTATCTCTTATGTTATTTTCCTACAAAAAGTAATCGTTAATGTTAACTAAACACTTAATATGCACCAAGCACTATTCTAGGCCCTTTGCCTGTGTCAACTTATTTAATATTCATAATAACCTGTTAAATAGGTTTTATTATTACTGTTTCTTATAGTAGAAGAACCTGAGATAGAGAGGGATTAAATAACCTGCTGCAGAATTTGAACTCAAACAACCTAATGACAAACAAAGCCTGCAATTTTAACCTCTACGATATTGTTAACTATGAAACAATTATCAATGAGAGAAATTCATTTAGGATGAAAGATGGCTAGTGTCTTTCCTAGTATACAAAAGATAGACATATTTGTAGTAACATGTCTATCTTTTGTATACTAGGAAGGATACTATGTCTTTATACTACTGAAGATATAGATATTTGCTTAGAATAATTTAATTTAGTGGATGTCAGAGTTTCTCTAATGATTACAGTTCTATTCGCCATAATATAGTAACTTCGGATGAGGTTTGGAAGTAGACGTTTGTCAAACATATCTGGTGGCTGGTTAATTTAAACACATTCTTGTGGCTGTTAGAGGCTTAAGTCTGAATTTTTTAAGTTGTTTTCTTAGTGAGTCAACAAAATGCAGTGTAATCTAAATAAACAAAAGGCAATGTTTTATTAAAGACTCAAACAAAATATTATTATTGATTTTTATATTTTTATGAAAGAATGAAAATTATTGTTCATTCAGATATATAATAAAATAATATTTGTGGTTGGGTGAGGGATCTTCATGACTAAAGCAGTAATTTATAAATTTAAGATGAATTTGTACTTTTTCTAAAGACTGAAGAAAAACAGTAACAACAACAAAAACTCAAAACCATATACCATGTGCTTTTATTAATATTAAATTTGGTTTAAGTATACTTTAACAGTACACACTTATTGTATGTCAGATACTCTTCTACGTGTTCTAAAATATAACCTTACTCATCTTTGTACCCACCGTCCAGTGCCTATTGTAATCTGCGTACTACAGATGAAGTAACTCAGAGAAATTAAACTACTTTCCCAAAGTCATACCACTGAGATGTGGCAAACACTGGAAGTAAAATATCGGTTCTAATTTCAAAGCTTATGATCCTAACCACTATTCTGTCTTGTGTATCTTAGGCTTTTACAACTGTTATCAGTTCTCTCTCTTTCACACACATGAGACACTGAGTTGCCACTCAACAACTCTAATCACACAATCGATAATGGAATATAATAAAATTTCCATTACTTTCATGTATGGCGTTCAAGTCTTACAAAACCCACACGTTCAGATATGCTTTGAAGTTTTTGCAGTTGTACGAAAACTACATTAAATACATACTAGACCCATGCCTTACAGAATAGCGTATGATTTTTAACAAATAATTTTGTTGAAAAGAATACTAATTAACTCTAGATAGTTTTTAATGCCTGTAACTTATAAAAACAAAGTATAACCATAGTAACGCTAATAATTTGTAATGGTGATTTTTATTCCAGCTCTTTTAAGTTAGAGATCAAATTATGTGCTGAGTGAAATTTTAAAAATCATCTACCCTATGTTACTGATAAGGAAACTATAGCTCAGAGATATTATGTGACCTCTCCAAAGACACAGAGCCAATTGGCAGCAGAGTTGGAATAATGTCAACATCCCCGATTGCCAGATCAGTTTCTCTTCACTAATTTATATGCACAGTTATACAGCTTCTCTGCATGGTTTCTATGAATTACCTTACTAATAATATTTTAAATAATAACTGTTAGTAAAAACAGGCACAATCCAAGTCTCTAAATATGTATAACATTTTATTAAAGGGTCAGATAATCCAGGGGCATTATTATAAGGCTGACTTAATATGCAGTTAATGGAAAGGTTGTATTGCTCTATAGTCTCTCTTTCTCCCTCTACATATATATATATATATAGTTAGACATATGAGATAGATCATATATATATGAGATGATATATATATAGAGAGAGAGAGAGTTAATGTGATGATCCTGCAAGTAAGTTTGCATTACTTATTTAGTTGTACTCCTAAAATCAGCACATACATTTATACATTTCATGGTGTATATTCAGATGTTTTAGTACTAAAATTAATTTCAGTAGCTTTCTTTACATTAATCTGTAATAAAGTTTTAAAGTCGTGGTTAACAATGAGAAAACACATTTACTTTCAAATAGAGTTTGATAAATGTAATTTTAGAAAACTGAGGTGATAAATGTGTTCATTAACTTGATTGTGGTAATTATTTCACAATGTATATATACATCAAATCATCACATTGTACGTCATGAATATATGCAGTTTTATAAATTCTACCACAAGCAAATTGGCGAAAGGAACACATACATGCTCAGACACATTACACTTTGTTTTGCTTGGCCACAAATTGGGTGTATAAAAATTTGCTTCCATCATCATATGTAATTACCCTTCCATGTTAGATTCCTAGTAGACACTGAGATATTTCAGATAAAATATCAAGAGAAAACACTGACCCTGCCTTGCAAACACCTATCATCAGATATTTGTTCTCTATGTCTTCAGGGTTAGAACATTTTAAAATGTAGATAAACTATACATAAAGGTAGACATGATGATTAGCCACTTACTGTAACTATGAGACCAAGAACTAACATTTCTATAACATTTCGTAACAAGTTATTCCTATACACATTTTCTTCAAGAATTTTAAGTTATATAGTCAGATGTCATTTATTTTTATTTTTGAATAAATATAAAAGAATTGTCATTCATAAAGCATCATGATTACTGGTGATTAGATGGATAAATTAAAAATAACTTATGTATGTCAATTTTTTAAACTATAGAACAGGGACACTAATGTTCACTTTTCCTACTTCCAAGTGTTTCTACAAATACCAAGATAAGGCAGGAGAAAACTAACTGCATACTATAAAGAGTTTTTCTTCCTTATCTCCTTTCCCATATATACAGCATGAGGTAATTACTGAAGTTCTTTCTGTAATAAAAAATTGCATTTCATAAGTGTAAGATATTATCAACTGCTTATGAGTAGGTTTTCAACCTGGTTTAGAATTTCTGTAGGTTATAATCTGTGTGGTATTAATATTTTTGTCTCTCTCAACATTCATCCTGTAGGATTAAAAAAAATCTGCTTCTGTTTTTCCAACTTGGATTTACTCAAGTTTAAGTTTGACATACTTTATTCTTCTTGCTTATAAGAGGAATCAAGAGACTTGTTGGATCTATCAATGTTTTCAGGAGAGACGTAACTAAATAACAATAAAACATTTATTTTTATACACACACACACATATTTTTACACTGTTCAGATAAACAATCTCTCTTCTGTAAAGCCTAGGAAGTCTTAGCCCAAAAATAGAATGTTAAACAATATATACTGATGTTAAATAAATAATGGATACTTCGCTTTATACATATTCCTAGTAAACCAAAATTTTATAGTTGTAGTAATTGAAGCACTTTTAAAATCACAATTTCATTAGACTATAACCCAGCTAAAATATCATTTACAATGGTTTGGGTCATCATTTTTTACTACAAATGGTTTTAATCAAAAGAAAATGCTTAGAGAAATGGAACTGACCAGTATTTTTTATAATGCAACAGCTCCCCCATCTTACAGATAAAAGAATATAAACTAGAATCTTTTTTGATATGTAATATTAACAAGGCCTATATC
Organism: Hylobates moloch; assembly: GCF_009828535.3. Lineage (NCBI taxonomy): Eukaryota > Metazoa > Chordata > Mammalia > Primates > Hylobatidae > Hylobates > Hylobates moloch. The sequence continues at coordinate 77,818,866 of NW_026652291.1, forward strand.
ATATAGAGTTAATTAAATTTTATTTTCTTAAGTTCTGCTGGACTTGATATATTTTCTCTTGTAAAAAGACAAATTTTATCATGGATATATATATTCCAGAAGTATCTGTTATATCTACATAATCTTCTGAGAAGGCAAGAATTCATACAGAACACTGAAAATGATAGCTCAGTCACTAACATATTTAAAATCCATGTTGCAAGGATGAATAAATACAGTATCCTGGATATTCTAAGTTCTTTTTTTTAGCATGTTCTGAGAAAATACTTTTTCCATTTATCTCTTTGTGTGCTTTAAAGTGATATGTTTCTATTTGCAGTCTTTTTTAAAATTTTCTTATATTTTGGTCATTTAATAAAGTATTTAGAGATTTCTCTTCAAAATTAGTTTGACTCCATATTTGAGCAAATATTTTTTCTCCATTTTTAGTCTTGCAAAAAGCTAAAGAAAATGCTTAAGCAATTAACCTCAGATCTCCTTTATAATGATTACATAAATAATCCAATTAAAAAACCTAAGAGTTATTTACTTAAGACAACTCAGGTGAAAGGATTATTTTTTGACATTCTAGAAATTGTATCTGCATATTTATAAACTAATATTTCTGAGATGATTTTTCCATAATATACAGATTAAAATTTCTTACTCTTAAAAGTTCCATCGGGCCCTATATACTACAGAGTTTTTCTGTATTTCATTAGTATAAAACAAACACAATTGATATGAGAGCCAGGAAAAAAATGCCTACCACATATAATAGTATAATGAATAAATTAAGAGAGAATTACAGATTTTTTTAAATTTTACGATGTAGGTATTTAGCCTGCTGAAAGTAAAGCAAATTTTTTTGAAAATTCGTATTTTAACATTAAGTCCACATTAACATGATTCCATTTTGGAAAAACCCCCACCTTACCCCCACACCATCTCTACCAAGATTTCTTGAGAGCATTTGGCAGAGAATATATTGGTCAAAGTTCCTGAATATTTAATAGAGCCATATGAGGACACTTTTAGAATGCTGTAGCCAGTATACTGGGAGCAGCGTGTTGGCTAGCTGAAACCAATTATGCACATTTCTTCCCAAATCTGTATTCACTGATGTGATTTTTACCACATCCATGCCAACATCTGTTGTTTTCTGACTTTTTAATTGTGGACATTCTTGCAGGAGTAAGGTGGAATCTCACTGTGGTTTTAATTTGCATTTCCCTGGTGACTAGCGATGCTGATTTTTTTTTAATGTTTATTGGCTGTTTGTATATCTTCTTTTGAGAATTGTCTATTCATGTCCTTTGCCCACTTTTCAATGGGATTTTTGAATTTATTTATTTGTTTGAGTTCCTTGTAAATTCCGGATACTAGTCCTTTGTCAGACGCATAGTTGGTGAATATTTTCTTCCATTCTGTGGGTTGTCTGTTTACTCTTCTGATTATTTATTTGGTGTGCAGAATCTTTTCAGCTTAATTGAGTCCCATTTATTTATTTTTGTTTTTGTTGCATTTTCTTTTGGTGTCTTAGTCATGAATTCTTTGCCTAAGCCAACATTTAGAAGAGTTTTTCTGGTGTTATCTTCTAGAATTTTCATGGTTTCAGGTTTTATATTTAAGTCTTTGATCCATCTTGAGTCGATTTTTGTATTAGGTGAGAGCTGAGGATCCAGTGTCAGTCTTCTATATGTGTCTTACCACATTTTCCAGCACAATTTACTGAATACAGTATCCTTTCCCCAATATACATTTCTTTGCTGCAAAAGAAAAGATACTTAGACATATACTTAACCAAGGGTGTGAAAGATCTCTACAAGAAAAACTACCAAAAAAAAAAAAAAACTGCTGAAAGAAATCATACATAACACAAACAAATGGAAACACATCCCAAGATCATGGATGGAAAGAAGTGATATTGTGAAAATGACCATACTGCCAAAAGCAATCTACAGATTCAATGCAATTCTGAACAGAATACCATCATCTTTCTTCACAGAACCAAAAAAAAAACTCCTAAAATTCATATGGAACAAAAAATGAGCATGAATAGCCAAAGCAATACTAAGCAAAAAGAATAAATTTAGAGGCATCACATTACCAATTGTGCTACAAGGCCATAGTAACCAAAACAGCATGGTACTTGTATAAAAATAGGAAAGTAAACCAATGGAACATAATAGAGAACCCAGAAATAAAGCCAAATACTTACAACCAACTGATCTTCGACAAAGCATACAAAAACATAAGATGTGCTTTATAATTCAAAAAAATGAAAATTGTTTAATATTTAAATGAAAGTAATATAAATTTGGAATATCTGTTTTTCATCAGTTGGTCCTTTTACTATTTATTGTAGGTAAGTTCTAGCCTTAAAAATAGTGGTTCTCAAAATATAAGAAGCACAGAATCACCTGGAAGACTTGTTAAAACAGATTCCTGTGTTTCTAGTCCAATAGATCTTGGGTAGACCTGAGAATCTGCACTTCTAAAAATACGGCATTCAAAGGACCACACTTTGTGAACTGCTGCTCTAAAAGTGCAAGTGTTGTAAGTATTGACTTTATCAAGGGTAACCACCCCGACACTGACAAATCACCCAAATCTTTGACACATGAATGCTAGTTAGTAAACCTCAGTACTTTTAAGAAGTATAATTGAAATCTTATTGAGGTTATTATCCTCAACTAGTTGACCCACATAATGGAAAACACGAAGAGCTCAGATTGTATTAAAAATAATTTGGATATTTTCTGATATTCAGCAAGTCAAACAACTATTCTGAAGTTGCTACTTCCTATATTATAAAATAATACTCACATAATGTTAATATTTATCCATAAAGTATTTGTCCTTGGAATCAAAGTATTTGTACTGTTAGAAGAAAAACCTGTACCTATCCAAAGTCTACTAAAAATTGTGGTAATTGGTGAGGGGAAACCACAGTGTGCTTGAACTGTTTTGTTTTATTTTGTTAGTTTTTAAATTGAATTTTTATTGTGTTTTATCGTTTATTTAGTTTTCAAAAATAGTTGTCAACCACTAATTTGCTTACAGATTTTTCTTAGATAGCTTGTTATAATAATACATCTATCACAGGACCTTTGTTTCTCAAAATTAAGACATTTAAATAATTTTACCACATTCCATCATCCTAAATTTAATTTAAAATATCAGTAAGAAAAGTCATACAAAAATAAATGGAAATATTTATGAAAGAGCCTGGACAAGACAATATGTAGCAGCTACTGTTATTCTTCTGGAAAGAAGTGTTCCTTCTTCTGCTTAGAGTTAATCTCTACTAGATAGGATACCCTGCAAACTCCTTAGGTATCTTGCTTCAGCAATTTATTTACTCTTGTCTTACTTCCTTTGTGTTACCGTAAGAAAATACCATAAACTGAGTGGCTCATAAACAACATACTACTATTGATTTCTCACGGTTCTTGAGGCTGGGAAGCCCAAGATCAAGGTCCCAGCAGCTGCATTGTTTGGTGAAGGTTGTTTTTTTCATAGATAGAGACCTGATTGTGTTCTCATATGATAGAAAGGACAAAGACATTTTTTTCGTATTTGGGGCCTCTTTTATAAGGACACAAATCCCATTCATGAGGACTCTACCCTCATGACCTAATCACCTCCCAAAGGCCTTAGCTTTTAATACCATGGACTATGAATTTGATGTGATTTGTCTGCACCAAAACTAATGCTGAAATTTAATTGCCAAAGAAATAATATTGGAAGATGGGACCTAGTGGGAGCTGTTTGGATCAGGGCAGTGAATTCCTAATGAATAGATTAATACTATCACATGGGAGTCATACTTTATTCTTGAGAAATTAGATTAGTTACTTTGAGAGCAGGTTGTTATAAATCAAGGTTCCTCTTCATGTTTGGTCTGTTTACACACACCCACTAACCTTTCCACTTTTGCACCTTGTCTTGGTGCTGTACATTGCCCTTACAGAAGCCAGGCAGATCCCAGCACCATGCTCTTGAGCTTTCCAGTCACCAGCGTCATGAGCCAAACAAACCTCTTTTCTTCATAAATTACCCAGTCTTGGGTATTCTGTTATAGCAACACTAAACAATCTAGGAAACCATCAATTTGGGGGTTAGAATATAAACATAAAAATTTGAGGGGAATAAAAACGTTTAGGGCATAGTAATTCTCTTTTCTGTATTTGTATCCTTTATTTCTTGATAAGATCTGACTTGACAAATCTTTCAGCCTCATCCATCTGCACCTAAGTCTTCTCATTTGGATGAATGATCCATAATCTTGTCTTTGAATTCTCATCGACCATTTCTTTTTTTCCCCACAATAAGGAGGGTCTAGCTTCTCTTTCCATCACTCCACTGAAAGTGTTTTGCTAACATCATCAGTGATGCTTTATAAATCCTCTCACTTTACTCTTTATGTGACAACTGTCTATCAAATTTTGATACTGTTTACTAATCCATTTCTTGAAATTCTTTCCATCCTTGCTTTTCTTGATATTATCATCAGCTCCCAATTGAAATATATTGTTTTTCAACTTATTTTCATCATTTTAAAAATCAATTCCTTGGCTATGTTATAACTCCGGGGTCCATCTTTAGTCAGATTTTTAATTCACCAACTCTCATTTAGTTGCATGATTTTAATAATCATCTATAAGTTAATCATTTTCCAATTGTATCTCCATCCCAGATTGTTCCCCTGTACCCAATTTATATATCCAAATGCCTCCTGACAATTTTTGTTTTTAGGAAAATGCATCCAAAAAGGGAATTAGCTCTTCTTACTCAAATTTGCTTTCTTTCCACATCTGTATATTGGTGTACCAAAGACCACAAAATGTTCTTTCTAGGGTTTGAAGTTGGAACATGGACAAAATTTGTCATTAGCAGTGGGTGGTGAATTAGGAGAGTTATGTAAGATGATCATATATGAATTATGAATCATGTTCTCTGATGATCAAGCAAGATAAAAGTTGATCTGAAGATAAAGATTCACAAAAACCCAATCTAGAGAGAGCAGCAGAAATGAGAGACTGTGGAAAAAAATTGGAGATGTTTTCCCCATTTCCTCAGATTGTTTTAGTTCTTTTGTACAACCTTTTCTTGGATTACCGAAGATAGTCATATATAGTTCCAGTAAATTCTGCTTGAGGTACTGGAGGTAAACCCCACCTCTTCAATAGTGATCTAATTGGATATTAAACCCCATAAATATTAACTTCTTATAAACTTTAAAATGCAATCTTTCCCCCTCAATTCATAGTCATACCCTTTTATTTGCTGCTGAAACTACTTTGATTTCCTTTAGGAAGTCTTTTTTCTTTTTCATTCATCCTTAGCCATACCTCCATCTTCCATACTGCTGCAGGATTATTCCTTCTAAAATAGAAACCTATATTTATTATTCTGCATGAAACCATTTACTAGCTCCCTGCTGATTTTCAAATGAGGTAAAACTCCTTGGCTAAGTATGCAAATCACTCTACGTCTAGAACCAGGCCTCAAAATAATAAGAGCCATATATACATAAAAACCCACAGCCAATATCATATGATAATAAATGAGCAAAAGCTTGAAGCATTCTTCTTGAAAACTGGAACAAGACAAGGATGCCCTCTTTCACCATCCCTATTCAACATAGTATTGATGAAATACCACATTTTCTTTATCCAGACTATCAGCTAAATAATAAGAACACATGGATACATAGAGCGGAACAACACACACTAGGGCCTTTTGGAGGGTAGAAAGTGGGAGGAGGATCAGTATCAGAGGATCAGGAAAAATAACTTATGAGTACCAAGCTTAATACTTGAGTGATGAAATAATCTGTACAACAAACCCCCATGACAAGTTTACCTATGTAACAAACCTGCACATGTCCGCTGAACTTAAAATAAATGTTAAAAAGTAAAACAAAACAAAACAAAACAAAAAAACCAACATAGTATTGGAATTCCTGACCAGGGCAATCAGGCAAAAGAAAGAAATAAAGGGCATCCAAAAAACCCCATAGCCTCAGCCCAATAGCTTCTTAAGCTGATAAACAATCTCAACAAAGTCTCGAGATACAAAATCAATACGCAAAAATCACTAGCATTCCTATACACCAAGAGAAAAGCTGAGAGCCAAATCAGGAGTGTACTCCCACTCACAATTGCTACAAAAAGAATAAAATACCTAGGAATACAGCTAACTAGGGAAGTGAAAGATCTCTACCAGGAGAACTACAAAACACTCTCAGAGCAATCAGAGATGACACAAACAAATGGAAAAACGTTTCATGTTATCGAGTAGGAAGAATCAATATTGTTAAAAGAAATGTATAGATTCAATGCTGTTCCTATTAAACTACCATTGGGATTTTTCAAAGAACTAGAAAATATTATTTTAAAATTCATATGGAATCAAAAAAGAGCCTGAATAGCCAAGGCAGTTCTAAGCAAAAATAACAAGCTGGAGACATCATGCTACTCAACTTCAAGCTATACTCCAAGGCTACAGTAAACAAAATACGATGGTACTGGTACAGAAGGACACATAGACCAGAGGAACAGAATGGAGACCCCAAAAATAAGGCTACATGCTACAACTATCTGATCTTCAACAAACCTGACGAAAACAAGCAATGAGGAAAGGATTCCCTATTAGATTAACAGTGCTGGGATAACTGGCTAGCCATATGCAGAAGATTGAAACTGAACTCCTTCCTTACACCATATACAAAAATTAACTCAAGAGGGATTAAATACTTAACCATAAAACCCAAAACTATAAAAACCCTGGAAGACAAGCTAAGCAATACTTTTCAGGACACAGGCATGTGCAAAGACTTTATGATGAAGATGCCAACAGCAATTGCAACAGAAGTAAAAATTGACGAATGGGATCTTATTAAATTACAGAGCTTCTGCATAGCACAAAGAAACCATCAACAGGGTAAACAGACAACCTACAGAATGGAAGAAAATTTTTGCAAACTATGCATCTGACAAAGGTCTAATATTCAGCATCTTTAAGGAAACTAAATTTACAAGAAAAAATAAGGAATCTCATCAGAACATGGGCAAAGGACATGAACACTTTTCAAGAGAAGATATACATGTGGCCCACAATCATATGATAAAAAGCCCAACATTATTGATCGTTAGAGAAATACAAATCAAAACCACAACGATACCATCTCACATCAGTCAGAATGGTTATTATTAAAGAGTCCAAAAAGGAAAAAGATGCTGTTGATGTTGTGGAAGAAAAGGAATGCTTACACACTACTGGTGGGAGAGTAAATTAGCACAACCATTGTGGAAGACAGTGCAGCAATTCCTCAAAGACCTAAAGACAGAAATATCATTTGATCTAGCAATCCCATTATTGGGTATATACCCAAAGGAATATAAATCATTCTGTTATGAAGACACATGCATGTGTATGTTCATTGCAGCACTATTCACAATAACAAAGGCACGGAATCAACCTAAATGTCCACCAACAGTAGATTGGATGAAGAAAATGTGGTACATATACACTATGGAATGGTACATAGCCATAAAAAAATGAGATCATGTGTTTTGCAGGGACATTGATGGAGCTGGAGGCCATTATCCTTAGCAAACTAATGCAAGAACAGAAAACCAAATACTGCATGTTCTCATTTATAAGTGGGAGCTAAATGATGAGAACACATGGACACATAAAGGGGAACAACACACACCTGGGCCCATCAGAGAGCAGAGGGTGGAAGGAGGGAGAAGTTCAGGAAAAATAACTAAAGGGTAGTAGGCTTAATGCCTGGGTGATGAAATAGTCTGTAAAACAAACCCCCATGACATAAGTTTACCTATGTAACACACCTGCACATGTATCCCTGAACTTAAAGTCAAAGTTAAAAAACAAAAAACACAACAGGGCCTAACCTCACATTATCCTGTATGCCTACTGCCTTGTACCTTTCCATTTGGTTTGTGTCATTCTCGCTGCCTAAAATACCCTTTTCTACCTCACTGTCTGGGTCATCCCTACTTATATTTTCAGACCCAACTGAAGTGTCCACTTTTGCAAACCTTCCCTGATCCGCCACATAGTTTATTACTTCCTTTTTGTAATACGCACACTCAGACACTCACACTGACGCACACATACCCATTTATTCTACTCTATTTCATTTACTTATGTCTTTCTTTTTTTCATTCCCGAATATGAGGTCATTGTTGATGGAAAAGAACACTTCATTATTTATCTAGCATTGATTTGCTTATTATGATCTGCCTATACTCAGAAAATTATAGGTTTAATGCAAGGTACAGCTAGGTTTCAGGATACTAATGAATATCCACTGGCCTATGTTTTAATCCATAATCCAATTCACTTCCTCTTCAAGAAAGAATACAATTTAAAAATTATTATAATTCTTACTGCACTTGATTTAATTGTGAAGAAACTCATAAATTCTGTCTTGTTTAGATTAATGATTCTCTTCGCAGCACTTCAAATTGTGACACATATTACTGTGTTTACTCAGAACTGCAATTTATCTTTTCCTACTCAAATTCCATAAGTATTTTTAAAACTATCTTCTTTTCTCTAAATGTGGGTGAATCTCTGTTCACCACAACAAGGAATCTCATTAATATGCTTTGGAGAGCCAAGAGAAGGAGTCAGTATAGTCTAGTTGTGATTCATTCCTTTCTCTACTTCTCTCCAACCTTACAGTCTTTGGGCATCACTTTTGTTTTGTTTTGTTTTTGTTTTATTAAGCTTAAAAATAGCACTTGAAATACCTGATCTAAAAATTCCTTTCTAACTTTAAGTTTTTATTCTTGGGAAATTCAAGCATTTCCAAATATGAATAAATGGAGTAATTTGTAAAGTAATTATTACTGACCTGCATGCATTCATATTAATGTTTAAAGGCATATCTTATTTTTTGTATAAGCATAAATAAAAAATGCAGTTAATCATGTATTTATTTATCTGACAGACCTGCAGCAGTTACTGGATGCTGTTAAGGTTTCCACTACAGATGCAAGAAAAGTATCCCACACTTTCTGTCTGTCTGATTGTGACAGCTAAGATTAAATCAGGTAGGACAGTAATTCCAGAAACATGGCTGGGAGGGAGATAATGTTCATGACACAGAAATAATCTTGTAAACAGCAAATATTTTGTTTTATTCCAATAAAGGAATCTAAAATTTGCGTTAAAACTCTATTTATAAACTACTTTTCATCTTCTTAGGCTGTAAATATCAACAAAACATTTTGATTATAGTAACATAAATATAAATCACAGAGGCTGTGTGTTAATAGTAAATGTGAATTATGTCATAATTTTGACTAAATCAGAGATGTAGTACAATTAAATGTCAGATTTGATAATGTACTTATTCAGTTGGAGTTAAGCCTAATAGATTATGTACCAAGATTGTTTCATCTTTAGTTCATGTTTATGAAGCCTGAAACAGAACCACTACCAGAGTCAGAACAGGGAATAATCAGTTGCCTTTTTATCATGATTGCTAAATTTAAAAGACTTCTGATTGTCTTGGATGGATTGCAGTTTCTTAAAGTCAGGTATTCTGTTTCACTTATTTTCACAGTTATCAGCTTAGGACAAATAAAACAAAAACATATTTTAAAATAAATATGATCTACACCATTGAACAATATGTTCCATGTAAATTTTATGTATATAAACATATGGCTTTAGTTAATATTAAAATCAAAGAGGAGAAATTTAGGCAGGTGTTAGATATCACAAAACAAATGGTTAAAAAAAAAAGCCTGGCACATTATCTTATGCATTGCAACTTTTAAGAGATGAAGTAATAAATAATAAATTTGAAAAGACAAAACATAAATTTAAGGATTCTTTGTACTGACTACATTTAAAAAAACTTATCACCTTATACAAATGTGATCTACATAGAATGTGAGACTCTGAATTCACAGACTGGGTTATAGCTGAAACTACAGACACACTTCACTACATCGTGGATGATATTCACTCATTTTCTTTTCCAAAGTTTAACAACTTTGTTCAAATCTGTTTTTGTTTTTTTTTTTTCCATGGGCTGTACTTATCAATGTTGCCTTTCAATCTGAGCTTTCACTTCTTAGTGTATACCATGGCGTAGATGCATTGCACTAAGGCAAAAATAAATAAATAAATAAAAAGACCTGGCGCGGTGACTCACGCCTGTAATTCCAGCACTTTGGGAGGCAGAGGAGGGCAGATCACGAGGTCAGGAGATCGAGACCATCCTGCCTAACATGGTGAAACCCCGTCTCTACTAAAAATACAAAAAGTTAGCCAGGCGTGGTGGCCGGTGCCTATAGTCCCAGCTACTCGGGGAGGCTGAGGCAGGAGAATGGTGTGACCCCGGGAGGCAGAGCTTGCAGCAAGCGAGATGGTACCACTGCACTCCAGCCTGGGCAACAGAGCGAGGCTCTGTCTCAGAAAAAAAAAAAAAAAAAAAAAAAAAAAAAAAAAAAATGAGCCCCAGTGGGAGAGATTTTACAATCAAGAAAGTGTCCAAGACTTTATACAGTTCAAAAAACAGAAAAATATTTTCAGGGAAAGCAATATTAGCTTTCAAAGAGTAGTTGCCACTTGAACTAAACATTTGCTCTATAATTATAAAATCACCTTGCATATTTTTACAAGAAGAATGTTTTCACATTTACATAAACTAGTGTAGGCATGGCCACTCTACACATACTGTTTTTCTTCTTTGACATTTAAAGTTTCACTGTAAGTTTCAACTGTAGTGTTCTGTGCAACATTTTCCAGAAGCTTCTTTTCTAAGTATTCAAAGAGGTACTCTTCTAATTCTACAATTCTAAGAAGAGTCCTTCTGATGGAGGGCAGGCAAGCCCTGAAGTGGGGCTAAGCCAGCCAGGGTTCTTGGCTTTGCCCAGGAAAGAATTCAAGGGCAAGCCAGAGGCAGAAGAAAACAGCTTTATTGAGGAGGCGGTGTTACAGCTCCAACGGTGCCACTGCTCCGTGATTGCTCCTGCAAGGCTACCCCATACTTAGAGACTAGAAGCTCAGGGCAGTTTAGCAATCACATTTATACACACTTTTAATAAAACGTCGAGTAAGAATCCTCTTACCAAGGATAAATCAGAAGTTTTTAAATAACAAAAACAAAAGAGAACCTAGTTGCATATTATAAAGACATAACACAATAAGCAGAAATGAGTTGAAGAGGTCGAGGAATCCATCTCATAGCTCACTGGCAATTTTCTAAATTTCTACTAAATTCAGTAGTACTACTGAATCCAATCAAAGTTTCCAAGATGAGGTCAGTAGAAAAAGAAACTGCCTTATTCCAGTTCACTGCCTCACATAAGGGCCTGTTTCAAAATTAGTAAATTTTTTATTTTTTACATTATGAGCATTCTCACATTTTAGAAAAAGTTAAGATTTAAAACTGCATCTCACCATTTACCAAATTGAAAAATAAAACCTTAGTGTGTTATAAAGATCCATCATATATGCCTGGAGGTATGTGCATGTTTTTCACATTACTACTTGTCTTTTAATAAATCATTCATTTACCCTCGTCTTGTTAGAAGCGTAAAACATCTCTCTGGAATGTAAGACAATATTTTTGAAAATAGAGCGTTTAGTTTAAAAAAAAGCATTTCTAGATAACATACAGAGAATTGTTTATGTATTACTGAATAACTATTAACTGGGAGTTTACCTTCATTCTTTGCTTTCTCCATTTTGTTCTGTTCTAGATTCGTTGAACTTTTTAATGTGAAAGAAAACTGGAGAGTGATAATATATCTTAGTAAATGAAGTCTGTATCAGGAGGTACCTAATCCTAAAGCATACTATTATGAAAATGAATGAATGAATAAATGTAATGCTAATATTTTTACACTTTTGGCTACATTATTTAGTATTAAAAAAAGTATTGAAAATATTCAACCAGAAAATGTAGCAAACCCTCAAATTTGTAAAATTATAAAAGGTAACTGTAATCAATGCTGGACGCACAAGTTTGAAAACAATATAGAAAAGACTACAATGCCATATAATTTTTCACAATGATTTCTCATGCAATTTCTCTTATTTCCTGAATTCTGTTGATAATAAAACTATTATAAAATATATAATAAGTTCCCATAATTGGCGTCACGTTAATTTTTCAACAATATATTTTTTGGTTTTAAAATGTTCTAACGTTACAATATTACAAAATGTTAAAACATGCCAAATTAAACACAAAATAAAACAATAATTTATGTTTTTGCATATCCAAGCAGAAATTAAATATACATAGTTATAGCTTAAATAAACTATTAATTTATTAAATTAATAGTTTGTTGATAATAGACAAATTTACTTTAAAGTGGAAAAGTGCTGCATAACAATATAATGCAGTTTAAAAACTATTAAACTAATCACATTTTCTACAAATATAAATGTTCATGATTATTTTAATAAATGGATGGTAAATAATTTAAAATCTATATTTAATGTTTCTATGTTTATTTTCATATTACCCTACTTTTATTTTCCACATATTTCTTAATATTTGTAACAATTAGTGTAACATTTTTCCCTCTAATGAGTTTTAAATACCTCAATAATGTTTAAGTACCTCAATAAGATTCTATGTCTGTGTATGTAAATAGGAGGTGGTTCCAGAGGTCTCAAAAAAGAACAAACTTGTGCTTGATGTATACATATATATATGTGTATATATATATAGATACATATATATGTGTGTATATATATATAGATACATATATATGTGTGTATATATATATAGATACCTATATATGTGTGTATATATATATAGATACATATATATGTGTGTATATATATAGATACATATATATGTGTATATATATAGATACATATATATGTGTGTATATACATATAGATACATATATATATGGAGAGAGAGAGAGAGAGAGAGAGAGAAACTACTCTGAAAGCCAAAGGCCAGCTGTATAAAATCCAAGGAAACTTCTTTGATTACTTTAGCCTAAAACTAGCCCTTTTAAAGGGGAGATAATTTAAGGTACAAAACTTCTAAAAAGCATTTTGAGAACAAATCGCGTCTGAGGAGAACAAGTTGGATATTGAAAATTTTGCTTAAATTTCATGTTTGAATTAATATATAATTTGGTATATGTATTATATATAATAGATAATATATATTACATAATATATATTTAATATGAGGGAAAATAAAAACATCAGTAGACTATTTTAGGCATCTTCTCAAGGATTTTATCTCAGGAAGCTTTTATGAGCAGATTTTCTTGATTAAAAAGTAGTTTATTTTGAGAAACTGGGTTATCTGTACTATAATGTGAAATTAATCATTCATTACATGATTTGAGATAGACAAATGACAGGGAATAGAAATGTTATCTATGCAGTACCTACTTCTACTGGGTAGTTTATGTACAGGCAGTCATTAAAGCCTGTCAATCAACCCTAAATATGAATATTCTCATTTCTATTTGATATGCATTATAACTTGAGGATTCAGGTGTGTTAAATGATTTACACAAGTAACACAGCGAATCTCAGAACCATGATTCAAACACAGGTTTTTTTTTTCCAAAACTTTGTTTAGTAATACCCTGGGCTGTATCTGGTACTGCAGTAAAAGACTTCATACAGATGTTTCACAAACTACCTCCCAAGGCAGTTAGAATGAATGTGGGAAAAATAAACCAGAAACTAAGTGCAATAGAGAAGCTATTATTGGCGTTAATAGGAGGTGGTTCCAGAGGTCTCACAAAAGAACACACTTGGGCTTGATAACAAATTGTAGTTGGTGAAATAAAAACAAGATCATAGTGTAACAACTAATTTGTTGGTCTATTAACCTCTACTAGATGGTAAGCTCTATTATGAGGGACAGAGGCTATGAAAATTATGGTTAGTCTTCTTTCTCCAGTGCCTAGTGCAGGGCACTGGCTATAACAAGGCATTCAAAGAATTTACATGGAATGAACAAAACTGCAAGCAGAGAAATCAAGGACACTGTGTGGAGAAAGAAGTTTGATGCTAACCAGTCACAGAAAGGATTCCCTTTCATTACAGAAGTCACAGCCAATAAGAGCTGAGATACAAATCCAAAAGAACTTTAACACCAAGCTAGCCAAAAGATTGCATTCATATACAGAACCAGGAATACTATGGAAGCAAAAGATGAGTAAAAAAAGAACAGTAACTCAGTCTTCTCTCTAAATGGCTGTGATTTAAAGGGGAAAAGAAAAAGAACCAGTGAAGAGATTAAAAGGCAAATTATCTAATTATGTTTTAGAATTTTTTTAAAAAATGACTGTTCCAAAAGAAATTATCTGATTTCATGTAAATAAAACGTATCACACATCATTTATTTTAATAAAAAGGATCTTTAATAAAATAAATTAAAATTAATTCTTCTTTCTAAATCTATGGGGGCTTGTAAGAAAGTCCAGCCATGTGGTTACAACCACGTGAGAGTGTCACATTACTGCTGACTTGTGGCCACCTGCCTGAAATTCAAGGACAGAGTTTCAAGATGAATAATTAAGAGGCTGAATCTGCCTCAACCTTGAAGACAGATTCAGTTTTCTAATTTGGCGCTGGAGGCCATTATCTGTAGCAAAGCAATACAGGAACAAGAAACCAAATACCACATGTTTTCGCTTATAAGTGGGAGCTAAATTATAAGAACACATGGACACATACAGGGGAACAACATACAATGGAGACTTTGGGAGGGTGGAAGGTGGGAGGAGGGAGAGGATCAGGAAAAATAACTAATGGGTACTAGGCTTAATACCTGGGTTATGAAATAATCTGTACAATGAACCCCCATGACACAAGTTTACCTATGTAACAAACCTGCACATATACTCCTGAACTTAAAAGTTAAAAGCTGGGCGCGGTGGCTCACGCCTGTAATCCCAACACTTCGGGAGGCCAAGGCAGGTGGATCACCTGAGGTCAGGAATTCGAGACCAGCCTGGCCAGCGTGGTGAAACCCAGTCTCTACTAAAAACACAAAAAGTTAGCTGGGCGTGGTGGCAGACGCCTGTAATACCAGCTATTGAGGAGGCTGAGGCAGGAGAATTGCTTGACCCTGGGAGGCAGAGGTTGCATTGAGCCGAGATCGTGCCACTGCACTCCAGCCTGGGTGACAGAGTGAAAGCTCCACCTCAAAAAATAAATAAATAAATAAATAAATAATAAAAGAAAAAATAGAAGTTAAAAAAAACCCCTGTAAAACTAAAGCTAAGAAGCCAAATCTTTGTTGGCAGATGCACTGGATAGCAATAACGCAAGCATACCCTGAGAAGGTCCCTGTGGTGTAAGAAGAAGGTTTGTTTGGAGTTCTGACCTAAGAAATTCAGGACTGGCCAACCTGGAGATTCATTCCTTAACTATGGAGGACTTCTGAACCCCTCGCCCATACCTTGGAACTCAGGCCATAAAGGGGGCTGAGGACGTTTGTTTCGGGTAAAATGGAGGTTGCTAGCTAGAGATTCCTAAATGAAAATGCTATATATCCTGTATGCTTTTTATAAACAGTAGCAGTTTTACTGTCCAGCCCACCACTCCTGGCCCAAACTTCATATAACTCCTCAATAAATGCTGTGTCTGATTCACTGGCTCTGGGTCTCTCCTTCTGCCTCTCAGACACGATGTCAGATGTCATCCCTATTGGAGTTAATAGGGGTCCGGCACGACAATAGTTCTTAATCAGGCTTTTAACATAAGTATGTTGAAGAAATGAATTCCGTAGACATTCAAACAGCTTATTACTTCTACCTAATGTGATTTGGTGTGCCTACCTGAACTCCTAAATCAAGTCATAACAACAATTACTCTGATGTTTTATTTTTAAGATAATTGCTCTACGACTAGATTCATTTTAGAGAACAGTTTCACTATCTAGTGGAAATCTTTTTGAAATTCTATCTATACACACACATAAATTAAAAAAAATATTTCTTTCAAAGGCTAAAGCTAGGTGTGAATAATTGTTCAATAGCATTATGAAAGATACAAAAAACAAAAATATAAAATATAGTACCATGCTTATTCAATTTGGTACACAAGGCTAAGAATGATTGAGGTGCCCCTGGTTCCCATATGTATTAACACAGTTTTCTAGAAAGTCCGCTTTTTATAAATTAAGCTGGCTTCATATTCCTGATGTAGGCTGCTAGTCATTCATACTTTAGCTTAAATTAGTCTGATATAATTTATTTTTTATTAAAAGCTCAATTAGATCTATCTACTATGACTCAATGGAGTTTTGATGAGAAGTAGAAATTGTAATAGCATAGAATTTTCTTCTTTGGGTCAGATAGTCCTCGAGAGCATGATGAATTTTGGGGCCCTTGGGTAACGAAATAGCACCAGACAAATATGAGGAGTTGACATCAAGGTATCAGCAAATAAGCAAGAAAAAAATATGAATGGAGATGAAAGATAAAATTTACTTCTAACTTTCAGTATTAAGAAATGTCCTTTCTCTACAGCAACGCTTATCTCCGAAGTAATTCCTTTCCTTTGAGTTCTCTCAAAAAGTCTCTGCTGAGGATATAATCTCTGAAACACATTGTATTTGTGTTTCAAAAAATTAGGTTCAAAAACCATTTTTCTTAGTAAAATAAATGTCGACTTCTGTCCAGTAATTTATTAGGTTCCCAGGGCTAGCTCCAGTTTTCATCAAGTAGACCTTGATCTTTTAGTTCACTATTATGATCTATAAAGGTTAAAATATACAACAGAGATACAGCAAGAAAGGAAAGGAAATGTGTTTTATATAAATCAAGTTTAAAAATTTTTTCTTAATAAAATAAGAAAAAATATTTCTGTAACTCAAAAGAAGATTAAATACTAAATATATTGGTTCTTTTTGTTCCAGTGAGAAATCTGTTTACCTATGTATGCCAGAAATATGCTGGGGTCTTCAACTCTGTTTTGAAGTCAGTTGAAATATATATTTTGGTGAGATCTAGTTGCTAAAATACACTGTATTCTAGGACTTCAAGGTCAGTTGCAACATTGGAAACATGCTCCTAATATAAGCACACTTCTTTTTATATTTCAAAACTATGTAGATTAAAAAAAACTTTCAAAGTTTGGATTTCATTTATTCTGTTTAACTCAGATTTGTTTTTAATGATATCCCTTCATTTCAGAAACTTGTATTTCCTTGTTCTTCATATAAATTTCCAATCTTGAACTGTCAGATAACTTATATTACATTATATTAGTAAAAATAATCAAAGGCTTGTAACTCAATAGTGATTTCTCACCCAGGAAATTTGAAGGTAAAGTATTTCCAATTTACAATAAGCTTCTTCAGTTATATATAAAACAAATTAATGAATTAAAGTGATAACTTGCCACATACCTTAATCCATGCAAATAAAATGCATAAGATGTGCAAACTAATTGTTAACGCCATTAAAAAAACTAGATCATAACTTTTTTACTACCTTAAAGAGAAACTCAAATATTCAATAACAATATAAGCAGAAATTCAGGTTATCTTTTGATATTCATCAATTTAACTGAAAAACATTCACATCTCTATTAATTACCTGAAATTAGCAAAATACTCTTTCTTTCCCCAAATCTTGGATTATTCTGGGAAAATAGGCAGACCAACACTTATCACCATTGATCCTCAAAAAATGACCTGGGAGAACAAGAAAATTGACCTTATTTTAAAAGTGATTTTACCTATGCAGTAAATCAGGGGACACATTAACAAAGTAAGGCAGATACACTATAGAGGTAAAGAGTTAAATCTAAATTATTTATGAAAAAAATTACTTCTTTTTAAATGCTAATGTTTAAAGGAACCCTATTCTACAAGGAACTTGTTTGAACTTTTAAAAGTATGCCAGCCTCAGAGTGGCTAATAACTATAGTTTTATGAGCAAACTAGAAATTGCTCTTGCAAACATCCTAGTTTTTGACCTGCTGGGGAATAAAATTTAAAGAAAAAAAAAAAACTTTGCTAGCTCTGACATCCATTGGGAAATAATATCCTGGTCTCTCTCCCGAGGTCTTGCCGTTTTCTAGCAACAATCATGAAACAAAATAGAAGCTTTCTTCTCCCTCTCTCTTTGCAAATTCTAATCAGCTTTTGTAGGAGGGAAAAGAGCAAATGCTGAACCGGGAGAGTGAGAGTTACCTGGTTTTAGCAGAGATTATTGAGATAAAATGAGGAAAGTAGAGGAAAGCACTTTCAAATATAATGCATGATACACAGGAAGGCTGCAGGAAACGGAAAGAAGTGTTTTCCTGGGCCTGGTAGGGCTTGAAACATGAAAGAACGATGAAAAGTTAAGCATTAAGCATTATTACTCCCAGCATTAAGGAAACGTTGATTTCATCTTTCTCAAGCTGAAAACACACACATACACACACACACACACACACACACAATTTGTAAAACACACACACACAAATTTCAGTATATATTTGAACTTTGTTTTGTCCCAACCCTTGACTTCTTACAGCTAGCTGAGTGTGTCCCCTCCCTACCTCAGTCTGGACACTATAAAAAAGAAAACAGAAAGTTATTCAGCCCAGTGATGCAAGGTCTTTGGGTTTCTCATTCAACATTTTATACTTGATTCCTGAGGTAACGGAAAATCCTTATCGCCTAGACTTTGATTGGTTCCTATCAGCTCGGCTGGAAAGGGTGGCAAGTGGGACAATCCTGAAGAAAAAGGAGTCACCCCCACGTCCTAAAGTACTTGGAAGTGCTCGCTGGGATCTGCCTGTACTCCAGGTTGGTGCAATTCCACCGCCCTCCAGTGAAGTCCCAGAAGCGATCAAGTTTAAAGTGAAAGGGGGATGGAAGCATTTTTTCTCCCTATGCCTCCGGAGTCTGTGGCTTCAGTTTCCTGCCGGTTCTCTCCGTGGACTTCTCAGAAACCTCAATTTTCCACTTCGAGGGACAGAAAGCTACAAGGAAAACGCTGATGGCTGTGGTGGAGATTCTCCTGGACTTCAGTGGTGTCCTCTGGTACATCTGTCCGCGGTGTGCCTTTGGTTTATTTCTGTGGTTTTCCTCCGCAGTCCCTCAGCTGCTCGGAGTTTGGCCTTCCGGTTCTCCAACTCAGATTCTGAGCCTCCCAAGCTCCCGCGGAGACCCTGAAGTCCCGGATCTGGCGCCGCTCGCCGACCTGGAGGGAGGCTGCACGGCTGGGAGTGCAGTCTCGGAGCTGCGCTCCCCTGGAACAAAGCAGACAGACGTGGCTTGAGTGGATTCCTTAGCCAAGGATTGGATCCGGAGTACCAGGGGCAGAGAGGGGGAGCAGAGGAAAGAAAGGAGATGTGAGCAGTTTCCACCTAAAGCACTTCACTCCTCGTGTTCTTCCCCGACAGAGATACAGCTGTGTGGCTCTTCCTTACGCGTGGGTGCAGGTGTGCGCGCTTGGGGTGAGCCCATGGTTGTGCTCGAGTATACGCGCGCCTGTGCACCTCCAGGGCAATGGTAAAGCCTGGCAGAGCTCTTTTTGGAACAAAATGAAAGAGCTCCATATCCACGGAGGCCACCCGCATGGGCCTTTGCCAAGTAGGACAGAAGAAGCCCTTGTTAGCCAGCTTCCCTTTGCAACTTCCTACTCTTCCTTTGGGTACAGACTGGTGTCTGGACTAGCTAGAATCAGAGCCGAGAGCGAAGGTGCGCGCAGTGTCCGAAGACCACGTGCTGGTGAACCCAAAATGAGAAGCGAAAGGGTTTCAGGACTCCAGCAAAAAGGAAGAGCAAGATTTCACTCAGGGTTTCTTAGAAGAAAGAGTTAACTTTGCTCACTGGCTTTTCCAGGATGGAGGGAGTGGGGATGGGGTCGGGGAGAGAAGCATTGGGAGTCTTGTGGGAGTCTCAAGCAAAACCAGGCGAGGGCTCCGGGCAGATGCATTCCCGCAGGGCCCTGTCTAACCTCCTTTCCAGTCGCACCTCTTTCCTGCTTTAGACCCTGCGTCTGTGCCGGTGACCTTAGAGACTAGGTCTGGCTTCTAAGACTGTGGGGCTCCCTTTCTGCCCTTGACTTAGTAAAATGTGACCAACTGCAGTATTCGTAATATCTGATGCTGATCTGAGTTGACTCCCGAATATAAATGTTCTTTTCAGAATCCGCTCCCATCTGATTAGTAAGCAAATCACCACCCACAACTAAGGGGACAGCGGAAGCCAGCCTCAGATGACTGAAACCCCCAAGTCAGTAGCTCTCCTCAAAATTTCCGGCGGGTTATTATAGCTAATGACTTTTCCCACAGCCCTAAGCAGCCGAAGCTTGACTCAGTGATGATTCTCTCTATCCCGTAACCGCGAGGAAGTGGGCGATCAGCAAATTGCCCTTTTGCAGGAGGCTAGGGACGCTCCTGGAAGTTCGCCTTCATTCTCCAGGTTTTCTGCCTTTTCCCTTCCCCCTTCCTGCAACGCCCCCGCGCCTCCACAGCCTGGGGATTTCCTGGCGCTTCGCCGGCCCTCTCCGCACCTCCCTGATAAATCGGTTCGGAACCAGTCTGGCTGGGAGGCCCGAGGGCTGACAGCAGCTGAGCGGCCCCGGCCGGGGTCTCACGGACTCTCGGGGTCTGGCTGACACGGCCGCTCCCGTCACTGCGGCGCGGGCTGAGCTCACGGCCGCGCGCCCGCCGCCGCCGCCGCCTTCATGCTGCAGCGCAGGGCTCAGTTCCACGCGGCCAGGAGGCCGCCGTTGCCCGCACGCGCCGCCTTGGGAAGCCCAGCTCCCGGGTCCGCCCCGGCCGCGGCCGCAGCCCCGGACCTCGGCTGCTTGCCTCGCGCCTGAACTGCGGACTCGCCTCAGCGCGGTGGCCAGCGGGCGGGGCGCTGTGTGCAGCGCCGCGCAGGGAGGCGGTGAGCTTGTGCAGAGCTGCCCGAACGGAGGACTATGTATGTGTGTGCGCGTGTTTGCGTGTGTTTGAGCGTGTTTTTCCTTCTTCCCTTGAGGATGTGAATTGTTTAGAAGCTGGCTGCTCCGTTAGGATTCTTGACTTTGGGGAGCTCTGGGCTGTGAGCACAGCCCACCCATATAATCCATTTTGCACGGTCGGTTATGTCAAAAAAAAAAAGCGCAACTGGACGGGGGTGGGGCAGACCAACGAAACCTTCTAGACGCACACACACACACTCACAGGAGAGAGGAAGAATTGAAAGACTTGAGAAGACTTTGATAACCTCCCTGCTGGCCCTTCTGTTTTCCGGAAAGATCCTGGATGTTGGCTACCTTTTCAAGTCATCTTGGCATGTCTCTAGTGTTTTGTAAGCCGCTTTCCAGCTAGCTGCGTGTGTGTGTGCGCGCGTGTGTGTACGCGCGCGCCTATCTGATGCATTTGACTGTCTTTTATCCAACTGCCCAGAAGCAAATGTGTTAACTCGGCGATGCCCCTTCATGCCCGGGTTCTTGCAGAGCTCTGAGGACACCCAGACCCATTTTCCTGGCTGGATTTGGAGCGGCTGCTGGGCTGTGGACCCAGGTGTGTGGATCGCTTTATCCAGAAGCTTGGAAAGCGCCAATATTAACCTGCTTCCAGGTGCATCACAAGGTCAAGAGAGGGTCTTGCAGCCCTCTTGTTTCCGTGTATCTACACCTTCTTCTCTTGGCCAGAAGGATATTTACGTTTTGGTCCACAGCATTTGAAGCCAAAAGTTCAGCCCTTCGAACTGGTTTGCTATACAAAACAAAACAAATAAGGTAATGAGGATTGCTTATTAAACTGCTTAACAAAATCCCCGACTCTTCCTCAGCCCTTTCTCGGCTCCCTCCTCCCCACCAAAATGTCACCAGCTCTTGAATTACGTGGATTCGGGTTGGAGGAGAACTTGAAGGAAACGTGATTAAAGGGCTATGCGAGAACGCTCTCTTTGCTGCCCGCGGTCCGGTGGGCTTCGAAGCCAGTCGTGAGAAGGACCGGTTCCCTCCGTGCTGCTTCCTCCCTGTGCAGTGCTGGGTGTGCGTGTGCAAGTGTGAGTGCAAGTGCGCGCGCGCCCGGGTGCGAGTGTGTGAGTGTGAGCGTGTGTCTGTGTGTGCGTGCGCGGCCGCCCTGCCTCTGCCCGCTCCCCGGGCGCGGGGCCGCGGGTTTCATGGGGCGATTGCAGCGGATCCCCCACCCAGCGCGACCTGCAGGCAGCGGCGGCAGTGGCAGGAGCCGCCTTTCTGATTCCCTACGATGCGGGTGCTGAGCTATGGCAAAGGGCAGCGAAGTGACGAGCGAGACCCGCGTACGACTGTGAAAGCCACCTGGAGCCACCTTGCCGGGATTGTACCTGCAGGCAGAAAGTCTTCCTACGACCGTCTTTTCCCCTAGAGGCAGCAGGTAAGAAACCAACGATTACTCGCCTCACCCAATTTCCTTTTGATCTTGTTTCTAGTGTCTTATCTGCATTGCAGGTTACTTTACTTATTGATGTTTTGAAAATCATTGGGAACGGTTGGGTATCCAAGGGCGCCTGCTCTGTGATTTTGTAAAACAATTTCTAGTAGGTGAAATATAAATCTATACCTAAGCACTTAATCTAGTAGTGAAAGCTTTGAGAATATGGATGTGCTCCACCCTGAGGATATTTTTTGAGAGCTAGGCGTGTGGAACCTGTCTGAAGATGCCAGAGATCAAAATTCTGTGTTTCCTTCAGGCTGTGGTTGCCACGGACCATTTGGTACCCAACCCTTTCCAGATTGTGGAGTGTGAGTGGGTGTTTGGTTTCCACCCATCATTTAAACCAAAGATCTTTTTTACCCTTTTCTACCTCTGGTGCCAGGTTGTTTTCCTTTCCTTGTTGTGGAGGAGCTTGCCAGATCTTTTTAGTAGTTGTAAATTACGCATCTGGAGACTTTGACTCGAAATGGAGTTTTCTTGGAACTTGGTTTGCATGAAAGGGAATATATTGTCACGGCTGTGTGTCTTGAGATATGGTGTTTAACTGCCAGGGCGTGCTTTTATGGAGCAGAATAAATCCATGAAAGAACTCATTTTTATATCTAGCAGAACCAGGCTAAAACGCTAGCCACCACCCAACATTCTCTCCCGCTGTATTGTCTCCGTCACGGAGAGGGACTCCTGTGCGCGTTTTTTTGTTTGTTTGTTTGTTTTGTCTCTGTATAATAGATATTTTGAATTTTTTTTTTCCGGTGCCTTGATTTACAAGGAGCAGGTTGGATTTGCGACTGCCTAATTAACATATTGGGTCTGGTATGTTAAAATGAGATTCCCCTGGCCGGCTGAAGCAGAACAAATTTAGTTAACTTCCAAAGCCCTTTACCCTGGCGCCTTTTTTTCCCTGAATTCCCTTTCGTCTCATCTCAGCGCCCGCCCCCAACGGAAAATTTCACTCCCTTCTCGAAGTCATTAGCATTAACAAGATAAAGCACTTCCAAAGTAGTCTCATGAATGTTTTATTCGATAGTGAAGACGGTCTGAATAATTTAACTAAGGAGTGTTCGTTTGTCTCCCGCCTTTGGGAGCTGCTTGCTGGCTACATTCAGCGGAGGATTTGGCCCAGCCAAGCTCAGGGAGCCCTGCTTCAGGAGGCAGTGACTGGGGCTGCTGGGGCGGGGGGTTCTCTTTGCTAACGCCGCTTAGGAAGTGTAGGGGCGCTGCCTGATTTTCCTCCACTCGCTGCGTTTCTATAGATATCCATATGATGGCATTTGCAGACTTCTAGCTGGCCGATAGCTGCGCTGCTTGTCCCTGCGCACTGACGTCCCCAACTCCTCTTCGAGTCTGGGCTCGGCTGCTGCTGCAGCCCTCGCAGGCTGGTGGTGCTACAAGGCCATGTATGCAGCGGGCTTTGGGGGCTGGGCTCTGCCACTGCAGCTGGCAGGCCGGCTTTGACGCTTTCTCCGGGCGGGGCGGAAGAGCTCAGCGGACCCCCTGGCAGACAGCAAGCGGATCGTGGCCGAGGCGGCCGCCTGGATACGAGAGGAGGGCTATGCCCAGAGCCACAGAGGAGCGCGGAGGGCGGTGGTGTCCTGCCTTTGCCTGCAAAACCTTTCTCTCTCTCTCCCTCTCCCTCCCCGCGACAATGAATATTCAAGAATATGGAAGGAAAGCTGGCTACAAAAATGTCTTGATATTCAAATACTGCATGATTTATCAGGATTAAAAACCTGAAGCTAAGTGTGTATTTCCTAGATTTCCATTTGTTCCTCTTTCTTCCCTCCCTTCTTGCTCTCCTCGGTTTGATCATGTCATTTATACCCGTATTGTTTCTGGTTGAAACACCTCTGTAAAGTCAACTAACCTCCCTCCCCCACCTGGTACCCAGCAAACGTGAAAGAGGAGAACATGACGGCCACTCTTCAGATAGATTTGCTTTGTAACTTCTAGCTCCAGGGATAACCAAGGAATGATACAGAACATATCTCGACTTTAACAGAACTTCCACCTCTGAGGTCCCAGGGAGGGTAAAAAAAAAAAAAAAAAAAAAAAAAAGTGTATTGCCTGGATTAAATAATGAAATAAATGAAAGATAACAGATAATTGGGAACGAATTAAAAAAGGGTTTTTTTCTTTTATCTTCTCTTTTTTTGTCTTTTAATGAATTTACTTCTAATCCCCTTATCACTCAGAAAATCTTAGAAATCTGATTTGTGTATCCTAAACGTCTGACAAGGACACCACTTTGTCCTCCCAAATTACCCCAGAATACTGTTACAACAGTATTGATATCATACTTACAGTATTTGTTAGCAAGTAAGTCATACCTATCTAGAGAGTGCACAAGAAAAAAGAAATGCTGGTGAATATAAATACTTGGAAAATAAGGTGTTTTCCCCATCTCCCACCTATTTCACTTTCTTCTGGCCTTTTCCCACTAAGGATTCGATTTTTGCAGGTTCAGCTTTGTTCTTCCACCCTCAGCCTCAGCGAAGGCAAAGCAAATGCATTAAAATGGATGCTGAATGCTCAGAAACCTGAACATAGATGATGGTGTGATGCATGTTTGAAAATGTCACTCATTGGTGCAGATTGGAGTTAGGTTAAAGGTCATAACTAGATAGAGCTGCTAGCACAAGGTTACATGCATAGAAGTTCCTAAGGGGGGGAAAAATATTTCTGCCACCTGTTTTTTCTCCCTTTTCTGGAAAAATGAAGAAGGTACAAGTTACTTTGAAAATCTGAGTCCACTGTCCTTGTTAAGAATTGTCTTTAGATAGAGTTGGCCTGGCTCACTAGCCTGGCTCATTGATGAGTTAACACTTCAGGTATTGATAGGAAATTTCCCAGCCAAAAGCCTCCTTCTTTGTAAGCTCTCTTTTAGTCACTATTAATAGGGACAGAACAATAGGATATCTATAAGAACAAGCATAAGCAGATAGGTGAAAAGAAGTTGTCACTTGATTCCTGTACCTTGGGTAGTTTCTTTTAGTCATTTTTTTCCCTTTCTCTTTTCAAGAGGAGAATGACCTTGAACACCAGCCTTCTGTTCTTTCACATACCTCTCTCCTTCCTTCATAGATCTAGTGTGTATACGAGTACACACACCTTGTTTTTGAAATATGAGACTCCTGTGCTGGTGTTTTGGGAGAAGTTCATAAAGGTTTAGTTCTGACTGACAGCAGCCAGAAGTGATTTCTTTCCTTTTTCTCAAGAGGGGATAACAAGAGCCGTAGTTACCTGTGGGAGAATACCCCCACCCTATTCCCTCTTCAGTTATTTTTGTCTCCTCTGTCATTAAATGGATTTTGGGTGTTAAAGCAGTATCTAGTTATGGCATTGGTGTTTAAATGATCTTCATATGTTGTATCATGTTTGATCACTCTTTCATCTTTTCATAAATGTCCATCATTTTCCTTTGTCCATTTTTATCAGTGATCTGGATCTTGCTGTTTGAAGCACTTTTGGCTTGGTAGTTTTGCTGAGTTTTCTTGCTGGTGAAATTCAGATCTTGCTTTCTGCTGACCTATTGCTGTGTTGTTATATGGTTGGGATGAGATGCTTGCAGGTATCTAACAATATTCCTGCCTCTACATGAAACTACTACATAATATCTACTGAATTATATATTTAAAAATAAATGTGTCATAAATACGATTGCTAATGAGTATTACTGCCAATTTTGAGGCTGGAAAAAGGAAGCTACTTGAAACTTGCTAAAGGCTTAACTGGTTAACCTATTAGCTTATTTCAGTGATTTTTATTTTCTGTTTACTTAAAAATGTAACATATTGGCATTATCTTCAGGGTTTTGCATACAGTATAATGAATTTTATGTTTTATGTATTATTGAAGAGTAAAACTGGAAACTTGGACCTTATAGGTGTGAGAGCCCCTGGAATACATAACTAGCAGATAATTTTGCTAAATCATTCCAACGACACACATGTGCATACTCTGTCTTGTTCAACAAGCCTTGAGAGTGAGACTTCTTACTCTGGTTGCAGAGCCCACATTTTTATTCCCATGGCATCCTTCAATCATTGAGGACTATTTAGAACCTAAGGCTGTATAATTTGTTCGTTACATGGTATGTGCATGGTGAAATTAACAAGTATTATATTCATAATTATTGAAGCTATTCCATTTAGAGGTGAACCATTTTTAGTATTCTCTACCAACATGAATTGTATGTTATTATGAAAATTCCAGTTTCATATAACAGAAGACAGAAATGTAAGAATTTAGTTCAAAGATAGCCAATGCTACTTTTAAGCTTTTTTGTGATATTGTTGTGAAAGATACGGTGTTGACAAAATGATTTTTAATAAACATAATTTAATTTTACATAAACATTTTATGTGACATAATTTAATACTAATTATGAAGTTGGTTAATAAGTGATAAAAATTACAATGGAATTACATGGTTATATAACTCTGCTGTCTATCATTTTACTGATTCCAAGTAAACCACATGAAAAGGATGTATTGTTTAAACTACAAACTACATTTGTAATATTTCTCAGAAATTGGTTTTCATAGACAATGTTTAAGTTACATGGTCATATTGGCAGGAAAATGTCAACTGACAAGTTTTGTTCTTCTTAGAAAATATGTCTTCCTTTGGGCATATACCCAGTAATGGGATTTCTGGGTCAAATATTATTTCTGGTTCTAAGTCTTTGAGGAATCACCACACTGTCTTCCACAATGTTTGAACTAATTTACATTCCAACCATGGCACATATTTACCTATGTAACAACCTGCACATCCTGCACATGTACCCCAGAACTTAAAATAAAATAAAATAAGAAAATATGTCTTTTTACAAAACAAATCTATTAAAACTCAAAGCTCACAGTGTTCTTGCATTTTTTTTGTGGGAACATATATATAATTTATTGCTCTAAAAAATCTTCCAAACAAATATTTCGAAAATGGCATTATAATCCTTGTAGGAAACAATTGTAGAATTTTGACAGAAAATGGAATCTATTTTAGATTTTACAAGAATAAAAGACTCTAGAAAAGAAGTAATACAATAAATGATTAAGGTTTCAGTATACTTTTAACAAATTCTGGGAGCAGTTTCTGAATTCTTAGAAAAAAAAACAAGAAAACTAATTCATTCAATAGATGTTCAATCAGAAACAGTATATTTAATCAGGAATGGAAGCCTAAACAATGCTGTTTATCTTGATCTATTTTCACTACACCATGTACAGCTGTTTTGAGGAAGTGCCCAAGAGCCTTGAAGGACAAACTTCAATTTACTTCTTGATTCCAGTCTTCATTTTTACCCCTTTATTTTCTATCTTCAAGTAGATTTTCCGTGGATTTTAGTGGTATTACCTCCCGAGGAATAGAATATTTGTATTAATGTGATTTACTAGTGGGGACGTACCAACTACATTACTATGAAACCTAACTTTCTCTTATCTCCTTTGGAAATATAGGATGTGGTACTTTTCTTACTAGTTAGCTCTCCTTTTATTATTATTATTATTATTATTATTATTATTTTTTATTTTTTTTTTTGAGACAGTCTTGCTCTGTCACCCAGGCTGGAGTGCAGTGGCCTGATCTCGGCTCACTGCAAGCTCTGCCTCCCCGGTTCACACCATTCTCCTGCCTCAGCCTCTCCGAGTAGCTGGGACTACAGGCGCCCGCCACTACGCCCGGCTAATTTTTTTTGTATTTTTAGTAGAGACGGGGTTTCACCGTGTTAGGATGGTCTCGATCTCCTGACCTCGTGATCCACCCGCCTCGGCCTCCCAAAGTGCTGGGATTACAAGCGTGAGCCACCGCGCCCGGCCTCCTTTTATTATTTTTTAATGGTGTTAAGATTTGTCAAGTTTTTGAATGGTTTATTTGCACTTGTTTTTATTAGTCTTTAGACATTTGTACAGCAACATTAAAATACATATAATTTATATGGCAGCATTGAACACTACATGAGTAGTGCATATGCTTTATTTTACGTGGATAGATATCTTGAGATCATTAATATTTACAAATATCTTAATTTGGAATCCCACACTCAAGAAAAAATAGGCCTACCTTTAAATGAAAAGTTTAAGGTTATTTTTAGGAATTATGTTAGGATATTTGCCATGTATTGACTGTTCAAATATCAGGCACTTAAACAATGTATAACTGGATATTGGGTCCTGACCTCAATAACTTATTTTCTTAGTAACATGAAAAATATAAACAAATTAATAAGCTTGAAAGTAATTTATTAACTGAAACTTCTAGTTCTATTTTGATGTTCTACGCTTTGTAGTAGGAGAGAGGGAAGAAATTAAGAAATCATGGCTGTGTTTTGTAGAAGTTGGTATTCTGCGGTAGTTAGAAAAAGGAACTATGGAATTCTACCTCCCTTGGTCACAGCCCTGTATAACCTTGAGCAAGTCTTTGAACTTCTCTGAGCATCAGAATCCTCACCTAAGAAATAGGGCTAATAATATGACTTACGCAATCAGGCGGTCTGGAGGTTTCAGTGATATAGTTCATTAGGCACCTGACTGTTATTATCATTATCACCATCACCATGATCATCTCATCATTAGCTAGCATGAGCACAAAGAGGGAAAGTATAAAGGAGGTGATAATCGTATGGCTTCAAAAGCTCACCGGACCAGGGGTCATAATACAGTCCAGTGTCTTCAGGAACCAGGCAGAAGATGTAAAGCAGAGAATCTAGCTGAGTTTAAGAAATCATGGGCTGTATTTCTAATACACTGGAGAGTGCATGACTTACCCACAGATGTTCAAATTTATATTCATTTGAATCTCTGATGGGCATGGCATTAGGCAACTTGTAAGTTCTCCTGACATATATATTCAATCTTAAAATTTTTTAAAGCATCTCTGCCAAGTGGTCATCTTGACTAAGCTTGAGTAACTTTAGTGATTCCCAAATCACTCCAACTAAAATATATCATTTCACTTTTGTATAGATGTATTATGATTTTCTCCTTTAACTTGAGCCAAAACTCTAGCATCTTGTTGCTTCTAATTGTTTTTAACTTGGTTGAAAGAGGCACCCAAGTCTAATTTCTGAGATAGTACTTCGAGTGTTTGCACTGAGTTCCTTGAAATTTCCAAACCACAATTGCTGTGCTTATGACTGAACATATCTTGGCCCCCAACTGGTTTTGGACAGTTTTCTGTATATCGTGATTTCAAGTCTTTTTACCTTTAATGGTCAATAAATGTTAGCCATCATTAGTCTTCATCATCACCATTTTCTGGAATGTTTTCATTTGTTATCCAAATTTTCACTGAAGCATGACAACAACCCACGTGGGTAGACTACCCTTGAGTTAAGCAGGGCCATTTCTTCATTGCTTTTGGAGCAGAGAAAGCAAGAAAATGCTGTAACTCTCCAGCCTGCACTCATTTTAGATGTTACAGTTTGATCAATGTTTTCTTTCTTGCTGATCCTGGACAAGGCATTGGAGTTCTTAACATCTATACCTCTTTTTTAAAAAAATAAAAATTATTTTTAAACATTTTTGTGGATACATAGTAGGTGTATATATTTCTGGGGTACATGAGATGTTTTGATACAGGCATGCAATGTGAAATAAGCACATCATGGTGAATGGGGTATCCATCCCCTCAAGCATTTATCTTTAGAATTACAAACAATCAAATTACACACTTTAAGTTTACCTCTTCAAGACGCAACAACTGGTCAATCCAAGTTTGATCACAGGATTAAATGTATTTGCTATTATGAATCTTGACATTTTTTGAACATTCAGATCATATGATTTACTCATGATGATGAAGTTACTTAAATCTTTCCCAATAAATAGTGAGAGAAAATTCACTCATATATTTTAATGTTATTGTTCATAATAAATATGAACAACAATGAAATGGAGCAACACAAGAAGAGTAAATTTTCACCTTACTCTACGCTGGCTGGCTGCATCAGGAGCTGTCTGTTCTAGACAAGAATGACTCAAGCCCATTCTTTAATTCCTTTAACAAACATTTATTTGGCACTTAATGCATACTTGGATTTTCTGCTAACCATTTCTCCTTTAAGTCACAGAAGCCAAAATGTCATAGATGCCACTCTAGAAAAGTTGCAATCTAGAGTGAGAAACAAACATTCTTTCAGAGAGGAGCCCTAGTCCTTAATCAGTCTTGATGACATTCTCACACCTTTTCCTCTAGATGCCATTGATCTTTAGATTATTTACTAAACTAATTTCTGTTACCTCCTCCATTGTTTAATAAAATTGATGATTAAGCTCCTAGCAGTTTTTCAGCCTCTATATGAGGTTATCTAATTCCTAAAAAGGGGAAAAATAATTTGAATACAGAAGAAAATGATATGTAAACTTACTTGACTAAGTATCCTGGTAGAATGAGTCTTTTGGTTATCAACGTTATCCATAGTGTTGAATGTTATTGTCTTTAGGCATCCTGTTTAAAAATTATTAAAAGTTTTGCATTTGATGTGAATTCAAATAGTTGTCAGGATCAACACACCACATGTAAGTATACTTATTTTCTTAATGACTCCTTCATTATATATGTTAGTGATTGCAGAAGACCCTTGGGACCAATCCAAGAAATGTTTAAGGCAGTTTATAAATTTGCCACTTCTTTTATTGTTTCTGTCTCAACTGTAAAGTGTTTCTTCAATTTTCTTTGCTCTTATATAGCTAATTGTTGTCAGTGTACTTGCTTTATTTTTAAACTTCCTGATAGGAACTTACTAAGAAAATAATAAGGTTGCTAGGTAGGTTGGTAAAATAAGGACCTGAGGCTGAATAAAAGTCTAAGTCTTCATCCTCTGAGACAAGCACATGAGCTTTCCGTGTACTTGATGAGGACAGCACTGAAAGATGTGAATATAACTTGGATAATATATAATGGATGATGATGATGATCATCAGCATCATCTTCATCATATTCTGAGAAGGTGGTCTTTTCCTGGCACTGTAGATTTTTACTTTTCTGTACTCTATGCACTAGCCCTACAGCTTTATCATGATTGTCTCTGTTTTTTAGAGGAATATACTGAAGCCCAGGGTGGTTAATTTGCCTGCCCATGATTATACAGCTAAGATGATAGGGCTAGAATTAAAATCCAAACATTTTTGATTTTAAAGAGGATGCTCTGTCGGCTACACCTAGGGGATTGCCCTTTTCTCCTGCTTATGGCTGTTTTCCATTGATTATTACAAAAAATGCGTTTTTAATCTCCTTCAAGGATGATGAGCGTCCTCTGATCATATATCCTATTTTTGGTTTCTCATGTGCTTATGATACTCTATGAACTGCCATGTCTTATATCTGTATGTTTATAAAAACACTTTATCCACTAGGAGATTCTGTAGTTGTTTGTATTGAGAAGGTATTTGCATCCTGAGTCTGGGATATAAATATACACTAAAACTTTTTGATAAAATAGATGGTGTGATTTTGGGTGATTTGCCCTCTTTAATTTTCAGTTCCCATCTGCAGGAGGGACTGACATGCCATTTAAATGGACTGGTATGCTGTAAGCAATAAATAAATGTTCAGGTTAACATGTTTCCTAGTGCAAAGAATCAGAACATGCTGCAATATCATGATGGGGTGAAACTTACAGATGATCTGTCCATCATGAATACTCTGGCATTTGTCTCATCATGTTCTACCTTCCACTCACCTCTTCTTTTGCTGTGCTACTTGTGTAGACTGCTGTTGATGCTCTTAATGAGTGCTTCAGGTGTTACTCCTGTTACCTCTTCCGTTTGGCAGAGGGTGGAAAAGAAGGCACTTGACAAACTCATTTTCTCATCTTGAATCACTGTTGTTATTTCCATGACGGAGGGGCTAGATAATGGGCAGTCAAAATCTGGGCTTAATTCTAGATATAACTGTTATCAGGACGAATCTTTTCTAAAGTAAGACCTGTGATGTTTTCCTATCTGTAAGCTACGTTGTTACCTCTTGAATTCAAAATGGCCTCAAATTCATTGCAGTGCTTCTCATCAAGAATAGATGTGTGTTTCTCTTCTCTTTGAATCTGAGCTGGCCTTTTTACTTGCTTTCAACAACAGGTATTGCAGAAGTGATATGGTATAATTTTCAAGCCTAATCCTCCAGAGACTATGTAGCTTCTACTCTTGCTCTTTTCAAAAAATGTTACCATTATGTGAAGAAATATGGATTCCTCTGCTGAGGACAGGTGGCCTGGTTAACAGCCAGCTCCAATGGCCAGACATGTGGATGAGGCCACCTGAGACCATTCACACAAATTCAAACCTCCAGATTATTATAGTCACAAGATTGACCCCAGGTGAGACCAGCAGAAGAACTAACCAGCTGAGGCCAGCCCAAATTACTGACCCACAAAATCATAAACAAATAAAATGGTTGTTACTTTAAGCCACAAAATTATGTAATCAGAATAGATAACAGACACCTGTCTTAGGTACTGAGCCATAGGCAGCCACCATACCTCTCTGGAAGAAAAGCCTGGCTCTCTTTTTAAAAAATATTTTCAACAAATATTTGTTAAATATCTACCATAGCTAAGCATGATGCTCCTCAATCCATGGATTCATGTATTTTTGAGGCAGAATATATTCTTTTCTTACACCTTTGGAAATATTTGCTGATTTCTCAGTAGGTAAAATTTTCTATGATATTTCCTAACATGTGCATGATAAGTAATTTTGATTTGCCTAATTTATAACGTAGTGACTTATCACTGCATTAGAGAAGCTTCTGTGAAAAGGTTTTCCTCTTGTGCTAGGAGTAATGCTATTCACCTAAAACCCAAGGGAAAATTTGGCTTTTCTTTCCTCTAAGTCGTATTTGGGCTTGATTTAGTTCAGTGTGATATTCTGTAATTTCTCCAACAATTCATTTTATCTTCTAATTATATTTTGGTGATTCATATTTACTACTCATTTCTTTTGTAAATTAAATTGATATTGCACAACTACTTTATTCTGGGCCTTGATATTCATCTTCTTTTATTTAATAATATTCTCATTTATGTATCAAGTTACTCTACAGGAATTTGACATAACTATTACAGGTATAATAAGGTGCAGGACATAGGTCATGGGGCATTACAATTATAATTTCATAACTTTCTGATTATTTGCAGAAAATAAATAATTAAAATGAGTGTATTTGACTTCAGTGTTTGTATTTTTAGTAAAAGAGATATATTTGTGAGGGGGTACTTGAAAATGCATGTCAGATTCACTTAAATATTTTCTTCAAAGGTATTTTGCAATTATGGGTTGAAAGCCTCCCTGGATTATGTTGAATATAAAATATTTTATTTATATTTTCTTTTTGGTACTTCTTACTGTGATCTTAGAATCTAATGTAAGATAGGTAATGTGTGGTATGCTTTTTATTTGAAATTTCTACTAGTAAATTCTAAAATAACCAGGTTCCATATGCTGCATATGGCAATATATGTATATTGCAATATACGTACATATATATGTACGTATATATACACATACACACTACATATACTATGTGTATTATATACAGTACATAAACATTGATTTTCTGGACATATTTCTCAGTTTCCTTATCTGTAAAATGGGGCTAATGTTGATGACCATCCCAAAAACTGTTGTGAAGAGTCAGTGAAATAATGTATTCCTACCACCTCACACAGCGACTGGCAAATAATGGAATGCTCAAACAGCACTAGCAATTATTGTTATTATATATTGAAAGTGAGAAAATTACAATTGTACATAAGGAATAATTGCAGGCCAGGCGTGGTGGCTCACACCTGTAATCCCAGCACTTTGGGAGGCTGAGGCGAACAGATCACGAGGTCAGGAGATCGAGACCATCCTGGCTAACACGGTGAAACCACGTCTCTACTAAAAATACCAAAAATTAGCCCGGCATGGTGGCCGGCGCCTGTAGTCCCAGCTACTCGGGAGGCTGAGGCAGGAGAATGGCGTGAACCCGGGAGGCGGAGCCTGCAGCGAGCCGAGGTCGCGCCACTGCACTCCAGCCTGGGGAACAGCGAGACTCTGTCTCAAAAAAAAAAAAAAAAGAATGATTGCAAATATTTTAAAAATATTTTTATGCATAGCATGATGGCTCTTTTGAAAAATATGTCTTTATATTTTACATGTTAGACTGTAATATTTGGCCTTAGTAGATTGTCAGCTTTCAAATCTGTTTCTAGTTTATTCTATTGAGACACAGGACCAAAGGGATCTTATAAAACCGTATCAAGGCAGTAAATTTCCTTAAAAATTGATACAGAAATTGTTAAAAAAAATAGAAGCAAACTTTCCTGCAGATCTACAGTAACTAACTATTGTTAAACTAACCGGGATATTTTAAAAGCAGCGTCTCAAATAATATATGGTTCTAATAGGCAGGACCAATCCAGGTTGTTTAGGGTTTTGAAGTAACATAATTTGGGAAATCTTTTAAAGAAAAAATCATATAAAATTACAAACACAAAAAGTAGGTAAAGTATCTTGGAAGGGACTTGTGTATACCATTGGTTTTGTGGTACATGTATCACTCTTATTAAGGACATGTTCGCAGAATTCAGGAGAGATGAGTGACTTGATTTTGTTTTCTATTTGAGAAAATTGATCTTATAGTAGCTTAGACTAATTCGTGTAACTTTTTTCCCATTGATGTCTATCTCTTTAATAGTTCTATTTCTTTTTTAAATTGAAAATTAAAATATTGTTTAAATAGCTATGTGAGTCACACTTATTATTCTATTGGGATCAAAATAAATGGACAAACGAATATGTGTAATCGATGGCCAAATTTTCCCAATGATGTTGGGGAAAGCAATTTTTTTTTCAATTCTAGTTGTTGTCTGTACCATTACGTTTTGAAAACGTGGAATAAATAATTAGCTCTAATGTCTATATTAAACAAAAGAAGCAGATTCGAGGGCAATTTAAAACCAAGATAGGAAATTTAAGTGAAATATGTCACTCTTGGTATACAGTGTGTATTCAGGAGGTGCTGGTCAAATACATGAATTGATACATACATTAATAAATTAATATTGAATTTGGAATGTGGCCATAAAGCACTAAAATTTACTTATATGTACCAATAGGAGAAAACCAATTTTGTTTTTTACAGCCATTACCTCTATATTGGTGAATATACTTTTAGTGATAGCATTTTGTTTACATTTGAGGATACACGGAAAAAAGAATCCTAATTTTTGGAATATGAAACAGCCTTTGAAAAACAATGTCATATCATTCTAAAGATTTTTTTCTATTTTCTGTGTCCCTATATCCCCTGTGTGAAATACAGTCTATATTGGGAATGAGAAATTAGTATCAAGTCTCTCAAACTGATTCAAAGCCCATAACACAAAACTTCCTTGAACAGGGTAATCGGTATTGTAGGATTATCAGTGATTCTTAAGTGGAGAAACTATGTGAGCTGAATTTAAATGGAGTTAGCACTCACTGTTGCTGAATTGGTGCTATCAATAGTAATTCAAAGATATGCTTTGCCATTTTAAACTGAAATGATAAATTGACTATATATCAGTCCAAGGAGGAGTTGAGACCTACAGGTGAACAATGTATAAGAGTGAGACAGATGGAGTTATATGACGGTCCCGAGCTTGTTGGAGTTCAGGTTCTGTAACTCGCATTTAACAGAATATTTTTGGTTTCAGCATCTAGAATTAAGGCTGGAAAATAGGGTTGTATCACTTAGAACTCATTTAGCAGGATGTGAAAAACTCAACCTAAATTGCCTCAGCGTCAAAGGATGTTTTTTGTTCAGACAACCAATTGCAGGATTATTTTCAGGCATAGCTTGGCTCAGTATTTAAAAAGTTGAAAAATCAGGATACAACTTTCAGCTGTAATTTGGCTCCATCAGTTCCTTTCTCAGATTTGCAGGTGTAGGTCAGGGTCGCTTCGCATCATAACAACACCATGTCCAGAGGCTGACGGAGAAAGGCCATTAAAGAGAGGAAGGAAGGGAGAGAGAAAGTGGGAGATAGAAACTGTTTCCTGACAGACCTAACAAAGATCCTTAAATTGATTCTTTTCAGCCCTAGTTGTTTGACTTGGGTCATGTTACCATCTCTGAACTTGGCTGGGAAGAATCAATGCACTATTTGGTTTATTTAACCTTTCCTTCTTCTTGCCCTCTCTTTCTCTTTCCATCCTTCTTTTTTTTTTTTCATTTCTTTCAGAAATAGTTTATCTGAGAAGCCATTTTTCTGTCCCCCATGTGAAATTCAAAAGCCAATATACCTTTAGTGAACTTATAATATTTTGGTTTGATAATTAGTGTTTCCTGTGTTAAGATTTCTTAGCAAATTTTGTTATTTTAGGGAAACAAATGAAATATTGTCAAGCCACAGTCTCGCAGCAAAATGTTTGAAATGGCTGGATCTAACATAATTTTACAAATAAAATTGCATCGTTTTTCATTGAGAAGCTCACAACTGTAATATTTGTATAAGCCAAGCTTTGTCTCACTATCATAAAAGAGTAAAGGACCATATACAAGTATGAACATACACATACTTTCAAATAAGCGTATTTATTTTTATCAAATACTGAATCTCTATTAATATGCATACTATGTATTGTACTGTTCATCATTATCATACTTTAAAAGAAGTTTACAAATAAATTTAAGCTATAAGGTTGTGGAAATATAATCATCTTTCCTTCATTTTAAAATGAAATAAAATATAGTAAAATTATAGAAGGGAATATGACTGGCTGCATTTAAATATAATTTTTCTTAAAAGTCTTAGGTAACTTTCTTTTTGTTAGAGAGAGATCACACAAGTGCTGAAGAATTATTGTAGCTTTGTATTTGTTGTCATGATCTGTTTTTGAATAATCTGAAATATAGAATTCTCCATTATGATTTATCCAAGTCATACTCTTTTTTGATAGGGATAAATCCATATTTACTTATCAACTTCCTTTTAACTTTGTACAATAATTTAATTTTAAGCTTATATGAGACAAAAACGAACTCAGTTTTAACTGAGTTATGATATACCATATTTTGTAATGACTTCTGGTATGATTACAGTTACAGGAAGGAAATAAGCCTTTGAGCTGGTGAGATCTCGGTCAGTTTGAGAGCCTCTGTTTCATATCATGTCAGCTCTGCTATTGAAGTTCAGCTTTCCAACACTCTAAAGGGTGATTGCATTCCTCTCAGGACAACAGCATTTCTACAGTCCTTGAATAAATAATTTTCCATTTGACAAATAAAACAGCCAAAATTAACCTCCTGTGGTGATACAGTTAGACTTTGTGTCCCCACCCGAATCTCATCTTGATTTGTAGTCCCATACCTGCCACCTTGTGAAGCGGCTGCTTTGCTTCCCCGTAACCTTCCACCACGATTGTTAAGTTTCCCCAGGCCTCCCCAGCCATGCTAAACCGTAAGTCGACTAAACCTCTTTCCTTTATAAATTACCTAGTCTCGGGCAGTTCTTTATAGCAGTATGAAAATGGACTAAAAATGTGGGGATTTAAAAAAAATTCTCTGTGTTTGAGTTCCCAAGTGGCATGTCAGCAAAGTAATCAAACACACCTGTGTTTTGTAGGGGACTCATACGTGGTTCAGTTACTTGTGTATGCGGTCTATATTAAGTGGTTTTAAGATCAGTTTTAAATATAAACTTTCAGTGACTTTGCTATAAAGCTTCGTGAGAACATTAAAAAATATGTAGGCCCTACTCTCTAGTTTTAATTGGAAACTGTAGGGCAATATCAACTTATATTATTATTATATTTTAATTGCACTGGGCAGGCTTCTTTAGGTCTAACACATTCTTTAAAAGTTGCATATTTGTTTTGTTTCAGCTCACTTCAATATTGTGGAGATGGAAATCTGAAAGTCCCCTTTTTATAGTCATTTTTTGGTCAGAGTACTCTAAAATTTATTAACTAATTATGGTGAAATCACAACTCAGCATTCCATTTGGGAGGAAGTTGCTGGCAGCCTGTGAAGAAAATAATGCAGTGTGGTTAACTAATGTTCCTGTTTCCTATAGTGTAATGTAACTAGTTTAATAAATTACATGTGCAAAAATAATCTCCTGAATTATCAAGAAGGAAATAGTTCCTGGGCCTCTACAACTAAGATGTTTCGGAGTCAAATACCTTGAGCTTCAGATATGCAGATTTTGAAATAACCTCTGCTGCTAACTTCAGCATGGGTAGCACATACTCCATATATTTCACTAGATAAATATACTTTGAAATATTTAATATTTTAAGTATAGTCCAAGACATTATACTTTGGTCATTTTAATCATTGTGGACTGAAATTTGAATGACTGGTTAATTTTCCTACAATTAATCCTTTTGTGAAAATTTCATTGCCACTATTTAATTAAAATCAACAATAGATTGTTCATAATCATGAACAAGGAGAATATACTGTAATAGAATATTGTATCATTTGTAGCCTCTTCAAATAATTCTTTAGAGAAGAGAAACATTGAACTAGAAGGTTAACAGCGAAAGTAGCATATAGCAAAAAATAGAAAAACAGAATATTTTCCAATTTGGGTAGAGCAGATTTATTGTATGATTCTGCAGGGAATCTGAAAAGTGCTCTGAACACTCACTTTTAATTGAGATAACCCTAAGTTTCTTGAAGTGTAACCAGTGACAGACTAAAGTAACATTTTGATTAAGCAATGTTGAATTATGAAATACTGTTAGTCTACATTACTGCTGGGAACCTTAATTGAAGTGCAGAATCTGACTAAAAGCAACAAAGGCAACTAAGCAAAAACAAAGAAGCAAAAGTTCTAAATCATGCTTTTTTAAATCAGTTTCTTCACAGTTTACCTCTGAGCGTACATACATGCACATACACGTTCACAGGATTTATAATTTTCTCATTATCTTCATTTGTTCCTGTATTTGGATTAAATAATGTCCCTCCTGCTTGTTAATTTTTTTTTCTTTTCCATGTCTTATTTGCAAAGAGTTGACTATTTCCAGATAAAATATCCTAATCATAGGCAATCAATTGCCAGTTTAATTTTTAATGAAGCAGCTTTAAGGATGTGCTTTTTACTAGTATTTTTATTCATATTTTTCTAAGATACAGATTGCTTTGTTATCTTCATCATGATTAATGGATGAATATTTAAAGATAAATAATGAATGAGAGAGGGTAGTACAGTTACAGTCTGCTCTTCTTCACTTAGTACTCTGTGTTGTACTCTAACATTGATATGGTTTGGCTTTCTGTCCCCACCCAGATCTCACCTTGAATTGTAGTAACAACCATATGTCAAGGGTGGGTTCATCTGGAGATAACTGAATCATGGGGGCCATTTCCCCTGTGCTGTTCTTGTGATAGTGGGTGAGTTCTCACGAGATCCATTGGTTTTATAAGCAGCTTCCTCCTGCGCTGGGCACTCATTCTTTCTCCAGTCGCCCCGTGAAGAGGTAACTTCTGCCACAGTTGTAAGTTTCCTGAAAGCCTCCCCAGCCATGCAAAACTGTGAGTCAGTTAAACCTCTTTATAAATTACCAAGTCTCAGCTATTTCTTCATAGCAGTGTGAGAATGGATGAATACAAACATTACTAGAAGTAATAGTATACAGGTATGGCATTGGAATTATTCCTTAGATATAATGGAACAGGTAAACTGTAATTGCAAGAAAGTTTATTGCTGTGTGTCAGTAGCAGATAGCATATACTGGCCTTTAATGATCATTTCTAAAATAGTCATTTTTAACTTTATTTGACCTATAATAATCTCTATTAAAATGTGTATTTTATGAATTTTTTCATGTACAAGGTAAAAAAGTCAAGTATAACAGCAAAAACACGTTTAAACAACTTTATACAACCTGAGTATTCATCAATGGAGTGTAGGTTTCTTAACAATCTTATTCTGCTGCTTAATTAAATGAAATAGGTCTATATTTGGTAATAAAGTAAGTTGCTGAAAATATGTGGTTACATAAACATGGAAGCCATTGTGGGTATGTTTCTTTGGGTAAAAACATATATGTACACACATATGTAGACACACATAAATGCACATTTGTGAATTTACATTTTCTGGAAGGATACATACATAGGCATAAAGTAGATAGGAGTACTTCTAGGGTGGGAGGTTCTAGGGTAGGAGGGTCAAATGATATTCAACTTTATCTTTTTTATAGAATTTGACACTTTTTACCTTGTTAATGTAAAAATTCATAGTAATAAAAAACAAATACATGTTTTAACAGAGATTATTATTATAGGTCAAATAAAGTTAAATATGAGTATTTTAAAATTATGATTAAAGGCCAGTATATGCTACTCACTGTGCTATTAAATATGTATGTGCCAACTAAAACATCAGTGATATTTGCAAATTATTTTTCTATAAATAAATTAAAGAAATTTAGCAATCAAGCTTATCTACAAGGTAATTTGTATTATATACAACAGGCTGTATTCCTGGCTGCTAATGGGAATTTCACTAACAGTGGGAAATACCAAAAGTACTAATTTTTTGAGAGTTTTTGCTATGTCTTACAATGTAATTTTATGGAGGGAGTACGTGTAGAATCTGAACATCTAATTTAATTAAAGTAATACTAAACTTTTGACTTATGTGATAAAGGGTATGTCATTCGGGGGCTCTATTTATGTTCATAGTGTTACGTTTATGGAGCCAGGAATGTTGAGTGTATTGTGCTTCTCTACGTCTGGCCCTGGCACAATGTTCACTATGTAGATTAATGATTAGACAATTAAATTAAAAATACCATTTTTTCCTACAATTTCAACATAATTTTAAGATTATGTTCATATGATACAACTGTGTATTCTAATTTACTCTGATGTATTAGGCAAAGAAACGAAAAGGATAATAGGTTCTGCTAAGATGCTATTCTAGAAAATTAATAATAGAAAAAAACACCGAATTCCACATTAACAGAGATAAACGTTTTATTTGGGTTTGTACAGAAGAATGAAGCTACACTTTTGAAAACT
The DNA here is from genome assembly GCF_009828535.3 of Hylobates moloch. Taxonomy (NCBI): domain Eukaryota; kingdom Metazoa; phylum Chordata; class Mammalia; order Primates; family Hylobatidae; genus Hylobates; species Hylobates moloch. The sequence continues at coordinate 77,860,257 of NW_026652291.1, forward strand.
ATTTTATGTCATATTTAACAGAAATATATTTGCATTGATGCATATTCCTAGAACAGAAGAAATACTCAAATCATATCTTCGCTCTGTACATTTTCAATAAACTTGATCAATAGTATAAAAGGATAGTTTTCGCATTTAACTTTCACAGCAGAACTCTAAGGAGGTTAGCTTTTAAAGACTAATCTCTCACTTTTTATTGAGATATAATTCACATAACAAATAATTCATCTTTTTAGCATATACAATTTAGTGGTTTTTATTATAATTACAAGGATGTGCAGCTATCACCACCATCTAATTTTAGAATGTTTTCATTATCCCTAAAAGGAACCCCATATCTGTTAGGAGTCACTCCCCATTCCGCCTCTCAGGAGGTTATTTCTGGGAAACGAGCAACAAGCAAAAGAAAAACAAACACACACACAAAAATGAAACTTTATAAAAAATTCATTTCCCCAAAGGCCTTTTTCTTAATCTAGGATAATGAAACCATTTTTTGAAGCATTCCTCTAGGTATATTTTCCTTTTGTCAAGTGGTTTGATTTTGCCAGATTCTCATTTATTAGCAGCTATACATTTGAGTCTAGGAGTTATCCAACAACTTTCTCATTGACTTCATGAAATCCTAACCTTTATAAATGAAATTTCCATTCCACTTTTCCATAGCTATATTTATGTTTGTAATCCAAAAGTATTGATAAAACAATCGACAACATGGTCAAAGATATAGATATCTCTATGTTAATTTATGTGTCCATTTTTCTATACTGGTATAATGTGAAGAGACATTTGAATGGGGCTAATTATATACAGGAGTAATTCTTTAGTGGATATTGTAGTGACAATATTCTGCTTTAAGCAATCTTGTTATTTCAGAGACTTGAATAAATAATACTAGGTTGAGAGCCTCTTTGCATATCACTTGAAATTGTATACATTTTTTTCTCTTGAGAAACAATGAAATGTACTTAGTTTCTATTTGTGCAATTGATGATTGAGGGAATTAATTTTATTTATTGCAGCTAAGAAAATTAGCATTTACTTAGTTTTTATTATTCTAGGCTTTAGTGACATTTAACTGATAGGTACTTTCAAGGATGCTGAGTTTCTTTTTGTTTGTTTTCACAACTGCTTCTGTAATATGTGGTGAAAACTCTAGGAAGAGACTGTTCTGTAAAGGTGAAGCTAATCTAATCATTCAGCAGTGAGTTCTTGAATCCTCTCTATAATTTTAAGTTTCTTTTACCCCTCATGTATTCTTAACAATATCTTGCTTTTTTCTCACTAAGCTATCAGTGAAGTCATTTATCAGAGTAGGCAAAAATAAAAGATTTCTATCTTTAGGCTGGTCCTCTTTTTCTCTTGTCAGGTTTTGCATCTTTAACTCATTGATTTATTCATTCAACAAATATTTATTGCTAAACGTCTTCCTGTTCCATAAAGAGTGGTAGGATCTAAAGACTCAGCAATAGAGTAAGACTTCATGTCTACAAAAAAAATTAATAACTTGCCAGGTGTGGTGGCATGCACCTGTAGTTCTAGCTGCTTGGGAGGCGGAGATGGGAGGATCGCTTGAGGCCAGGAGGGCCAGGCTGCAGCAAGCCATGATTGTGTCACTGCAGTCCAGCCTGGGCAATAGAATAAGACCCTGCCTATAAATAAATAAATAAATAAATAAAAGCTTAGCAGTAAACAAGAGAGAGATGATTGTCGTCCTGGTTGAATGTACAGATTAGGAGGGAATCAGATTCCCAAGAATTCATAGATTAAATTTATTGAGCACCAATCTGATGTCTGATATGGATAGTAGCATTGAAGATATAGAGTGGATTTGCACGTGTGGGGACTGTGATAAAACAGGAAACTTCGTGTGCCCTGGTAGTGTGTAAGGTGACATCTCAACATCAGACTCACCTTCTTTTGTGTCTCCTGTCAGCGCATACTACGTAAGGCACAAAGATGGTGCATGTTGGACTCGCTGTTTATGTCGGATCTACCATTCTGACTCTCACAACTTCCCGTTTAGTGTGTAAACTATTCAAATCCAGTTGCTAGGCTAGATTCATCACCAGCTGCTTTTAAAAAGTGGATATTTGTAGATATTTATAGATCTATATAGATATTTAAAGGCATTGAAGATGCCATATGTCTCTACATTTGCAAAAAAATACATTCTGCAGTTATTTATAAGTTCTGGGGATTTTCCCACTTTTATTTTAGATCATGTATACTGCTCTGGCTCAAGTGTTGGGTTGAGAATGTCTTTAAAGATTATTCTTCATTAATCAAAAACTCACTGCTGATTGTTTCTTGTATTGCACCATCAGATAATTTATCCAACAACAGGATAATGGGATTTTACTGTTCAACCAGCTTCATGCTTACTTATTTGTGGGTTACATGTCCATGCAGCTTTATGGCCTTGAAAGGGTTTTCTATTACTTGTTTGTAAAATAATGCCATAGTTTTGCTTTATTTCACGCTCTTCAACACACTAAGATATTCAAAGTTTCTTGCATTTACTTAGGTTAGACAAATACCATTTTATTTCTCTGAATAAAATTTCCTAGTTGTATAGTCAGTGTAGCTGATACAAACATTGTTCAAGGATAACTAAATTGTTTGCAGTTCTCTAAGCGCACTAAGCTATTTCATGTTTTGGTGTCTCTGTTTTTGCTCCTCATTCTGCTAAAATATCATTTTCCTGATCATCGTTTAATTAGTCATTCAACAAGATTTCCAAAATCTCCTTTGGAAGGAGGCATTCCCAGTGCTTCAAAGTTGACGTTAGTGTCACATGTCTTAGTTCCCATACTGCACTCAAATCATATGTACTGGTGAGGCCACAGGTGAGTTTCTTCTAAGTAGCTTCGTAAGTTGCAGAATCATTTCCAGGATCTTTGAGAAGCTGTTTTTTCTGAGAACCTTACTTTTTTTTTTTTTTTATGTAGTAGCTGTTTTGTGTCAGAGCTTTATTTCATTGTCAAACACATTATATTTAAATCATTTATCCTTCTATTTACATATGAGACAGTCACTGATATCTTTGAGTACATGATATATTTGGCTTCTTTCAATTTTTTATCCAAGTACCTAGAAAGGTGCTTAAGATATTATCAACATGAAGCACTCAGTTATGTGTAAAGGCATTAATGATGTCATAAAACACAGGTGACAGTTTTCTCAGAGATTTTCTCTGACCCTGTTAATGCTAAGCAAAAGATTTGCTATAGAATGATATCTGGAAAAACTTTTATCAATAAAGAAGTAAGGGGAAGAGCTAGGAAGGACCTATATACATCTTGGTTAAATTAAAGCGTTCCTCTGGATTAAATCACTTTAGGGCAAAGACTTTTTTTCAGTTTTGTAGATACCTGTCTGAATTGGCAGTTGGATCATGTAAATTCAATAAATACTGTTAATATTTATTGTTTCAAAAGTATAATGGGAATTGTTGATCCTATTCAAGGGTTTCTGAAGACTGCATTTGAGAAATGCATGTCCTTAAAAATATGCTCTTGGATTACATTCTTCTCATTTGTTTAATATCAATCTGTATTGTTTGCTTAGAACTTCTAATTCCATGTTTTATATTATATACTGTAATTACTATTTGTTGTCAATTTAGATGTGCAGTAATGAAACATTGAGTAGAATTTCATTTATTTAAGAGCATTGCTATTTTGCACTATATACTTTTGAGAGAACATAAATGGGAAAAGATAATTTTACTTTATTCATTTAACACTTATAACTGCTTCAATCATGGGACGTAAATTTATCTACTCAGGTTTTCATTGGTCACTTGTAAAGTCGTTTATATGTGATTAGAAATTATATTTTCTTGAGAGTTTCCTTTGATATTTATATTAGTTCTTTGTTTTGCTAATTATTTATATAAAGGTATTTCCTTTTAATTAAATGAATTTAACTGGAAGGCTTAACAATTATAATCTGGAAATCTTTTCTGATTTACTGACTGTTGGGGTGAATTAGGTTGGAATGGCTTATATAAAGCTCTGGACTCTTTTCTTTTAATCCTCCCTCTTTTAATTTATGCTGTATATTCCTGCAAGATAAATCTTCGTAAAGTGCTTCAGTCAAGTAATTTCCCTACTCAAAAACCTCTAGAGGTCCCTCATTGCTTACTAAATTAAACTCAAACTTGCTCTCTGACATTCATAGCCCTCCAAACCCCAATATAATCCAGCTCTAATCTCAACTATTACTATTCTTCTGTTTACACTGTTCACAACAGTAAGACAGATTTATTTGGCTTCCACAGACTCTATTTTATTTTTTTCCACTCTGTGTATTTTTTTGGGCTTGTTCTTCCTGGAAAACTTGTTCCTGTACCATTCCATACTGTTCAAATCCAGCTGATCCTTCAGAGCCTATCTCAGAAAACCATGTCTGTGAGAAGCCTCTCCTGATCTGTTTATTCAACAAGTATGCACCTTCCCAGGCATTAGTCAAGTGTACTGTGAATGGAAACGACAAAAATCCCTATTATCCAGAGCTTACTTTTTAGCTAGGGGAGGTAGATAATAGATGAGGAAACATATAAAATAAAAAAATAAAGATTTAAATATATAAAATATGAAGTGGTAAGAATTATGAAGGAAAATAGTGAATGTAAGATATCAAGTATGGAATTTGAGAGGGAGGGCTGATATTTTATTGAAAGTGATCAAGAACATGTCATCTCAGATGAGAAGGTATTTTTCAGAGATGCCTAACTGAGAGAAATAATAAGTCATGAGTATATCCAGAAGAACAGAGCCTGAGAGAGGAGTGAGTTCAAGAACCTTGGGGCAGAAGCAAGCTTAGCATGGTTCTAAAATAGCCAAAGGGCAAATGCGGCTAAACAGAAATGAGTGAGCAGAAGAGTCACTGAAGTCAGAGAGGAGTAAGTCCCTGGGACCAGTTAAAGGACTTTGGTTTTCATTATGAAAGAGATCAGAAGCCACGGAGAGTTTTGAGCAGAGGCATGACCTGAAATGGCTTATATTACAAAGGATTGCTCTGGCTGCTGCCCTTCAATAGACTCTAATGACACAAAGGAAAAACAAGGGAGGACTAAAGGCTATGCTGATCAAGACTTGGTGGTAAATTGAACCAGAGTTCTGGTGTAGGAAGTGACTAGATTCAGGGAAACTATCATAAAATAAGGAAGTATGTATAAAGGGTGAATAAGAAATCACAAGGAAAAAAAAAGTAGCATTTCGGGGAATTGTACTTCATCTTAATAACTATCATTCCTTTTTATTATGTTTGTTTCTTGTAACAGCTTCTTTACTATGCTGTTACTTCCATCATCCATATGTAAATCTCGTAACAGCCCTTTAAAAATGTAGGTGTTGTCGGCCGGGCATGGTGACTCACGCCTGTAATCCCAGCACTTTGGGAGGCTGAGGCTGGTGGATCACCCGAGGTTAGGTGTTCAAGACCAGCCTGGCCAACATGGTGAAACCCCATCTCTATTAAAAATACAAAATTAGCTGGCTATGGTGGTATGCACCTTTAATTTCAGCTACTCGGGAGGCTAAGGGAGAAGAATTTCTTGAATCCAGGAGGTGGAGGTTGCAGTGAGCCAAGATCGCACTATCGCACTCCAGCATGGGCAATAAGAGAAAGATTTTGTCTCAAAAACAAAAATAAAAGTATGTGTTGTTATTGTTACATTTATACAGATGAGGAACTTAGAATACAGAGAATTCAAGTTATAAGAAAATATTGTATGTGTCAATCTTCCTGTAGTCTTAGTAGAGCAGGAAAAAAAGGCAAGGAATAAATACACTAGAATTTTACTAGTGGTAGAATAATAAATAATGTTTTAGATTTTTATGTTTATCTGCATCTGTTTCAAGAAAATGTATGATTTTCCTTCTACTTATTTTAAAATTCTTATATTTTGGTGAATAAGGATATTGCCTTAATAATCTCATAACCATTAAATGTAAGAATATGAATTAATACCCCATTTATATGATTTTTCTGTGTGATTTTATAGTTAACAAAGTACAGAATTTGTAGTCAGATTTGGTTTCCAATTCTATAACCCTGGACAAATAATTTAGATCCTATGAAGCTCAGGGTCTTCATCTGTAAACTGAAATCGCAAGGTTTTAGACTTATATTCAGGATGTAAGTGGAAACAAAATGACAGTCTTAAACACAATACCTGTCACACAATACAGCATAATAAATGACTGCTATTATGATGCCCATGTTATGTAGATATTCAGATTAAATTTTTCAACATATAAGAAAAAAGATATAGTACTATAATATATAAACAAATAGCTGTATATTATAACTAATAAATTACTATGAAAATGAATTTCAATTCAGAATGTTAAAAAATTTCACTGTTTAATTCTTCAATATTATGACTTGATTTTAGACCTTTATAGATGGCATTTATTTTCATTTTTAAATAATTAATATGCATTAATTTCTAGTCACTTAGTTATAAATGCCTTAGCAGATGCATTTCAATAACTTTGAAAAATTATGAATAATCATTTCAGGATTACTCTTAGATACTGGTTTAACATGGGCCAGTGTTTAGTGAAACAATCTGCTAACATCAGTTGCAAACAGACTTGATGTCAGTGCCTGTTTTGTCTAAATAGAAGTTTTAGGATCAGGTCCAATTCCATAAAAGTCATTGCAATTATGACATTGTGTGTGACAAAGTAAATTAAGATATTCTTTTTTTCAATTACATTTTTAAAAACATCGAAAGAAAATGTTTTCTGTAATTTTTGTAAATGTTGCCTTCTCCAGTTAGAAAAATTTTAAAAACAGTATAAAATAAAACTGTTTAAATGTAATTGTGTGCACACCTGAAATAATGGAATAGACCCTATCTTCCTCATACATAAGTGTATGTATGTATGTATGTATGTATGTTTTTTCCGTATGCTTTATAGCAATCCAAACAAAAGACTGCTAGATACCAATTAGTGTGACTCAATTGTATTTTTCCTAGAGATATGGAACAAAGAAATAAAAAAATCCAATCTTCTGCAGTATGTTTCGAAATTATCAGTTCTAATGAATTATTGCCATATAATTATATTATTGACATTTGCTTTGCCTCTATTATAAGTTATTCTCATTAGCTTTCACTTTCCTTCGGTGTCACAGGATTCTTCATAGTACAGTGACTGTTATAAAATAAACTCATGCTATGTAATAGTTCTCAGTAAAACTGGGCTGAGTTTGTGAAGGGTATGCATCATAATGAGCTCCACCACACTTAATTTTAGATCTGTATGAATCACCGATGAGCCTATCTTTTCTTAAATTAGGTTTTTCAGCATCTTCTATTAATATATTGGAAGCCATACTCCTTTTTGAATAGTAGCCAAAAATATGCCACTAAGTTAGGAAGTTCTTCTAGTGCTGGAACCATCCAGAGATAGCCCTCTCTCTAATGTAGTTTCTCCCCGTGGAGTCTCCTGATGTTCAAAAAGCCATAAAGACAAATAGCTTAATACAGAGAAAGGACATGCAGTGCTGTTGGCTAGACACGAGATCTTCTGCACTTCAACAGTAGAAATAAAATAGTAGAATCATGTAATTTCGTAACTAGGGAAGGATTTTGTAATCGTCCCTGATACACCATCTGGATAGACATAGGTCCTGAAAAGTTGAAGTATGAAACTTTCTTTCAGGGCTTGGTTAACTATAATATATCTTGTAAACTGATTCTAAGACCTGTATGTTCCAATGTATACTAATGACCCTCTGCTTAAGTTGAATAATAATGCTGTAGGGTTTGGGTCTGTTTTAATTGGTATCGTTTTCAGTTTTGATTCCTTTCTGGCATATTGAAAATCATTTGAAAGTGAAGTTTGTTCTTTTACTTTTACACACACTGGATCAACATTCTTTTAAATTATTCTTAAATAAAATGTATAATATGAAAAATGCATTATTATAGTCCCCTGATAAATAATTACCCCCCGAGAAATAATTTAATTATGTAATGAAACATAATTACATTTAAACAGTTTTATTTTATGCTGTTTTTTAAAATTTTCTAGCTAGAGAAGGCAATCTTTACAATGGGGGAATTATACTATTGCAACTTACGAGCATAATCAGTAAGTTGCTCTCAAATAACAATTATAAAAGAACAGCATGTTGATATTTTTATAATTTTAGAACTCAGAGAAACATCGTTTTTGATTTGTAATGAATCTGGAACATATTACTCTCCAATCCATTGTATTTTGTTAAGAAACCATGCTGAATTCTGACTATTGACCTAGATACGGCCTTCAAAATGATGAAAAGTTAGAATGTGCTTTTGTATTTCCTTAAAATGTCTTAGTTTGAATACATTATTTTTAAAAACATAAATAAGATTATGTATTCAGTCCTCTTTGTTGGCTAGTACATATAATTTATCTGAAACTTTATAAACCAAAGAACCTAAATACTCAAGTGTCATAATTTTGAGTCCAGTTTTAAAAGTTAATACATGCAGTCAAAATTAAGTTGTTATATCCTTGAGAACTATGACAACCTCACTCTTGATTCTAATCCAATTAGAATACTAAGCATGCAGTAGGAGACTACTGTGTTTATGGGGTTTAAAGAAAGAAAGATAAGATCAAGTTGTTAGGAATCCAGAAAAATACCATAGAGAAGGAGGCACCTGAGGTTGTCCTTGAAGAACAGATTAGATTACAGTGGTTTGAAAATAAGGGCAGGTATTTTAGAATAAGGGAACAGTATGAATAAAAGAACAACAGGTGAGGTCCAAATCATGTTTGGGTATAAGGAGCAGTCTCACTACTGCCTCAGTATAGGACATAAATAGGATATTTATGCATGTTTTTCCTTTTTTTGCTCCTAGGTAGGCATAACTCAAGGTGTTACTATTAGATCCAGAATCTGTCCATACTAGTCTCTAATTCTTAAAGCGCTCCATTCTAAATTTGCACACTTTACCCTTATCCTGTTACCCCAGCAGGGCAGTCAGGATTGGAATATTCTAGTCAACCCTGTTTGGGGTCTATTTCATTCAAGCCCAGAACTGACTGGGTGGACTCCATGTTAATGGGGAAAAACCCCTGAAATATTTTAAAGATAAGGAATTTATATTAGGTTTTGATGACATTTGGGAGCCACTGAGGTTCTCTGTTGGGAAATTATACTGTTGGAACTTACGAGTATAATCAGATATTGGTTCAACTGATGAGTAAGAGAAATATTTGAAGCAATGAGACTGGTTAAAAGGCAGTTAAAACATTCTGGGTGGAGGCAATGAGGAAATACATCATGGAGTTGATATTACGAATGGACATAAACATATGGCTCAGTGAACTTCAGTTTACTTCCGTTAGAATTTAGCAATTAGGAGTTTTAAAATTAGGGGTTAAACATTTTCATTTTTGATATCGTGGAGGTGAATAATGAACTGTCTCTTTTAATCTCAAGCTCTTGGTCTGAAAGAGGAGTTAATTTCATGGGTCTCTTGCACTGTTCCTTACTATGGGTATTTGGTATGGCTTGCAGGCCCCTCAGCACCAGTTACATTGTTTAGGCCAGATAGAAAGTAGATGCTTAGCACCAACATGGCACATGTATACATATGTAACAAACCTGCAGGTTGTGCACATGTACCCTAGAACTTAAAGTATAATTGGAAAAAAAAAAAGAAAAAAAAGAAAGTAGGTGCTTAGGCTATGGTCTCCAGTAGGAAGTGTGGAGCAGGTTTACTGGGCACTGGTTACCAACTTGTCGGATTCCAATGAGACAGAACACACTCATATGCAGCAAGCCACATGAAGTGGATTTATTACTTACAGATAAGCAGAAAGGGACAAAAGAAGCATAGCATCCTATGTGAGCTCATTTCTCAAGGTTCAAAAAAGCTTACTAGGGCAGATTGAGTTTTGACTGCACAGGCCCCACTTGCACCAGAGCTGAGGGACCCCTCTAAAGGCAGACTGCCTTGGGTTATATACCTCAGCGGCAGCATGAATCACTGAGTGAATATTTGAAGGACATCCTGCATCCAGGAGAAAGAGAAACTAAGCCTTGAATATTGCAGGCAATTCCTTTCTAACTCAAGATGTTACATTCCACAAGAGGGACATGAACAAGGCTTCAACTGTGCCAGGCAGCTTCTCCCTGTCTCAGGATATTCCATTTCCAGTTCATTCTGTAGATATGCTTGAGAACTACAAACAAGAAAGAGGGGAGAATTGGGTTAGTTCAAGGTCACCCAGAGAACTGTTCTGTAGGAGGCCCTATCCTAGTCAGGCTGTTTAATTTCGTGATTGTAACTAAGGAGATTTGCTGTCTTTTCTTGTGCTTCCATCATCTTGCAGTCAACCAATTACATGGTTTTCAGCTTGATATGTTCAAATATATTATTTTAATTTAGTGATTTAAACAAATTAAAACTATTAGAATCAAGGGAGGGAGGAAAACATGTGTTTTTTTCCTTTTTCCTAATCTGTTTTGCTCCTATGGAGGTATAAATTAAGGGGTCTTTATTAAATCCAGAATCTTTCTATACTATCGTTGAGTTCTTAAAGAGCTCCATTCTAAATTTGCACACTTTACCCTTATCCTGTTATCTCAGCACAGTAGTTGGAATTGGAATGATTCTATTCACTCATGTTTGATGTCTATTTCAGTCAAGCCCAGAACTGACTGGGTGGATCCGTGTTATTCTTTTGCTCTGAGCTCTGTACACCTTATTTGGAGGTTATTAATATTATAGGTTTCTTATAGATAAGTGAATTTTGCAGCTTCTGTCTAAGGATAAGTCTAAAAAGTATAAGAGCTTGATTTGCATTTTTGTCAAGCACCAGGGATATATGACCACGTTCTTCATAATTTCAAGGGAGTCCTTAGGACCTTTTAGACAAGATTAGATTGTCGTGTCAATTCAGCACCTTGAACAATTCCTCTATGCCCATTGACTCCACTCCAGGTACCTAGATAGCTTTCTGGGTTTTGCTTCAAATTCGACTTTCTGTTTAGTCCCTTGGATTTAATATAAAAACATTATCTTACTTCCAGGCCCATTTTGCCTATTGCAGCAACACCAGATCCTCTTGGCTATCACCTTTTGTGAATGGACCACACTAACCACTAGACAGCTGTGATACCCTAAATGCATGCTATAGTATGACAGTAACCTATCCATATGGATAACAGCACCCCGATTTCTCTACTGAGCTCATAGAAATTATGTACCCTGAAGACTTTGGGAACTCCAGGATTTCTGCCTTTAGTAGTGAGGACTTTGAAAATGTCAATATATTTTCATGTCACACTAGATATAACTTGTTCCTCCTGATTAAAATGATAGAGGGTTAGAAACCAAGATTGGCCCAAGCAAGAGCTGTGCAATTCTCCTTAGAATACAGTGGAAGCATCTCTCTAGTGTCAATAATTAATTCTATACTGTCAGAGGGGCAGCTGTGTGTCCCAAGGAATTACTGAAGGACAGTCCTTCCCATTCTTGCTTAAATATACTTTTAGGGAATGAATGATGAAAGCAATTTAGTGAAGAAAAATGGACTGTGAACATGTAATATAAAATTCTAATCGCTTTCTATTGCTAAATGGAAAAAAGACGTTTAAAAATAAGTGATTTATCAGCTTTCTAGCTTGTAACTCTCTTAGTATTGTATATTGATTCTGCTTACTGAAATTCATGTTCTGTGAGAGAAAGATATTAGTTCTTTAATAAAATAATTTTAGCCAATTCAATGAATAGATGCTAGTTTTTAAATTAATGTAAGCTAATGTGATAATTTATAGCTTTTATAACCTAAACTAAATTATGTAATGTATAAACACATATAAATTTAATTTTTATAAAGCGTAGTAATAATGATAAATATGTTAACATCATTAAATATTTTAATTAGAGTTTTAAAAATATTCTTCTGGAAATACAGTATCTGATACAGTAGACATGTTTCAATTATAGATAGAAGTAATTTATATTTGTACATAACTTTGGCATCTGCTAGAAAACATTTCTCTTATTTAATCCTTACAAAAATGCTGTGAGGTGGAAAAGGTTGGTGTCATTATATTTACAGTAAAGAGAAGAAATTTGTCCAATAGAACATACCTGAAAAGTGACAGAAATGGAGCTAGAGAGTCTTATGACTCCTAGTATTAGTTTGTCTCTACTGAAATGCTGAAAGTATGTATGTATAATATATGTTATATATATATTACTAAAGACAGAGCTCATGAATCATTTGCTCAATAGCAGGAATCCGCTGTGTTTCTCTTTTTGGCCAGGTACATTGCAAGGCACAGGGAACACAACATTAACGAGTAGGTTTGCCTTCAAAGGATGGACAGTCTGATAAATACTCTAATTTAGAAGTCACATAACAGTATTATGCAGTCTTTTCTTTTCCCCTACAATGTTATTGATTGATCAAAAAGAAGCTCATGGTTCAACTTGTTTTATCTGCAGATGAAGTGGAGGTTCTCATCGAAAGAGAACTCTTCCAAGAACTGGACACCTGGATTCCACTTTTGCCTTGTTACTAACGTTATGTGTACCATTGAGAGTTATCATTTAACCTTTTTAGTCCTTAGTTTGTTCATGTATGAAATAGTTAAAATAAAACTTGACCTACCTACCTCACAGGATCAATGTGAGGAAGAAAAATATGATTTAATAGGTAAAATCAAAATTGAAAAATGTAGGAGGACTGAACAGATACAGGATAACAATGTTTAATTCTGGACTGTATGGAATAATTATTATCTAATAACTAGAGTTATAATAAAAACTGTTGCATTGATGGTATCCAGCACATTCTTGTATTTACTTTTATTAATTTTAATTAACTAATTAATGTATTTATTTATTGAGATGTGGTCTTGCTTCACTGCCCAGGCTAGAGTGCAGTAATGCAATCATAGTTCAGTGCAGCCTTGACCTCCCTGGCTCAAGTGAACCTCCTATTTCAGCCTCCACAGAAACTGGGACTACAGATGGATGCTAACATGACTGGCTAATTTTTTGGTTTTTTTAGAGCTGGGATCTCCCTATATTGCATAGGCTGGTCTCAAACTCCTGGGCATAAGCAATCCTCTTGACTGGGCTTCTCAAAGTGTTGGCATTACAGATGTGAGTCACTATGCCCAGCCCATTTTCTTTCATCGGGCCATACCCCTGGGATCCTGGGGAAAAGTAAACTTAGGTGATGAAAATATCAGAGGTGAAGACATATTTCATTGTCCCTCTGAAGGCCCTGACATTCCAAATAAGCTTGGTCAATATGAACTTACAGGCTGAGGTAGATTGGAGTGCCACTTTTGCTTTGCCTTAGGCTGTTAATATAAAACATACACTTTTTATGTCAAACCAAGTGGGGATAAGTTATTGTTAGAAACCTATAATGATTTCAGGTTTTCAGAACAGTAATGGACATCAAAGAACCATATATTCGTGTCGTTCTACATGGAAGGCAAACCTCTGATTTTGAATAAGTAAACTGAGGATGCATTTCCATTCTCAAATGGTTTCTGTCATGACCTTTTTCTATCAGATTGTACTTGTGTTTATATCTTTGAAGGAGAAATACACAGGAAATATCAGGACACTGTGGAGGCAGAGTCATGTGGAGCACTCATAAAAAATTAAATGCCCTCAGCATTCACAGAAGTAGATCATTTCATTCTTAATTAAATTTATACATTATAGTCACTGATTAACTTGTATCTGGATATTGGATACTCTGAGGCTTCCTTATTGGCAGAAACTATTGTGCAAATAAATACATTGTACACACGAAAACTATAACAAACATATAATATCTAGTTAAAATTAAGAAGTTTGTTTCTCAAATTTTGTTGCCCTTTATCCCATATCTCATAATTTCACGCTTCTGTCTTGCATGCTTCTGGGATTCTCTATCTTAATGACCTATTTTTATCTTTGGTTGCTTGTATCAGCAAAATATGGGAAAGCTCAGGTATAAATAGAACACACAGGACATTACCTTAACAACTATATGTGAATCCCTGGTGTTAGAGTATTTCAAGGATGACTATTGAAAGAAATGCCACAAAAATCTTGATGTTTTTCAAAGATATAGAAAGGCTGAGTAGACAAAGAATAAAAAAAAATTCACACTCTCTAAAGTGGAAATTACATGAACTGTGGGGAGATAAACCCCTCCTAATATAAAACCACAGCACAGTAACTTGAGACATATTTGATCATTCCCGGAGACAGGAAGATCTCTTTAGAGGGCATTTGAAAACGCTATTCTGAAGGTCTAAAAGGACATTGGATGGGTCATATAAAATATTAACTATAAATTCAGGTATTATATTAGAGCACTCTACAGAAATGAAAATGCATTTGGTGGTGGATTTCGTAAAATGGATGGAAGAAGTGAACTCATCTTTCTCTTTCACCATCATTAAGACAATTTTACCCGTACCATTTTTTATTGCTTGCTGGTTGGATGGGAAGACTAATATTTTGGCCAATTTAAGTTTCAAATTTTAGCTATTTTGTAACATATTTTTCGATATTTTGAAACACCATACTATAATAATAAAATTACTATTTTCCCATTTTACATAAACATCAGTACTTTTAGCGTGAAATGGCTTTTCTATACTTTTCTATACACATATTTGTAGTTTGCTTGGGAAGAAAACACAAAATTAAATGCCAATTTGCTCTTTAAATTCAATAAATATAATGCCAAAGTAATAGATGTCAGATCCATGGTGTCCCAAACCAGATATTAACATAGTTCCTTGTGGTTTGATAATGGCTTTATGATTTATATTTAAAATATTTAGATAGTTGAAGGGTAATTGTGCTGCCCTAAAATATCAGAAAATGAAGTTTTGAAACTTTATTAGAGTCACACAAATCAACTGATGTTCCTTTGTTTTTGCAGTGCAAAATACTTTTCCTTGTTGAAAATGAGTGCATCAGCATTAAAGCCTCTTGAGCGAGAAAAATGTATATTGATCACTATAAGTGCTTTTCTGTAATACCTTGAAGTTATTGAAATTGACCCTAAGCCATGTTCTATTTCTGATAATGGATTCTTTTCATGTGTTATTTATTGATTTACAGCTTAATAGAGACCCAGAAGTAATTTCTGTTGTGAAAAACACATGTAAGACCTTGTCTTACTATTTGAATTTGTTTGTAGCTTTAAGAAAACATCAAACATATTATACTCAGTATAAGAGCCAACAGATTAAGCAACATAATTCTTATAACACTTTTATCCTTCAATAATGTGTTGAAATAAATACGCATACTGAATCATCTATTGGACCACAGAGTACAATCTGGCTAGTGCATATGTGGAGAAAATAAATTCTAGAGTAAAAGGTTGTTTGTGTTATAACCTGAATTCTACTCTTTCTCAGATTTAGTATATCATTCCTTTGCACCTCAGCATTTCCATTTGGAAAATAGTGATAACATTAGTCTTCTTCTAGCTCAATGGCTGTTATGAAAATACATGAGGCGGCATATGTGAATAGTTCCCAAAGCTTTCGAAGAAAGTTGCTTTGCAAATTGAGGTAATGCATAGGTCAACTTTCCTGGCTGAGGCAAGTGGTTCCTCATTGTTATTTAGTTTCTCCCATTCTAAGGGCAAAATAGGCTGCCTGCCAAAAGACATGGATTATCATGAAGAACTGGCATAGATTCTAGGACTTGAGCCCTGACTCCTGCTTTTGCATTCATAGTGACCTGGATCAAATGAAGACTGCCAGCATGGACTGACAGAAAGGCAATACATCTCATGATTCATGGGCTTCCGTTTGCTACTTCACACTGTCTTTTCCTTTTCTTTCTTTCTTTTTTTTTCTTAACATCTTGAACTGTAGCGTAAAAGGCTAAATAAGATGTCCGGTTGTTTTATATAAAACTGTACACAATATAACACAGAGGTTTTAAATGTTAAAGATTAGAGACACATAGTTAGCTGGTTAAATCCAAATAATTTGTTATACTTGTACACTGTTACTTCATACTTCATGGTCACAATTTATACCATATATCTTAGTGCAAGTAATATAAATGGGATTAAGAGCTTTACATAATTAGTGTGAGACAGTCACACTGAATGCAGTATTAAAAATTCATCTTAACTGGCTGATAGTTCAGGAGCAAAATACAGCGTTTAGAAAAATCACATATTTTTGACTCCCCACATATTTTGTTGATAAGCTAATTAACAATTACCTAGGTAGATATTCTGTGACTCTTTCATAAAATAAATCAAGAGAAAAAGGTATCAATAGGAATTAAAAACATTCTTAATTCCATTACATTTTTCCAAACTGTTTGAGTGAATAAAGATGACTAAACAATATCAGCAGAAATTAAGTAATCAAAACCAATGGAATGTTGAATACATATTAGTGCAATTAAAGTTATATATTTTTACATACGTAATATCCTGTGGACATATTGAAGTGGAAAATATTTTCGAATGATTTCCTCTCAGGGAGTATTTTTGAAATGAATCCCCTTTCCCCCAACACACATACCTTCTCGGCACACAAACCATGTGTGTTAGCTTCTAAGTTTTCTTGTGTATTTGAAAATCATTTGTCTTTGAATCATTGGGTTGATTCAAGATTCTGGCTCTATCTTCAGTAGCTCCCATAATGCGCTAAAAAAGGTGAATTCAATAACATCATTTCACATTTATCTATAAACTATTTTTCCTGGGCACAATCTGTCCCCACTGGCATGCATGTGAGCGTGCACACATAGACATAAACACACACACACACACACACACACACACACACACACACACACACACACACATATACTGCCTGTTTAAAGCTATTTGCTCTTACTCCCATATATTCTTTAACCCTCTCCTTTAAACGGTCTGATTTTCTCATCTTTCTCTACACGTGAAACCATATTTCCCTCTCTGCCTGTGGTCATGTTTTTCCTTACAATAAACCACTTCTGTTCATAATCTCTGTAAGTCTCAAAGTGAATTCCTTAGTGAATATGCCCAAACTAATCTTTCTCTACTCAGAGAGAATGCTCTGTAACCAATGCAGTTTAGTAGGTTACCCTATATAACATGTGGTAATATAAAAATAAACTACTACTGTTAAAAGTTGAAATGAAAAATAATTAGAATACTTTTTCTTGTTTGAAGTCATGGTTGAAAATCAAAGTGTGTTTTTGTTTCTGATACTTTTTGTGGTTGCTTTATTTTGCAAACACCTAGAGTTTTAAAGTTAATAGATGCCTTGAGATTCTAAAAGTTTTATAAAATGACTATAACCAGTTTTGATAATATAGATACTTCATGTGTGGATCCAAGATTCCTAATGGACTTTAAATCATCTGCATTTACAACATGCATGTAGGCAGATTCCAAGAGTTATGAAGTGGTCGTTGAATTTATTAGATAATGTCTTACATCTTTAAGAACATACAGAAGGGATGAAGACCATTTATGTTGCTTTCACTAACTGCTTAAATCTATCATGCATTTAGAAATATAATTGCAAGCTGCTGTTTAAAGTTTTGATAGTGTAATATCGGAAAATTACATACCTATCCTACTTTACTTAATATGCCTCCAGTTTTGTTAGCTATCATGAACCATATACCACACAGTGTGGCGGGGTTGGGTAAGGAGATAGTCTGAGTGTGTGTTTTGTGTGTGTGTGTGCGTGTGTATGTATATATGTGTGTACTGGCAGAGGTTGAATTAAACCCTGTGATAAAAAAGGAAACAAGGTTTATCCTAAGAAAATGTATAAGGATCTTTCTTCAGGATATATTTTATGTCCTTCCCCTGTGTCCTCCAACTTTCAGTCACTCCATTATTTGATAGTTTAATTCTCAGATGCTGAGGATCAGAACAGATGGATGCAGAAATTCTGGGAGAATCTTGGCTGAAGATGTGGGTTTCTCTTCTGCAAAGAACACAAGATCAGAGAATCTTTAAAATGAGATGGGAATAAATTTCAGGGATCATATTTGACATTCTAAATTAAAACATGGTTTCTTTTTTATGGTCTAAAAGCAGCTGTCTAGTTCCTTTAGAACAACCACAGTAAGGTAACTAAAGCATAATGGTTGAGAGCTTTTGGTATGGATTAGTCGAACTGGGCCTGTGTGTTCTACCTGTGCTAGCTCAATGAGCTTAGCGTTTTTTATGCTTCAATTCCTTCAATTGTAAAATGAAGTTATTAATAATACTTATTTCACAGACTGGTTGAGGGGATTAAAAGAGATGATGCATGTAAAGTGTACCATAGTGCTTGGAAGGAAATGCTCAATGACTAGTAGCAATCTTACCTGTTGATTTATCGATTGATTGATTGATTGAAGTGGAGTCTCACTGTGTCACCCAGGCTGGAGTGCGGTGGCACAATGTCCGCTCACTGCAACCTCCACCTCCCAGGTTCAAGTGGTCCTCCTGCCTCAGCCTCCAAAGTAGCTGGGATTACAAGCGTGCACCACCACACCTAGCTAATTTTTGTGTTTTTAGTAGAGATAGGGGTTTCATCATGTTGGCCAGGCTGGTTTCCAGCCAGCAATTATTTTTATAAGCTTACATTTTTTTGAGAGTTTGTTAAAAAGTTTCCTTCCCCACATTTTAAGTCTCAAACTAGAATCTTGTTACTCCTACATGTTAGAAGAGTTTATACTTTGTAGATGGTATTCAAAAGGACTGTTTCTTTCAAATGGGAGCCATTTAAGCATTTAAGGTAACATGTTTCTCTGAAACTAAAATAATCAGTTGTTTCACCTCTTCATAGGTCATGATTCATCTTTCTTACTATTCTCCTCTGGGGATTGAACATTTGTTAATGTTCTCCTAGAAATTGATTGCAATATTCCTTGTAGATTGGAAGAGCAGAGTGAAGCAGAATTTTCACATACTCTTTTGTGTAATCTGCTTTTGGTGATGTAGGTTCCGTTCTTATTATTTTGGGGCTACATTTTCTTGTTAAATTGGGGCAGTTACAAATTACATTTTGAGCAACATCATGAAAATTAAGCTTTCTGTCAACTCAAAATCTGAAGTGATTTTAAAATTGTTTTATTTTATTTTATTTCATGTTTTAGTTGACAAAATAATTGTACATATTTGGGGAGTGTACAGCGGTGTTTCAATATATATCATGTATAGTGATCAGATCAGAGTGAGTAGCATGTGCATCATCTCAAATATCATTTCTTTGTGTTGGGGACATTCAACATCCTTCTTTTAGCCATTTGAAAGTATAATATATTATTGTTAATCATTCTATAGTTCTGTGGAACACTAGAAGTTATTCCTTCTATCCAGCATAATTTGTAACCTTTAATGAAATGATTTTTAATCTTCTATCCCATTGATTGGATGCTGTTGTGTTTCATCATGTGTATTTGTCTTTGTTTTAATTGATATTTTTAAGTCTTATTGCAGAAATTTATTTCTATTCCTATTCCTATAAAAATAATTTCAGCTCCTGGTACCATCCTGTCTATTGCTGGACTAGAACAAACTTTGTCTCACTTTTTCGGTAAGGATATTCAACATGGAAGGAGAAATTGTGCTCCCCCGACAAGGGAGAAGTCTCAGGGACACAAACCCTTTTCTGTATCCAATTTCCTAGAATCGCTTAGCCTTGTAGTTAACTCCTAAAATGGTTCCTTTAGCCTTGAGAAGATAATATGAAATATCTTTCTATTAATTATGCCCTGATAAGCTCACAGCATCATTTTACTTTGTTTTTAGTTTTATGTTAGTATATCCTCATATTTGTAAAAAATTTTAGTTCAATTTTGTACATTTATTGAGCATTCATGCTGTGCATGACAATGCTCACTGCTACTAAGGGGATCTCTTTCCTCACAAAGCTCTGTTGATATTGGCCATGGGCCTCCAGACAATTTCTAGAGCCACCTTTCAAAGTACAAGTATGTGTGAGAATAGTCTTCCTAACAGCCTCAATTCTAGATCAGCTTGGAGTCAGATCGAGCCACACTCTGGGTGCTTCCATCTTGAGCATATCTAAATTGAGGCAAGGATGGAGAGTATTCAGAGAACAAGAGAGTCCTTTTGTTTTCCAGGAGTCTGTGAGGAAGTAAAATTTGAAAACTTTTGGAAGACTAAATGTTTATATGACACTTTTATTGGTATATATCAATTTATGCACCTAACATTAGCGCCAAGTCTTATCAAGTTCCCCTGGTGTTTATATTGTTGGTGTTTAACCAGTAGCACCTCTCATCCTTTTTATGTGATTTTAGTGTATTTGGATAACATACATAGATTTTGATTCTGCATATTATAAAATTCTTTCAGATGTCGCCAATCACCATACCACAGAAACAATATGACAAATGCCTACCCCTTGTCTAGGCCCCATATAATGAAGACCCAGCCTCAGCTTATCTGGGAAAGCAAATCAGTCATCAAATGCCATCCAAAGATGTTTGGGCATTTTTTATAAATGTTACATCTCATGGAGGAATTTAGATAAGAAACAACAAGACTAGTAAAATCAGATGGATAGCAGTATGTAGAAGGTGGGATGTAGGTACATCAGGAGATTTTTGCAGTGGGCATGAGGCTGATTATGAAGAAGCCATGTAGAAGTACAATCTGCAAGCATTGGTAACTGAAGGGGGCAGAGAAATGGAGGAAGGGGTTAGGTTAGTTGGAGGTCACGATATGGATATTAATTATAATTTTAACAAGGGTAAGAAAGGCTGAAGGATATGGCTTATCAGGAGGATAAAGTGTTCAGGTTTGGGCATGTTTACTTGGAGTTCCACATGGGATAAGAACAGGGATTCAAAACTTAACATAAGAAGAGATGCCAGCTCTGGACCAAGAAGAGATTTGATAGTCGTCCAGTTTTTGAAGTGATTGGATGAAGGAGCTAATCAGATGGGAAAAAACTGAGAGGACTAGACCAAGATAGTGGGGAGTGTGATGATAAATTTTAAATAACAGGAGAGACAATATCTAAACTCAGGTAATTTTAAGAAGAATAAAGATTACATAGGCAAATAAATGTTATTACAGTAATAGTTAAGAAGAATATGGCCAATTTAACATTTTGAGGCAGTATATCTCTATGTAACCCTATGTTAACACATCTACATCTATATCTTTTTATATAGCTTCATCCTTTGTTCAATAGTACGCTTTTGGAGGTAACATACAAGCACCATCAGCATTTTGCTTAGTGAGAAATCACCAAATCTGTTTTTGTTACAATAAAACAATATAATAATTATTTTTATCACCAGTAATTTTTCAGAAGGCTCTAGTATGGAATTTACCATTATTGTTTCAAATTGTTCTTGAAGTGTTCAAGAAAAAAATTGATACTGGAAATGAAGAGTTGTATTTAATATTATTTCCAGATTATTTTATCAACCCGAAATCTTCCAAATCAATAAATATATTCAAAATAATAATAACTATTGTGCCTGGTGATAATATAACCATATACAATTCAGTAGTTTGCTTTAAATAATTGGCAGTAATCTTAGCCTAGGCAACCAAGCGAGACTCCTGTCTCTAAAAAATAAAAATAAATAAAAATTGGCAGTTGCCAATTGAAAAATGAAATGGCTGTGTCATCAAAATACTTTAAAACATAAAAAAATGCTCAGGATTAAGCTTAAGACATGTATAAAAACTTTATTAATAAAACTGTAAGTATTTCTGAGAGAAATTTAATAAAACAAATAAATGGCATTAACAAATCTCTTGCATGGGATGACTCTATATTTTAAACATGTCACTTTTCCCAAAACTCTTTAATGTGTTTATTAGAATTCACCTCCCCTCCACTCTGCCCTCCCCTTACAGCAGCATCCACTTTTGTATTTTTTGGAACATAATGAAATAATTCTCAATTTTATTTGAAGGTTAAACCTTTAATTGAAATTATTAATCATAAAAGTTATAATAGAAATAATATTATAGAAGTTGCCCTGTAAACTTGTATCATGTAATTGAAAACGTGTAATTAAATATTGGTGAAAAGTTGACAAGTAATATAATGAAAATTAAACGTTTTTAAAGAAGTAAGCACCAGGCTGGGCGCGGTGGCTTGTGGATCACCTGAGGTCAGGAGTTCAAGACCAGGCTGGCCAACATGGCGATACCCCGTCTCTACTAAAAAAATACAAAAATTAGCTGGGCGTTGTGGCGGGCGCCTGTCATCCCGGCTACTCGGAAGGCTGAGGCGGGGAGAATTGCTTGAACCCGGGAGGCGGAGCTTGCAGTGAGCTGAGATTGAGCCACTGCACTTCAACCTGGGCAAAAAAGCGAGAGTCCGTCTCCCCACCACCCCCACCCCCCCAAAAAAGTAAGCACCAATAAGTATATCAATTTAGTTTTTAGGCTAGAATTTTAATAATAATGAGAAAATGATAAATTGTTTAATAATTAATATTGTAATAGTTTTAAGTTTGGAAAAGCACTTGAGGAAATATATTACCACCATAGATCAAAATAAATACTCAAATATTTAATATTTAGCTGTTAAGATACTATAATAAAATGATATAAATATAATACATTTTACATTTGGTGACAACAATTATTTGCTTGGCTAAGCTTGAGTCAGCTTCTGAATCTTCTGCTAGGCCCATCTGTGCACTTCATTGTAAAATCCAGTTTTAGCAAAGAACCCTGCTGCATCAGTTTAGCAAGACCCCCCCATCCTCAATATCTGATCATCTTTGATATTTTCTCAGGTTCCTCATCTTCCACATCCCCAAATGACACCTGTCACCCTGGTCTGTCTTCAGCAAGAATCCTGTTAGGTGGGTTTAACCAGAATTCTCCTTACCCCTGATGTTTCCTCTTAGTAATTTTTAGTTCACTGAACTCCTCACTGCTCCTTGGCTATAAATTCCTACTTGACCCTGCTGTATTTGGAGTAGAGCCCAGCCACTCTCCCTCCTTGCAATACTCTGTTTCAGTAGTTCCTCTAGCCATGTTGATGCTACTGAATAAAATCTTTCTTATTGGGCTTTAATAAGTCTCATAGAATATATGTATTTTTAACATTTGTAGTGTTCAAAGGCAATAATAATTAAGAAAAAATGTAAAGATTTCACTGTGTAAACATTTTATTTTGCTTTTTAGTTAAAAGTAATAAAAACAAAGTCAATAAACAAATTATGTGCTGGTAAAAGATATTTGCAACACAAGCCTGGCGTGGTGGCTCACACCTGTAATCCCAGCACTTTGGGAGGCTGAGGTGATAGATTACTTGAGGTCAGGTGTTTGAGACCAGCCTGGCCAACATAGTGAAACCCTGTATCTACAAAAATACACACACACACATACACACACACACACACAAGATAACTTGCAACACAGATGAGAGATAGAGGTTTAATTTACCTATAATATTAATATAAATTGCAAATATTAAAAAGACCAATGAGGATATGGTGATTTGTAATAGGTGAAATGGTTGAGGTTAATGAGAGTGAAAATATAATTAAATTTGTTAGCAATTAAAGATGTGCTTCAGTGACAACAAATCGGTGAGCTAATGGAAATTTACATGAACTCTTTGTTAGAGGATA
Source organism: Hylobates moloch (assembly GCF_009828535.3). NCBI lineage: Eukaryota > Metazoa > Chordata > Mammalia > Primates > Hylobatidae > Hylobates > Hylobates moloch. The sequence continues at coordinate 77,883,850 of NW_026652291.1, forward strand.
CATCGATAGAACCTTTCTAAGAAGCAGCCTGACAGTATGTATACAGCTTAAATATTAGTAAGGCTTTAATTCAGAAAATCCACATTGAGTAATCTCTTTTAAGGAAATGATTTAAAAATTACATATTTATGTAGATTTATATGAGAATATTTATAAAGAACAAAAAGGAAGAAAACATCTTGAAGTATTTTGTTCCTGGTTAAGTTAAAGTACATTGCTACACACATTAGAATGTGGTATAGCCATCAAATATTTAAACCAACATGTTCACTAATATGCTCTTAAGTAAAAGTAGACATGATAGACTACACATGTAATGCAATCTCATTAAGCAACAAAGAGACAGACAGAGAGAGAGAAAGAGAGAGAGAGACGGAGGGAGGGAGGGAGGGAGGGAGAGGGAGAGGAATATGGCGTTTATGCAATGACTAAAAAGATACATACCAAAATCTTACAGAAAAGATACTGAGTCTATAAATTCATTTTCTTCTTTGTGTTTTTCTATATATGAAATAAGCATGTTTTAATTTGAATTTGGAAAAAGATAAAGCTATTTCTGTGTATTGTCTCATATATTTAGACATGAAGACAACACATACGTTTTGTGCTCAAGTTTATGTCAGGGGAGCAAACTGTGTATATTATTTGCTATCACAGCACTCTCATGGATTTTTAACAACCAGAAACAACTTGAGCTTCCTTTGTGGAAACTTTAAAAGAATATTAAAATTATGCTACAAAAATGCCCGGTCACTCAGCTGACCTAAAATGGTAGTTCTCTGACTCTGGAGTTTTCTGTGACAAGTATTGAGTCTCAAACGGAGAACACTCTCAAACTATGCTTCTGAGATGGTCCCTGAGAAAATGTATGTGAGCTAAAGATGGAAAAACAAGATTAAATTTTGATGTACACTTACAGAAAGAACTCGAAATGGAAAACAAAAACAAAAAGCTTTCACATTTATTACCAGGTAGTTGTAGTGTAGGTAATTCTTTACATGATTCTCTAATTTCTCCATGTAGGTATGTATCTGATAAGCCTGGAAAATGCTGCTAGAATAAACCATCCTTTAGAAAGAATTAAAAATAGACATCCAAATACTAATGTGAATCTTAACACTTTTGTTGTGAAGTTGTTAATTCCAAAAAGTGTAACTGAGCCACAAATTTTACTAAGCAAAGCATACTATATTGGATGATTCCTATTCTCAGCTATTTTCATTTGCCAGAGCTGCGAAGCTTATTTGCAAAGACTAGATGGCTTAAACAACAGAAATTTACTTTTTCACAATTCTAGAGACTAGAAGTACAAGAACAACATGTTGGCAGGGTTGGTTTCTTCTGAGGCATCTTTCCTTGGCTTGTAAGTGGCTTTCTTCTCCCTTTGTCTTAATATGTCTGTCTGTGTCATAATCTCCACTTCTTATATCAATACCAGTCACGTTGGATTAAGAGCCATTCTAGTGACTTCATTTTAAATGATCTCTTTAAAGACCCCATTTCCAAATACAGTCACATTCTGGAATACTAGGGGTTAGGACATCGACATATGAATTTGAGGGGAGCACAAACAAATTGAAGGAATGAATGACTGATGTATAGATAAATGAATTAATTTTTCTAATATTAAAATTGTTTTTAATATATTCGATTAAATATGCATAAATATTAATAAATTATTGAAAATTAGAGATTATAATCTTTTCAACATCATATTTTAATGTAGCATGTTGACAATATTGTATCTTTCTATGATATTCTTAGAAGTGTAAAATGTAAGGAAAAATTTTGGAGCAAGATGAATTTGTTTTTGTGGTATGCAATCATTGTTAAATCAATAAGTCAGTTAACAAATAATTATACAGTGGGCTAGGCGCTGTTCTCATTACTTAACATAACAATAAATAAAGGAGATTGAGCCCTTGCCTTCAAAGTGTTAACAAACAAATGAGAATGTAGTAAATAAATGTGCAAGCCAATCAATAAAATAAGTTTAGCATTTAATATTCTACAAGGAAGAGAATAAAATAGAAAAATAGGACAAGGAGTGACAGGCTGGTTTCTACTAGGACCAGGGAAACCCTCCTTCAGCAGATGAGCTGGGAGTTCTGACCTACCTGATGGGTAGGCTTTTTAGGCAAAAATAACAAGAGTCATTTCTCTTGAAATGCAATGTTCCTGTCTTTAGGTCTTTGAGGAATTGCTGCACTATCTTCCAAAATGGTTGAACTAATTTGTACTCCTATCAGCAGTGTATAAGCATTCCTTTTTCTCCACAACATCACCAGCATCTTTGATTTTTTTTCCTTTTTAAGAATAGCCATTCTGACTTGTGTGAGATGGTATCTCACTGTGGTTTTGATTTGCATTTCTCTAATGCTCAGTTTTGTTGAGCATTTTTTAGATGATTGTTGTCACATGTATGTCTTCTTTAGAGAACTGTCTGTTCATGTCCTTTGCCTACTTTTTAATGAGATTGTTTGTTTTTCTTCTTGTAAATTTGTTTAAGTTCCTTGTAGATGCTGGGTATTAGACCTTTGTCAGATGCATACTTTGCAAAAATGTTCTCGCATTCCACAGGTTGTCTTTTTACTCTGTTTGTTGTTTATTTTGCTACGAAGAAGTTCTTTAGTTTAATTAGATCCCGTTTGTCAATTTTTGCTTTTGTTGCAATTGCTTTTGGCATCTTCATCATAAAGTCTTTGCCTGTGTTATTTTCGTAAGTGGTATTGCCTAGGTCATCTTTCAGAGTTTTTATAGCTTTGGGCTTTACATTTAAGTCTTTAATCCATCTTGAGTTAATTTTTGTATAAGGTGTAAGGTAGGGTTCAGTTTCAATTTTCTGCATATGGCTAGCCAGTTCTCCCAGCACCATTTATTAAATAGAGAATCCTAATACTAAACTTTCAGCCTCCAGAATTATGAGAAATAAATTTGTTTTTTATAAGCCAACATGCAGTTTTTCTTAAGTTCCCTTAAAAGTGTTTAAAGGATGGAAACAAGGTGACTGTGACTGAAATGAAGCAAACAAAGTGCGTAGAGGGAGAGACTGAGTTCAGAAAATATTTTGGCTTATACTAAAAAGTTTAGATTTTATTTTAAGTAAAATTTTATCACATTGAAAGTTTGAGGTAGGAGAGTAACTGGTCTGCATAAATACTTAAGAAACATCACTATTGCATAGAAGGGAGGCAGGAGGGGAGATAGGTAGACCACTGAAATTGCTTCTATGGTACTACAGGTAAGAGGAAAAGATGGCCTTAAGAAGGGCTGGAGAAGCAGAAAAGGGGAGAAGTCATCAAATTTGGGATTTGCTTTGAAGATACAGCTGGCAGGAGTAACAGGTTAATCAGGTGTGTTGTGTAAGGGGAAAGAAGTAATCCAAGATGAATCTGACTTCTTTATGGTTTTAATAACTGTATGAAAAGTAGCACTGCATGTTCTCACTCACAGGTGGGAATTGAACAATGAGAACACTTGGACACAGGAAGGGGAACATCACACACCCGGGCCTGTCGTGGGGTGGGAGGAGGGGGGAGAGATAGCATTAGGAGATATACCTAATGTAAATGACGAGTTAATGGGTGCAGCACACCAACATGGCACATGTATACATATGTAACAAACCTGCACGTTGTGCACATGTACCCTAGAACTTAAATTATAATAATAATAAAAAAGAAAAGTAGAACCAGTTCCTGGGAGATATTCCGAGTGAGGGTGGATTGGAGGAGACATGGCATGTTTTATTTTGTCAAGTTAATTCTGAAATGGAGAAGAAATAGGTGATAGGATGTGAGCTTTGTTCTCAGAGAAGAGTTCCGGGCAAGAAGTCTGAGTTTGAGAGTTTTCAGCATGTACATAGTATGTACATAGTGCATATTCATATGTACTTAGTTTTTAATATGTACATATTAAATCAATAGGGAACTGGAAGAAGTCACATAGTTTGAGTGCAGAACGAAATAAGAAAGGGTTCTAGGATCGAGTTGAAGGGCTTAGAACACTTTTCAGGTTTGGAGCAGAAGGAGGTCTCAGTAAAAAACATTCCATGCACTGAAAGAATCCTGAGTATAGGGACTAGGAAACGTCAATACATTTTCAAGAAGAGAGAATAATCAATTGTGTCAAATTTTATTGCGTGGTAGAATAAGAAGAGATAATTTACCATTAGCTTTGACAAAATGTAGGTCTTTGGTGTTCTCTAGGTTTATCAGTGTCTTTTTTCAACAGCAGTCTTATAAAAACAAGTAGAAAATAGGGAGGGTTGGGCCTTCCCACAGTACTGATATTGTAATAGTATAGGTAATTTTAGGTCACAGAATTATTTTTAGAGAGATACCACATGAACAGTAGTATAGTTAGTGGTTAGGTGCATATGCTCTGCAACCACATGGCACAGGTTTTCTTCAAGATCTGCCATTCTGTACTTTTGTGATTCACATAAGTTACTCTGTCTCTGTATGCCACTGCCTGTGTGCCTTCATCTCTAAAGGATGTATACTATAATGCCTACCTTGTTTGGGTTGTTGATTCAATCCTTTGTTCAACATGTTTATGTTGAGCATCTGGTTTGTGACATATACTCTTATAGCTATGTACAAGACAAACTGTCTATGGAGCTTCCATTGGTGTAGGGGAGAGAGACTCCCCTCCTCTCCAAACAAGGAAACAAATAAAATACATGTGCAGCTGCTAATAGATTCTAGGGAAAAATGAATCTGGATCAGAGTGGGAAGCTGTTGGAAGGATTATTATTTTATATAGACTAGTGGGAGGAAATCCTCACTAATAATATTTGAACAGAGACCTGAAGCAGAGTAGATACTAAATCATAAGTATTCCAGAAGAGAAAACAGCAAGCATACAGCCCTGAGAAAAAAAAAGCATGTCTAGAATGATTTAGGACAAGCAGCTAGATTAGTGGAGCTGGACCAAAGAGAGGCCTGGTCAAGAAGTATAAATGAAGAGATCATGGAGGGCCTTTTGGAACTTCGTTAAGGCTTGTACTCTGTGTAGAATGGGAAACCATTAGAAAGTTTTGAGAATAATAGTGACACCATCTGACATGGTTTAAAGAGATTATTCTGGTATTGGGTTAGGGAATAGGCTTAAGGGGACCGGCTTAGGAAAAAACAGAGGAGTTCAGAGGCTATTGCAGTAATTCTGGTAAGAGAAGGTAGAGGTGTGATGTAGGCAGTGGGAGGTGGTTAGATTCTACATATATTTTGAAGCTGGAGACCCCAAGATTTGTGGATGGGTTAGACGTAGAGTGTAGGAAAATGAAAGAAATCAAGGATGATTTCACAGTTTTGAGCTCTGTTGTTGAGATGATGATAAGGATTACAGAGTTCATATAAAGCGTATTAAATTATGCCTAGCACGTAACAAGTGCTCAATAAATATTAGCATTTAATATTTTTAAATGCTTATTAGTTATTTTGCACTTTTATACTTTTATATATTGTTTTAATGCTTTTGACTTCTAGATTTCAAGTTGAGTGTAAACTTAATGCCATTTCCTTTCAGTGGTAACCATCTAGCTAAATAAACTTGAGTAATGTAGTAATCTTAGTGCCATTGCCTTGGACTGAAATTGGCATATAGTTCACTTACTGCGTAGCTATGGGCAAGTCACTAATCTCCCAATTTCATCTGCTCTGAAATGAGGATAATGATATTTACCTCCCAAGGCTATTATGAAAATTAAAAAAAATCCAGATTCAAAAATGAAAGTCACTGCAAAGTATGAGTTATTGCAGTTTTTATTGTTGCCTACACTCTGAGAAGGCTCTTTATGCTAATCCTACCCACTTAAAGCCATGAAAGAAATGAATTTGAACACATTAGTTATTCACACCGAATTTTATTCTTGTTTGGTAATATTCGAATGTTTTCCTTGGTGAGATTTGTTTTTATATTTCACAGTTTGAGATTTACTGAGACCTGAGCAGCTTTATTGAACCACTTTTTAAAAGATTTGATGAATTCAAATCTTCCAGTCAGGATGAAAATTGGAGACAAGAAGGGAGTGTAGGGGAGGGGAGCAATTTAGACGAGATCTGTCTAAGGCATTCAACTGAAGAGTGCTTCATACCTTAGTGTACTTTAGATAGATACTCCCAGAGTACAGTGATCAAACACATTGTTGTGATTCAAATGCTTAGCAAATCAGTGTCCCATAATTACTGGAACATAGAAGGCATTTCCTTTATGGGGGAGGAAGAGCATTGATCGCTTATATAAAACTTGAGAAGACTGAGGGACTGAAAGTGTGACATTATTTTATTTCAATTATTGTATCCGTATTGAAACTGAAGGTGGGAACAATTCTGTGTGTTTTTCCTCCGCCAGATAGGAATATGTAGCATTATCTGATATTTGTTCATTTTTTAATATCATTTTACCACTTGTAGACACTTCTCCATGTGGATTCATTTTAAAGTAAAAACGCTTATCCTCAATCGTTATGTTTCTTAGTCAGATATTATTATTCCTAATATATAGAAAAGGGAATTGAGGTCAAGGGAGACTAAGTCCTAGGATCATTTGTTTACAAGGGAAAGAAATGAAACACAACTTTGTTTTCCAGCCTCTCGTCTATATCTTTCTTCTATGTTTCTGATCTACATGTTTTGCATTATGAAACGTTGGCCATTTAGGTAAAAGGATTTTCCTAATTAGCAGAAAAAAGTTGATATTTTAGCTTTTATATTTATTTATAAATGTTTTATAGGTAAGTGGGGCTATGTTTTTATTTAATTTTACCCACAAGATGGATACAGGATAATTTTAACATCCTGTTCTTAATAAGAGTTTGGAGGACACCCGTATATTTATACTGTCCATTTTGGTTTTATCTTGAATGATGTAAAGGCAAGTGGAAGATTCCCATGGTTGTCACTGGAATTAATACTCTGCTCTGACCCGTCTCAGAAGGACATCAGAAAGGCAACATTTTAAAATTAGTCTCTACGAAAATAGTTATTGCATTTGATAGGAAGCTCATAAGGTAATTTGGAAAATTTCTTTGTAACTAAGAATAATGCCTTTTAAAACCTTTTGATTTTACAGCCACCTTATAATATGTGAGAAATATTCAAACCCATTTAAAGTATTTAAGGACTTATGACTTGTTAGATGCCTTTGCGATGATATAATAAAACCAAACTTACGTATATACCCATAGTCATTGTTAAAAGCTTTCTTATTAAAGGCATGACATTATTTAATAAACCTTCCCAATTCATCTCCTTTGTCAAGGGCATCTTATGGAATTGTTGGTGAACCTTAAATATATTTGGCATAAGGAATATTCTTGCTTTCTCTCAGTCTCAATAGACCGAGATATTCTTGCTTTCTCTCAGTCTCAATAGAAACTGGAATTAGGAATTTCTTCAAAAGAGCTTTTTGAAAACCAGCTTGGGAGAAAAAAGAAAAAAAAACTTCTGACCTATGTCAACATTTTTTCAAGTCTTTATTATTAAATTCATGTGTATTCTACTTGTTTATAAAGCTCTAATCAAACATTTAAAAATACCTTATGAGTAATTAAAGGAATGAAAACATTTTTCTTAAATCTAAGCTAAAATATTATGATTTTTTTGAAGGTCACATGCTGACAGGGTAAGTCATGTTACAGGAATTAGTAAATCATTTTGGTCTCAATGGAGACAATAACTTTTGTATTTGTTATTTCAACAAGGTATTGGAAACACATTTGTCGGGGAAGATTGACCTTGCAAAAACACCAGACTAATTTTCCAATGAAGAGGGACTGACATTTTTATTGATAGGATTGTAAAGGGAAAATTAAGCTATAATTTTACTTGATACATTCCTGATCACTGTGTGAATGGCACTTATACCATCTTCCTTTAATCATGACTTAATTAATACATGGAACTTTGTCCAGGGAAAGAGTTGAATAATAATTCATTGATGATTCAGGCATTCACTTCTCACTTTCTTGAAAGTAACGTCTATGAAGTTGTAATATATTTTTCAAGTTATTTTTCTTTCCATCTGTAGCATATAATTTATTTCTAACATATCAAATTTTATCATATGTAAATAAAAACTTATAATGCACTTCATAAAAGTTTTACCTATATAGCCAATGATACGCAATTATCCTATTAAAAGGTTACATTACATCTGCTTTGAAATTTTTAGCATATTTTCCCAAATACCTTAATGTCATATAAAATTTTTCTCACTGATTATTTTTCTTCTTGAAGAAGTGAAAATATATTTACTATTAGTTAATATTAACTGTGACCTTGCATATGATGTATCAATGGTAATATATTTTAATATGTGTAATTTTTATTAACTAAATCTATGATTCCTAATAATAGATCTGAGGATCAAAGCTGGTTTATCTAATTTATCAAAACTTCAGTTTCACTTACTTAACTCATTATCTCATTCCTTAATTGTTCTCTTTTCCTGCCTGCCTCTCTGTATGCTACGGTGTTTTCTTTTTGTCTTAGCCCCTAAAATTTCCTTCAGCTCTATTACAACCAACTCTTTTTTATATTTTTTATTATGTAGTGATTATTATTATTATACTTTAAGTTCTGGAGTACATATTGAGAACCTGCAGGTTTGTTACATAGGTATACATGTGCGATGGTGGTTTGCTGCACCCATCAACCCATCATCTACATTAGGTTTTTCTCCTAATGCTATCCCTCCCCTAGCTCGCAATCCCCAACAGGCCCCAGTATGTGATAATCCCCTCCTTGTGTCCATGTGTTCTCATTGTTCAACTCCCACTAATGATTGAGAACATGTGGTGTTTGGTTTTCTGTTCCTGTGCTAGTTTGCTGAGAATGATGGTTTTCAGCTTCATCCATGTCCCTGCAAAGGACATGAACTCTTCCTTTTTTAAGGCTGCGTAGTATTCCATGGTGTGTATGTGCCACATTTTCTTTATCCAGTCTATCATTGATGGGCATTTGGGTTGGTTCCAAGTATTTGCTATTGTGAATAGTGCCACAATAAACATATGGGTATATGTGTCTTTATAGTAGAATGATTTATAATCCTTTGGGTATATACCCAGTAATGGGATTGCTGGGTCAAATGGTATTTCCAGTTCTAGATCCTTGAGGAATCAACACACTGTCTTCCACAATGTTTGGACTAACTTACACTCCCACTAACAGTGTAAAAGCGTTCCTATTTTTCCACATCCTCCCCAGCACCTGTTGTTTCCTGACTTTTTAATGATCACCATTCTAACTGGCATGAGATGATATCTCATTGTGGTTTTGATTTGCATTTCTCTAATGGCCAGTGATGATAAGCTTTTTTTCATATGTTGTTGGCTGTATGAATGCCTTCTTTTGAGAAGTGTCTGTTCATGTCCTTCACCCACTTTTTGATTTTTTTTTTTGTAAATTTGCTTAAGTTATTTGTAGATTCTGGATATTAGCCCCTTGTCAGATAGATAGATTGCAGAAATTTTCTCCAATTCTGTAGGTTGCCTGTTAACTCTGATAATAGTTTTATTTTATTTATTTATTTTTTTTGAGACAGAGTTTCTCCCTGGTTCCCAGGCTGGAATGCAATGGCACGATCTTGGCTCGCTGCAACAACTGCTTACTGGGTTCAAAGGATTCTCCTGCCTCAGCCTCCTGAGTAGCTGAGATTACAGGCACCCGCCACCATGCCCAGATAATTTTTGTATTTTTAATAGTGAGGAGGTTTCTTCATGTTAGCCTGGCTGGTCTTGAACTCTTGACCTCAGGTTATCCACCCACGTTGGCCTCCTAAAGTTCTGGGATTACAGGTGTGAGCCACCACACCCAGCCATATGACTAACTCTTATATCTTTGTCAGTGCTTCTATTTCAACCCCAAACTGTGCTGGATCAAAATGTTTGAACATTTGCAAACAGAAATTATGTGATGGATTACAATTGTATCCTGGTCTACAAACCTGAATTTACAATTACTAATGTTAGAAAACATGCTGTTGTTGTCTACATAGCTGTGCCAGCATTTTCTATGCATGTTTAGAAGACTGGCTTGCAGAGGATTTTAAAGAGTTATCCCTTTATTGTAGACATTGGAAACAGTTTGTCTGTTATTCGTGTATATCTCAACAGCTTAAATATATCAGTGGTTCTGAAGTGATAGATGAATAACTATCCTGGAGTGCTTGTAAAGATACTGATTGTTGGCTGAACATTGCAATTCAGTTAAGTATTGGATGTGACTTGGGAAACTACAGTATTAATCAGAACCTCAAGTGATTCTGATGCCTGTGGCCCATGGATCACTCTCTTTAATATATATATATATATTCTCTTTAAATATATATATATATATATAATTTTCTATGAACTATTTCGAATGCGTAGTTAAATAAATTAAGATACTTTGGCCAAGTTCAAACAGCCATTACTGTTTTTCTTTACCTAATTTATTTATAATAGCTATAGCTCCAATCTTGGATTTATTTCACTTATATATTTTTGCACCCTTGCATGATTTGGAATTATTGTTTTTCATTCCTATGAGGTACAAATAATAGATGCTAATCTCATATGGGTCAGAAGCAAATTTATTTGCATGCATAGTACTAGTTCTTTCAACTTACCAACACAAAATAAATCCTTTAGAGATTAAAGAGATATTGTAGACAACTTGTTTCTAATCCCTTCTTCCTAATTGAAACTAAAATCTCATCTTATTAAAATATTTGTTCATGAAGCATAATCTAATCACTGGTATTGTCACTAGTAGAAGATAGGTCTCTTAATCTCAGTAAGAACTCTTCTCATTCGAGCAATATTTTTCAAATTTTGCTCTTCTTTAAGAAACACCCAGGATGCTTTTCAAAATGAATATTCCTGGGTTCAAAATACTGCTGTAGTAAAAGAAGCTTATAAATCTATCTTGTTAACGACCCTCAAGGGTGATTTGAATGTAAGTGGTTCAAGGCCTACATTTTGTGAAATCATGTACAATATCCTGCTAGAAGGGTTGAAGAGTTAAATAAACAAATAATTAAAAGTAGGGCCAGATAACTAAGAATAAAGGCATTTAGCTGGGCTCTATGACAGGCCCTAGGGCTAACACACGTAGTCCTTATAATTGAAGAAGCCCTCTGATTAGCATTGGTGGCAAATAAGAAAATCAATCACTTACCGTGTTAGGTGATGTGGAGCACAGAGAGAGGAGCCTCCAGTAGTGGAGAGTGTCAATAAGGCCTTCAGGAAAAACATCCCAGAGAAGGTGACCCTAGTGGCAGGAGCAGAATGTGGGGAAGGTTGCTCTAGGCACCTTCGAGAGTAACTTGTGGGAAAAAATAGAACAACAATAAACCTAAAGCAAGAAAAATTGGCAATGAGAGTAAGCCTGACATAAGGGGTTATTATAGAAGTTAATGTGTGTACTTAGCACTGATTAAAAGCATTCAGTAACTACGTATCATTATTTGTACTACTTATTTCAGCAGAGGGTTGAAAAGAGAAGAGTATCCAATGAACGACATTGACAAGAGAAGGGGTGGGGGCTGCTGAAGCTTCAGACTGAGCAGCAAGCACAAACTTAGGGTAGGTGGTGTCTGTAACTCTTTCTTATGAACTCACAGGTAACAGGGCCAGCTTTATTCAGGGGCCTGGGCCGGAGCCTCTGGGAACATGAAATTTCAAGGAGGGATCATTAAGATTATCAAATATTGTAGAAAGGTCAAATATGAATAAGAGCTGAGACGTCTCCTTCACATTTGGTAGTTATTCATGACATTGTTCCTAACCACCTACATCAGAATAATTTAGGAATGCTTATACATATTCAAATCCCTGCCTTCTAATTCGGGACTATTAAATTAGAATCTCTGGGGTATGTGGCTTAAGGATGTCCATTAAAAAAATAAGAGATTATTTTGTACTCTGGAACTTAAGAACCAGTAAACTAGAGAGATAGATATATTTTGCTATGTGATAGGACTACAACCAACTGTAAAATTTTAAATAGTACTGATATAAGAGGAAATGGAGATAAAACAAGTGCAAACAAGGTTTGTCATTAAAGCAAGACAGAAGGATAATTAAAAAAATATGGCTGGGACCACAGCCAAGCATCTGTTGTGGGCCTGGAGTTGCAGTTGGTCGGCACGGCCACCAGTCAGGAAAAACAGCTGTACATGGAGTAGAGGAGACTGTAAACTACCTGGAACCCGTGAGGCATCTCTGCAGCTGTTTATCATCACATCAGTCTGTGAAAAGATCTTCAGGGAGTGCTGACAACTGCTTCACTTCTGCTTTCTAAATTTTGTGAAAATTCCACAACTGCCTAACCTGCACAACACAAGGAAGGGAATTCAAATTCTGCAACCATCAATCCCAGTTTAACCAAGTTGCACAACTCAATATACCCATCACTGACATTGCCAAGCACCTTCTTTCCATTACATTTATGAGTTAGAGTGGTTTCACATATCGTATGAAATTGTACGTTGATAAGACATGTGAAACATAAGGGTGGTTTACCACCACTACTACTAAAAATAAGTAGCGTTTATTAGCTACTTAGGATCTGCCAAGAACTGTGGAAACTGTTTACATGCAGTTTAATCTAATTTCATATGCATAGAAACATGAGAGGTGACTAACATTATTTTTCTAACATGTCTTTTTATTTTAAAAATGCGAATGTGTTAGGCCAAGGGGCGTAGCCAAACCGCTGTGCTGTTGAGAGTAGAATCAGCATTCGATGATTGACCCGAATAGTGGTGAGAAGAATGTTCAGAGTTCAGATAGGTGTTTATACTTCCTTTTCAGAGAGGACTCACTTGCATCCTTTGATGTCAGTAGGTCGGTGTTTAACACAAAGGCCATCCAGAAGGTCACAGCTCACCAAAAAGGACTTTGAGGTATAGAAAGAGCCTCACAGGACTGTGAGACCCGATAGGAGGTGAATTGTATGCATTGGTGTTTACGGGGAATAAGTCTTCTAACTTCTATATTTACTATGAACCCTTTGTGTAAGAATAGAGAGGAAAGAGTACCTACCAAGATTTAGTTATTAGAAAAAAATAGGAATAAGGGAGGATTACCTTGAATGGAATCTCATTTTCCTTTGTGAAGACATTACTCGTATGTAAAGAAGCTGCTTGTGAGACTTACCTCATTCTTCATTTGCCAGCGTATCCTGGCAGCCCATACTTAGTTTTGCATCGATTACCTAGTGATAATTTGGCAGTGATTTATTCTTCTGCACTCTGCAACCTGGTCTCACGAAGGGGAACACGTATTTATAGACTTGGAGTTAGAAAACATGGTAAGAGTTGCTAGTTTTGGGAGAAAAATATTAAATAATAAGATGAGCTCATATAAAAATGAAATAAATAGTTTTTTGTAAGTGAAAAACCTCTCATATAGGAGAGAGATAACTTGATCAATACACATTAACAACCAGAAATAGACTTATATCGGATTACAATCATCGTATTCACAGTATGAATTGCAACGTTTTCTGTTTCTTGTCCTCACCCCCCATTTCCTACTTAATAGTCTCAAGTGTTATAAACATTCAATATATACCCTCTGTCTCACCTTCCCTCATTCCCAGAAAAATAACTACAAAATTAAACTCTCCCTACAAGTGTTTGCAAATCATGTGTAGGTGAGACACGAGGGAATAAAAATTATAATAAGAATTTGCTGTCATGGGAAGTTGCTAAATTTTATGAGTGATGTTGTATCTTTAACTTAAAATACTATCAAGAATATCTAATAAAATCATATTTAAAACTGCTAAATTTATACTACTTCCCTAGTTGTAAGTGGTAACAGATGACACAGGCTATTGCTTACATCAATTTTCAGTTGTCTGTGCCATCACTTTGTACATTTTTCCTTGTGACTATTTTTCTTGGTGGTATCTACTCCTGATATTAACAGGTTTGAATCTCACCAGTTTGAGAATTAACTAAGTCCTTATTTAAGAACTTGGGGGTATGTTACCACGAAATCATTTTAAAATTTTCTTTCTAGGCTGGGCAGAATGGTTCATGCCTATAATCCCAGTGCTTTGCAATGCTGAGATGGGAGGATTGCTTGAGGACAGGAGCTCAAGGTTACAGTGAGCTATGATCACACTACTGTACCATAGCCCATGCAATTAAGTGAGAACCTATCTCTGAGAAATAATGAAAAATAAATAAAATTTCCTCTCTAAACCAATGACATAAAAAAAGGCAAAAAATTATGCAATATACATTCAATCACAAAAATGATTATTTTTCTACTCTGAGAGAGTTCTTTAAAAATTCTGTTCTGATTAGCCTCTTTCTCCTAACATGTTGGTATTGATTGATTTGAGGTATGGGCCACACAAATCAATACACAAGAAGACAAGTTGTATGTGATGACAGTAATTCTATCCGCAGGATAACTGCTAAATATCTGGGTACCAATGATTATATTTCAGCCAGCTGGTCAGCACATGATAATTTGTCAGTAAACCATTTTGCTGTCTTTGACTTCTAAAATGCTTATTTTCTTCAAAATATATATTTTGCTTATTATATCAACACTATATGTATCCAAGACTAGAAAGCTTGAAAATTTTTATTTTTTTATTTGGCATCCTTTTCTGACAATTTTTTTCTGTTTTTAGAAAAAAAAAAGGTCTCAAATTTCTGATGCTGTCTGGTTTCCAAAATTGTTTTATGCAAGAAGGTGCTTATGGCCAGATATAAGACCAATGACACACTTGCTGTAATGTTTTCTAATGAAGAAATTTATGCATGTGAAGCATAAAGAAAACAAAGAAAAAAAAGTAACAAATTAGAAATTAGAAATTTATATAAGGGACTAACAAATGAGGGATGAGAGGCAACATTCAGATAATTTATAGAACAATGTAACTGGGTTAGTAAAATTCATTTTACTAACATTAAAAAGGGGCTAGAAGCAACAGAAGTCACATATAAGAGTTTTAAAAAATTATCTCATCAATTTGTGTAGGTACCTTTGAAATAAAACTGATGAGTGATGTGTTTAATCTCTGCTTCTACTTTTCCTCATTTTATTGCAGCCCTGAAGAGCACTTGTGGTTACATTAGCAATTATGTGAAAGAGCTCCCCAATTAAACAAAATTTCAAAAAGTTCTAGCCTTAGTGAAAATTATTAGCATTATCCCCATTTTCCAGCAACGGAAATGGATATTTATAATGTTTAAAGTATCCTGCACTGGGCCACACTACTCAGCAAAGATGATCCATCTTAGTGTTTAGCATTCTGGATGAATGTTTCAAATCATCATGACTACTCCTGCTAAATGGCAAAATGATTCATACTATAGATTTTGCATTTTTTTCTATAATTCCTTATGGCTATTTTTAAGTAGGAAGCATGCACATTTATGTGGAAGAAATGCAAGATAGAGTTAATTTTCAACTGATAAAACATTTTATACTTGGATTTCATTCTTTAAAGGTTTCAATTTCGTGGCTAAGGCGTTGTCCAACTAGCAGAAATAAAAAGGCCAAGATAAAGTCTTGTTCCTGTTAATTTTTTTTGTGGAATATGAAGTTCTTTGGATGAGCTCTTCAGCCATTTCTCACTGCCCAAGAGTGACAGAAAAGAGAGGTGAGAAGTGCTAGCTAGATCTAAGGAGGGAAGGCTATGCAGCAGTGATAGTTAACCTAAATTGCAATAAATGGACTCTTCTTTCAATTTGACCCATATAGATTCAAAATTTATTTTTGATATTTCTTTACAAGAATAAGAACATAATGATTATACAACGTTATACAGTTTTGTAGGATTTTTATTGTATTTGTATTTCTTATTTCACTTTTTAAAAGTCTACTTCACGGTCTAACAATTTTATTTTAACAAAGCAAAAGCTGTATTTAAGCTTTAAGAATTTGTAATATTTCATACTTTTGGTTAAAACAAGACAAATAATTAGTGGGTAGTCAGGATCAATTTAAGGAAAGCGATGAACTGTCAGTTTAGAGAAAAATGTTTATGGCTTCAATTTGTAATGTAGGCTATCACTCTTTGCTTTGTTCTTTCCTCACTCTACATTCCTAAATTTCTCATGGGTATTTTTACTGCACACATCTAGATTGTAGTCAGTTCTTGGTAAAACCTGAATTAAATCAATGGATTCATCCCATATTCAGCAAGGAAGATTTCTGATAAAGTAGTTATATTTTAGCAGTACGGTCTAATACAGCAGCCGTAGCCATGTTTGCTGTATCTAGCACTTGTAATGTGCCTCATGTGATTGAGGAACTGAATTGTCAGCTCACCTCAATGTGGTTAGTGGCTAACATGCTTTACAGGGAAATGTGTAGCTCCAGTGCTCAGAAGAGGCTGCTGGTGTCCACACTCCTGGCCCCTTTCCTGAATCTATAGATTGCTAGTTCTTTGGTAAGACTCATCAATCCCTGTCTGATTGATAAATTTAAACATTCCTTTTTCCCTAGTGTCAGCCTATCCTGAATGGGTAGACCTCTATCTATAAAATTCTTTGATTAGCCAGTATCTGTTAGTGGGCCTGTAGCTTTGGAATGCTGGTGGCCTGTCTGCCTTCTCTTTTAATTAAGATTGGATCCTATTCTTCCCAATCCTGAATCACGCTGACAACTACTGAACATGGCTTCTGACAGTTTATACCTATTTATAATTAGTTATTTGTGATTCTTGAACATACAAGTATTTTTCAGTGTGCAACGGGCATCTTGACTGTGCTCCTTGGGAGATCCCTGCATACCAAACCTGGTGATGAAGTTACTATTCTTCATTTTGTTATTGCACAGCTGGATCAAGACTGGCTGTAGAACTTTGGGAAGGTTGAATCTTGTGCTTCAGCTCTCTCACTTATAAAGTGGAGGCAATAGCAGTATCTTGCTTGTTTGGTCACTTGAGAAATAAATGTTAATATAAGGGAGGTGCTTAGAATAGCATATAGTGATTGCTGTGTAGATATAGCCATTAATAACAATATTACTGCAGTTTGCATCAGTACATCAGATCCCATCAAAACTATTTGATTGTTTTCACTTAACTCTTCTTATTTATTATGTGTCTGAGTATCACAAAATAAGCCTCTTTTATATTTATTTTTATAATCTAGATTGAAAATTTTGTAGGAAGAATTAGGAAAGAGATCATATTTATATATTCAATTTCAGGAACTTGAAATTTGCTTTCAATACTCCATTTTTATCCCAAGTTCCCTACTTTATAACCTTGGACAATCGCACATATCTATGCATTCTTTTTTTTCACCTCCACTCATGTTTTATCACCCCTCCTATCCCACATTACTACCTAGTCAAATAAAAAATCCTGGGTCAGCAAAATCCTCTTAGGAAGCGGTTTCAAACAACATCTGCTGTTAATTACACATGCTCTTATGGGTTTTAGCCATGACTCCGTAAAACTTCAGAATTTTTCAGACAAAATGCTGTCCCCAAGACTGCTTTTCACATCAGCTTATATGAGAATACATTTTCTTTATGTAATTCGCCATCTGTATTAGAGTTAGTAAGTCTCAGATTTGAAATAAGTTTTTTATAATTGATGTTTTTACCAGATACCAAGCAGCGTTTACATAATAATTGGATATCCTGAAGAATAATGAAGCCAAGAACCCCATGAGCTTATCTTCATTCAGTACTATGGATTTTATCTGTTGAATGTAGCTCTGGCTTTTATTCTTCTAAAAATTTGATTTATATATAAATATAAATGTGCATGCACATACACCTTGGTAATTGCTTATGTACTTAAGCAATTATGATCTATATGAAGAAGAGAAGGAAAAAGTAGAAAATCGGGATGAATAATCTTGGCAGCTGTGTAATAGAAATGTGTAATTTTGTTCATGAAGTCAAGTGACTAATTTGTATATGGTGTTGTGAAAAATGGATAGCCAAATAGCAAAACAAAAGTATCTATAGCTGAAACCATAAACCAATGTGAATAGGTAAAATATTTATATGTAAAATATGAAGCCTTACTGATATAATGTTGAAATTGAGTATAACTACAACTCCAAAACTGAACCCATACAAATCAGTTAGAAATAATCTGTCTAGAGAAAAAAAATTAAAGGAGAGATGAAAAATTATTTGCAATTAATAACACAGAAAGGGAAAATATGACTAAGATTTTTTAGAAGTCAAAAACAAAACAAAATTTAAACCAGTACAAAAAAACCAGATATTTATTACAAGAAAATGTAAAATAGTTATTTCATATAGAAAATTATATCTAACATTAGAATCCTATTAGAAATTCAAATTAAAGCAACAATGATTGAACTTTTTTTTTGAACTGTTTTTCTGTCTGTTGGATTGATAAGCATCTGTAAGCTTAACACATGCTATTGGCATGGTTGTTGCTTGTGGGAATGTAAGCAATACGTTCCACATGTAGGACAATTTTGAAAGAAGTATGATTAGTAAAACAGTGTACACAATTTGACCCAGCCATTTCTTATTGTAGGAATTTATTGCAATTCTATCATTGCATATGCATAAAATAATATGGGCAGAAAAATTTTCACTTAACATTATTTTAATGCCAGAAATAATTTAAATTTCCATAGTATTTGACGGTTAAACCAATTAAAGTATGCTCATAAAATGGAATGCTCTCTGACTCTAATAATTGAAAAAAGGAATAGAGAAACTCACTATATGGAAATGTGGAAAAGCATTCAAGCTATATAGTTAAATAAAAAAATAATTTGCTATGCAGTATATAAAATATAATAACATTATGCAAAAATGTATAATAAAATGTGTTTTACTATATGCACCCATATATATATATATATACAGAAAGAACCTCTGGAGGGAAGAATATATATACGGAAGAATATATATATATATACAGAATATATATATATACACAGAATATATATATATATACAGAATATATATATATACAGAAAGAACCTCTGGAAGGAAGAATATGTATTATTAAAGGTGATACATGACAATTAGTTATATGAGCATAGAGATGAGTTGAAAACTTTTCACTCTATAATTTGTATATGTTTTTGATTTATGACAGTTTAAATGCATTACCTATTTAAAAATAAATAAATTGAATTATAAAATGTTTAATTAGGAAAATATCCCTTTGAGAAATTCAAAATAAAAATTATATTTATGTAGCTTATCTTTCAAGCCACTTATAACACTATTAATTTTATTTTTTATGTGGGTAGAGTGAAGCTTTTGGCCTCTGAATTTAATTGTTTTGAAATTCATCTTTGGTTGTATCCAGTTGAGTTATAAAATCGTAATTCCTCACTGAAATAGGCTCAGGATTTATCCATCATTTTTATTTCAATAGATAGCCAAATAAGACCCAGGAAAATTACATTTGCATAATGTCAGAAAGCAAAGTACTAGGAGAAAACACACTAAATTTTCTATTTTTTAACTTCCAGCCATTATTCCCTTAATGATGATGAATTCCATTACATTACACTATTATTTCTTATATGTTCTATTTCACTTTTAAAAGCTTCTGTTTTATTATTTTGTAAAAACCTTGAACTAGTTTTTCTTTGAGGACAACAATGTTAGCAAAATAGAATGTGAAAGTTTCAAACTAAGATATAACATCTATTTTTAGAGTAACCATTAATATGTAGAATATAATATTAATATTTAATTTTCTTCTAATTATTAGACTGCAAAAGTCATGCCTGTAAAGGAAAATTATTTTCTAATATGAGGATTCTTTGAAAATAGAATGTCTATTTGTCTGCTTTACAAAGTCATGAAAAGAAATAAATATTATCAAGGCATTTTATAGTTTAAAAAGAAATTAAGTTCTCAATATCATAATCATCTAAGATGAGAATATAGACTTTTCTTCCTAAAGTTTAAATATAATGTCAATTGGAAACTAATGATTATCTTAATCTAAAAGTGAAGGGCAACACACTAATATTTTCCTCCTTAAAATATTTCACCCCATTCCTAACCATTTCTTTGTTTGTTGCTCTGACATCTTACTAGCTATTTAAGCTTGTCATCTTTATTTGTTCACTGCAGTCTCTTGTCAAGCAATTAATCTTTATTTTCTTTGCAGTACCACTTTGAACAATTCACTTCTTTTCAAACAAAGTGGTTAATTAAATCTTAAAATATTACTTCGTGGTATCACTTCCAATAGCTCACAATTGTGTGGGTGTGGAGGAGGATTTTTTTCGTTGTTTTTTTTTTTTTTTTTTTTTTTACAGAGTTTCCTCTTACTGCCCAGGCTGGAGTGCAATGGCACTATCTAGGCTCACTGCAACCTCCGCCTCCTGGGTTCAAGTGATTCTCCTGCCTCAGCCTCTAAAGTAGCTGGGATTACAGGTGTGCACCGTCATGCCCGGCTAATTTTGTGTTTTTAGTGGAGACGAGGTTGCACCATGTTGGCCAGGCTGGCCTCAAACTCCTGACCTCAGGTTATCCGCCCGCCTTGGCCTCCCACAGTGCTGGAATTACAGATGTGAGCCACTGTGCCCAGCCATGAGATCAAATATTTCATAGTCAAATCTTGATTCAAAACCTATTTACTAAGCATCTAACCATGTTCAAGGTCTACCCATACTTATTTACCTGATTCTTAATAGTTATCTTTCCATAAGCCAGAAGTTTAATCTATATTCAAATTCTGGTTCTACTAGGTGACTTAGGGCAAATATTCCTTTCCTAGCTTCCTCCTTCTGTTTATTTTTTAAATTGGAATAATAAGCATTCCTTCTTACCTCACTAGATGTTAGGATTAAGTTAGGATAACATATGTAACATGCTTTAGAAATACAATTGGCATTAGGAAGTACTCTGATTTATTAGCTATTTTTATTACCTTCTTTTCTGAAGTGTCAAAGCTGTGTTTGATTTCTCCGTTAGGTTCTTTTGTGTCTCATGTGTAAGATACCATTCTTCCTTCTCTTTATTTATTAAAATTCTATTCTTTTTTCAGAACATAGTTTAAGTGCCTCCTTTCTGATGTATACTTCTCTGTGTACTTCAACTAGATATCTAATGACATTGGACTGAAAATTATACTTAGCTTTTAATCAAATACTTCTTAGGAGTAGGGATGATGTTTTTAGTTATTTGATTTCTTCTGATGTATGGGTGCTCAGATGTATTTCAGAAATAGACTATTAGAATCAATAAAGTAACACATTTCTTGTGTGTTATGCACCCATTTCATGGACTCAAGTTTTAAAAAGTTATAACCTTTAATCTTTATCACTCTCTCAACCAAAATATCTCTCTGTTTTTACATGAAACTCATTGAATCTCCGTTAAATACAGGAATCCTTACCCTGGGATTTCTGGATGGGCTTCAAGAGGCACAGAAAGCCTCTGAAACTATCTATAGACTTTTGAGTATGTAAACACACGTATTTTCTTCAAGAGAGATGATGGACACACAGAATAGTAGGAATTATTTTAATGATTTATTGTTTTTATCTATGCCTTTTAAATAAATAAGGACAAAACTAAGAATATACAATTTAATCAACTGGATATTGTATCATATTATATAAATATATCCTATTTTTCTTCTACACCATGCTTATGAAAGATCTACTCTAAGTTAAATATATGAGATTTTTATGATTTTGTTATTTATTGTATTTATTGCGTATGAGGGCCTAAATAAATAAGCCTTTATTTCCCTGCCCACATTTGACTAAATGAAATTTCTGCTTTACAAATATTAATGATGATCAATTGGCTTCCAACGTAATGTAATAATGAGCTTTGCAGAACTCTCTCCAGCAAAACAATAATTTAACCAGTGAAAATTATAAAAATGATAATCACCTAAAGCCTGTGAAAATTACCTAAAGGGCATTCAGCAAACAGATAAACATTCTTTTGAGAAAATCTACAATACCTTGATAAAAACAGTGGGGGACTGCTTTGTTTATGACTTGCTTCGTTATTACCACCCCACCACCAGCAGCTCCGTGATACAGATGGGTGTGAGCAATCAAGAAGGGAAGGTTCCCTTTCCCCTGCATCCAGTCTGGGGCTATAGTTTCACCCTGGGAGGGGCAGGCTGATAGTGTCTCTCATCATCCTCCTGCCAAATGTTGCAGAAGCCATATTTCAGCAAATGCCCCTTCGATGACTGTATCTTCTTTTTGTATGTAGTCTCTTGAATTCCCCTCTCTTAACCTTCCATAGCAGAAGTTCCACATTTCTGAAGAAGCAAGCTGAGAAGACCAGGGGCTACTTCCCCTTAAATACAGGAATCCTTACCCTGGGATTTGTGGATGGTGCCCACTCTGTGGATCAAGAGTATTACTTTGAGAAAAGCAGCAGTGGCCTATATGGCTCTGCCTAGAAAAAAAAGGCAGACCTTAAGCTTAGAAGCCACTGGTGAAGGATTTGACTTTGAAAAAGAGAGTGGAGAACTCCTTAACTAAGAGTGTTTCAAGAACAGTGGGCATCTGTTAACTAAGAGGAGGCTGGAAGCTTTGATAACGAACAAAATGTCAAAGAAACAAAAAATTCAATGGTGGTGAGAACCAGGGAAACAGACAACTAAGAAGAACCTCCTAGGTTTTCAGTCAACTCTTGGAGTGTGGAGAATGTTGTTCATATGTTCTAGGCAGCATCCACTGAAGAGCAATTAGAGAAAGATGTGTAACAGAGTCAAAAGCATCCACCAACCTGCACAAAAGACCTATAAATACCGGGCAAAAAGGCTTCCTGACTCAAGGGTTTAAGTAAAACCACTGATCATGCACTATTGTACAAATAGGCTATTCTGCGCCAAGGGTGACTCCTAAGAATCTAGTCTTCAAAATATCATCACAGACATCCCTGTGGATGTGGAAGACTGTGCATTCTCAAGCTGTACCTTCTTGGAAGCAATGAGAGAGGGATGATATATGCTACACATTTTGAGATCCTCGCCCAATGTGGGACCAAAAAATGAAAACTTTCTGATATGTGCTATCAGCCTGCACAACACATATGCATCCAGAGACAAAAGGTAAAAATATAACTGGCAATTAAACATAAGTTTTGACCAGTAAGTGGCTTATGCCAATCCAGAAACACATCCTAGGTAGCAGAGCCAAAAAAGTAAAAACAAGGAGAAAAGGGGAAAAAGCAAGGGGAAAAAAAATCTAAGCAGAAATATGAGAGGCTAAACATGGTTGAGGAAATAGACTTTGAGAATTAGTTCAGTCAAGTAACTAAACAAATAAACAAAATGGCCAAGTAGACAACAGCTACCACCTGCAAGGGATGAATAACGAGAGTCACTACAATCTATTAGCAAAATATCAAGTTTTGAAGAAAGACAATTATAAAGCATTCAAAGGAACAGGAAAAATCTAACATGCACACACACGTACACACCCATCAGGCAGTAGAAACTTCCTCTGAAGGGGCCCTATGGTGGAATTAGTAAATAAACATATCAAAGAAACTATTATAATTATATTTAAAGAACTAAGAAAAAACATGCTTTAAAAAATTACAGGATGGTATAATGGAAATGCCTCATAAAATACAGAATATTAATAAAGAGATGCAGCTTGTTTGAAAGAATCAAATGGAAATTCTGAAGCTGAAATGTAATATAATTAAAACAAAAACTTCACTAGAGGGGCTTAACAGTAGATCAGAGTTTGTAGAAGAGAGAATCAGCAGACTTTGAGATAGATAGTAGTTATGTGATCCAGTGAACACAGATAAAATCAATAAAGAAAATTGAATAAGAGAAATGTGAAACACCATTAGATATACAATATGTGTATTGTGAGTATCAAAAGAAGAAGAGAGAGAGAGTAGGATAGGAGAATATTCAAACAGTGGGTGAAACTTCTCACATTTGATTTTAAAAACATCAATCTACAAACTCAGGAAGTACAATTAACCCTAAGTATGATAAATTTACAAAAGACCAAATGGCAATATAAACACAACTATATTGATAATAAATTTAAATGTGAATGAATTAAGCAATCTAATGAAAATATTATCAGAGATTGTCATGATAATTTAAAAAGAAAAGTTAAAAATTCAACTGAACACTGTCTATAAGAGACACATTTCAAATTAGGTGAAAAGAGAAAGGATGGAAAAGCGATGTCATGCAAACAACAACTAAAAAGAGCTAGAGTGGGTATACTAATATGTGACAACATACACTGAAGAATGTTATTAGAAATACTGAGGGACTTTTTATAATGTTAAAAAGATCACTCTACCTGGAAGATATATACATACATACATATACATATACATAGATATATATTCCATATATATTCCGTATATGTATATGCCATATATATGAAAATATTCAAATAATGGTTGAAAACTTCTCAAATTTGATTAAAATATATATACATCTAACAACAGAGGCCCAAATTTATGAAGCAAAAACTAATGGAATTGCAGGGAAAAATAGACAATTCAGCAATAATAGTTGAGGATTTCAATACCCCATTTTCAATAGTGGATATAACAATAAAAGATCAACAAAGGAATAAAGACTTGAATGATATCATTTTCCCACTACATCTAACAGACATTTATAGAACATGCCACCCAACAGTGGAAGAATATAAGTTCTCCTAAAGTGCATATTAACAATTCCCAGTATATATAACATCTTAGGTGGATAAACTAGTCTCAATAAATTTAAAAGAGGAAAGCAAAGCAGAGCAAGATGTCTGAATAGAAGCTTCCCAAAATCATCCCTGACCCCTGTAGGAACACCAAATTGAGCTACTATCCACCCAAGAAAGCACCTTCTAAAAACCAAAAATCGTATCAGCAGTCATGGTACCAGGTTTTAACTTCATATTACTGAGTCATTGAAAAGGGTAAGAAAGACAGTCTTGAATCACCTACACACACCTCCCCCATCTTCTTGCAACAGTCTCAGGGCACAGAGAAAGAATCTGTGACCTTGGCATAGGTAGAGTATGGTGATTATGAGACTTTGCATTGGAACTCAGTGCTTCTCCGTCACAGCAGAATGCAACACCAGGCAGAACTCAGCTGGTGCCCATGGAGTGAGTATTTACACCAGCTCTAGCCAGAGGGGAATCATCAATCTCAGGGGTTGGAACCTGAGTTCTGGCAAGCTCCACCACTGTGGACTAAAGTACTCTTGGGTTCTAAATAAACTTGAAAGGCAGTCTAGGCCACAAGGACTGCAATTCCTGGGCAATTTCTGGAGCTGTGCTGGGCTCAAAGCCAATGGACTTAGCAGCCATGTGACCCAGTGAAACACAAGCCAGCGTGGCTAAGGGAGTTATTATGCCACCACTTTCCTAACACCAGGCAGCACAGCTAGCGGCTCTGGGAGAGACTTCTTCATTCTGCTTGAGGAGAAGTGAGGGAAGAATAAAGAGGATTTGTCTTGAAATCTATATACCGGCTAAGCCACAGTAAGATAAGGCATCAGGCAGAGTCCTGAGACCCCTATTCCAGGCACTAGGTCTCAGATGACATTTCTAGACAAATCCTGGGCCAGAAGGGAACATGTTGTCTTTGAAGGGAATGGCCCTGTACTGGCTGAATTCATCACCTGCTGACTAAAGAGCCCTTAGGCCCTGAATAATCAGCAGTGGTACCCAGGTAGTGCTTGTCATGGCCTTGTGTGAGATTCAAGGATGTGCTAGCTTCAGGTGTGACCCAGCACATTCCCAGCGGTGGTGGCTGTGGAAAGAGACTCCTTCTGTTTGAGGAAAAGAAAAGGACGAGTAAAGGGGAGTTTTTCTTACTGCTTAGGTACCAGCTCGGCACCAGTGGAGTAGAGAACCAAGCAGGCACTTGGAGTCCTTGATTCCAGGCCTTGGGTCTTGCATGGCATTTTTGGACCTTCCCTGGGACAGAGGGTAGACCACTCCCCTGAAGGGAAAATCCCAGGTCCGGCAGCATTCACCAAAAGCTAGCTAAAGAACACTTGGTCCTTGAACTAACATCATCAGTAGCCAGGCAGTAGTGGCTGAGGGCCTGGGGTGGTGGCGGCCATGAGGAGAGACCCCACTGCTTGTGGAAAGGTGAGGGAAGCGTTGGAAGGACTTTTTACTCTTGTGGCTTGGGTGCCAGATCAGCCTCAGTAGAATAGAACAATAGGTAGATCCCTAAGGTTTACAACTCCAGGCTCTGGATTCTGGACAACCTCTCTGGACCGGCCTGGGACCAAAGGGAACTTGCCATCCTGAATGGAAGAACGGAAGAGCAGCTGGCTTTTCCACTCGCTGATTGTAGAGCCCTATGGCCTTGAACAAACATAGGCAGTAGCCAGGCATTGGTTACTGTAGCCTTTGGCCCAGACCCAGTGTTGTTCTGGCTTCAGGTCTGACCCAGTGCATTCCCAATGGTGGCGGCCAGAGGGGTGCTTATGTCACTCCTCCCTCAGCTCCGTGCAGCTTGAGACACACAGAGAGAATGTGTTTGGGGGAAAGAAAGGGAAGAGAACAAGAGTATCTTCCTGGTAATCAAGAGAATTCTTCCAGATCTTATCGAAGATGACCAAGGTGGTCCCTCTATGAGTTTTTAAGAGCCACAGCATTGCTGAGCTTCAGGTGCCCCCTAATGCAAATATAGCTGCAGTGACCAAAATCTTAGATCACAACCTCCAAGTCTCTTTAAATACCTGGAAAGCCATCCCAAGGACAGGTACAAGCAAGCCCAGACTGTGAAGACTATAATAAATACCTAACTCTTTAATTCCAGAAACTGATGAAATCCAGATTATCTTGGAAAACATGATCTCACCAAATGAACTAAATAAACCACCAGGGACCAATCCTGAAGAGACATAGATATGTGACCTTTCAGATAGAGAATTCAAACTAGCTGTTTCAAGGAAGCTTAACAAAATTTAAGTTAAAATAAAGAAGGAATTTAGAATCATATCAGACAAATTTAACAGAGATTGAAATAATTAAAAAGAATCAAGCAGAAATTCTGGAAATAAAAATGCAACTGACGTAATGAAGAATGTGTCACAGTCTCTTAACAGCCAAATTGATCAAGTAGAAGAAGGGATTAGCGAGTTTGAATATAGGCTGTTTGAAAATACACAATCAGATGAGATGAAAGAAAAATAATTTAAAAAATGAAGCACACCTATTAGAAAATAGCCTCAAAAGGGCAAATCCAAGAGTTATTGGCCTTAGAGAGGAGGTAGGGAAAAGAATGTGGGTAGAAAGTTTATTCAAAGGGATAAATAAGGATAAATTCCAAAACCTAGAGAAATAGATCAATATTTAAGAACAAGCAGGTTATAGAACACCAAGTAGATTTAACTCAAAGCCACCTCAAGACATTTAATAATTAAACTCCCGAAGATCAAGGATAAAGAAAAGATTTTAAAATCAACAAGAGAAAAGAACCAATTAACATAAAATGTAGCTTCACTACCTCTGACAGCAGACTTCTCAGTGGATGCCTTATAGGCCAGGGGAGAGTGGCATGACATATTTAAAGTGCTGAAGGAAAACAAAACCAAACGGAACAAAAAATCATTTTATCCTATAATAGTATATCCAGCAATAATATCCATCAAATATAAGGGAGAAATAAAGACTTTCCCAGATGAACAAAAGCCAAGGGATTTCATAAATAACAAATGGGTCCTACCAGAAATGCTAAAGGGAGTTCTTCAGACTGAAAGAAAAGAATGTTAATGAGCAATAAGAAATCATCTAAAGGTACAAATCTCACTAGTAAAAGTTAGTACACAGGATAACACAGAATATTATAACACTGTAACTGTGATACATAAACTGCTGTTTTTTTTGTTTTGTTTCTTTTGAGATGGAGTCTCACTCTGTTGCCCAGGCTGGAGTGCAGTGGCCCGATCTCTGCTCTCTGTAACCTCTGCCTCCCGGATTCAAGCAATTGTCCTGCCTCAGCCTCCTGAGTATCTGGGATTACAGGCGTGTGCCACCACGGCTGGAAATTTTTGTACTTTTAGTAGAGACAGAGTTTCACCATATTGTCCAGGCTGGTCTAGAACTCATGACCTCAAGTGATCCGCCTGCCTTGGCCTCCCAAAGTGCTGGGATTACAGGTATGAGCCACCACACCCAGCCTAACCTACTCTTATCATAAGTAAAAAGACTAATCAATGAACCAGTAAAAAATAATGACAAGGAGGTTGCAGTGAGTTAAGATCGTGCCACTACACTCCAGTCTGGGCAACAGAGCAAGACTTCATCTCAAAATAATAATAATAATAATAATAATTATGACAAGAACAACTTGTCAAGACATAGTTTAATAAGATACAAACAGAAACAACAAAACATTAAAAAGTAGGAGGACAAAGTTAAAGTTTAGAGTTTTTATTAGTTATCTGTTTACTTATTAGTTAATTTTTTTATGGAAAAAACTAGAAAAACAAACGCAAAGCAAAGCCAAAATTAGTAAAAAAATGAAATAATAAAGATCACAGCAGAAATAAATGAAATTGAAATGAATAAAATAACTAATACAAAATATGAAAAGTTATTTTTTTGAAAAGACAAACAGAATTGGCAAATATTTAGCCCAACTACATAAGAAAAAAAGATAAGACCCAAATAAATGATATCATAGATGAAAAGGAAGGCATCATAACTGATAATGAAAATTCAGAGGATTAATAGAGCAACTATATGCCAATAAATTGCAATCTAGAAGAAATGGATACATTCCTAGAAACATACAATCTCCCAAGGTTCTTCCTGGTTCTTCCTGAATGAGAAGTAATTAAAAACTTGAACAGAGCAATGATAAGTAACAAGATTAAAGACGTAATAAGAAAGTATCCTGGCAAAGAAATGCCAGGGACCAGATAATTTCACTAATGAATTTTCCCAGACATTTAAAGAAGACCTAATATTTATCCTAGTTAAACTATTCCAAAAAAAATGGAGAAGGAGGAAATACTTCCAAACTCCTTCTGTGAGGCTAGTATTACCCTGATACCAAAACCAGACAAAGACACAGCAGTAAATAAATAAATTAATTAAATTAAACATAGGCCAATGTTCCTACTGAACATTGATATGAAAATTCTCAACAACATTTTAGCAAACCAAATTCAACAATATATTAAAAACATTATTCAGTAAGACCAAATGGGATTCATCCCTGGGATGCAAGGATGGTTCAACTTTTGCACATCAATCAGTATGATACATCGTATCAATAGAATGAAGGAAAAAATCCATATGATCATCTCAATTGATGCTGAGTGGAGGGCTTTGATAAAATTAAACATCTCTTCGGTATAAAATATCTCAAACAACTAAGTATAGAAGGAAGATATCACAACACAATAAAAGCTGTGTATGGCAGACCAACAGCTAGTATCATACTGAGTGGGGAAAACTGTAAACATTTCTTCTGACATCTGGAATGAGACAAAGATACCCACTTGCACTACTGTTATTCAACATAGTTTGGGGTGTCCTAGCTAGAGCAGATAAGAGGAAGATATAAAGGCCATCCAAGTTGGACAGGAATAAGTCAAACTATCTTTGTTTGCAAATGATATGATCTTATATTTGGAAAAACCTAAAGATTCCACCAAAAACTATTAGAACTGGTAGGCAAGTTTGATAAAGTTTCAGGATACAAAATCAACATATGAAAATCAGTAGCATTTCTATATGCCAACAGCAAACAATCTGAAAAAAATCACCGAAGTAACCTCATTTACAATAGGTACAAATGGCATAAAATACTTAGGAGTAAACTTAACCAGAGAAGTGAAAGACCTTTACAATTAAAACTATAAAACATTGATTAATGAAACTGAAGAAGATATACAAAAATAGAGAGATATTCTCTGCTCATAGATGTGAAGAATCAGTATTATTAAAATGTCCATACTGCCCAAAGTAATCTATAGATTCAGTGCAATCCCAATCAAAATACCAATGTTATTCTTCACAGAAATAGAAAAAACAATCCCCAAAATTATATGGAACCTCAGAAGACCCAGAATATCCAAAGCTGTCGTGAACAGAAAGAACAAAACTGGTGGAATCATGTTACCTGACTTCAAATTATACTACACAGCTGTAGTATCCCACACAACAGATTGCAAAGACATAAAGCAATGGAACAGAATAGAGAATCCAGAAACAATTCCATACATCTACAGTGAACTATTTTCGACCAAAGTGCCAGGAACATACAATGAGGAAAGGACAGTCTTTTCAATAAATGTTGCTAGGAAACCTGGGTATCCATATACAGAAAAATGAAAGTAGACCCCTAACTCTTTCTGTATTATTCCATTTTCACACTGCTATAAAGAGCTGTGAAAGACTGGGTAATTTATAAAAGAAAGAGGTTTAATTGCCGCACAGTTCAGCATGTCTGGGAGTCCTCAGGAAACTTACGATTATGGTGGAAGGCAAAGGGGAAGTAAGGCACCTTCTTTATAAGGCAGCAGGAAGGAGAATGAACACAGGAGGAACTACCAAACTCTTATACGACTGTCAGATCCTGTGAAACCTCACTATCACAAGACAGCATGCGGGAAACCACCGCCATGATTGAGTTACCTCCACGTGGTCTCTCCTTTAACATGTGGGGATTATGGGGATTACAATTCAAAATGAGATTTTGGTTGAGGACACAGCCAAACCATATCACTTGCCATGCAGAAAAATCAAATAAAAATGGATTAAAACTTAAATTTAAAACCTAAAACAATGGAACTAGTAAAATAAAACTGTAGGACCTTGGAATGGGCAAAGATATCTTGAGTAATACTCCAGAAGCACAGGCAACCAAAGGAAAAATTGGCAAGTGAGATCACCGTGAGTTAAAAAGCTCCTGCACAGTGAAGGAAACAGTCAACAAAGTGAAGAGGTAATCCAGGGAATGTGAGAAAATGTCTGCAAACTATCTATCTGACAAGACATTAATAACCAGAATATATAAGGAGCCCAAAGGACTCTATAGGGAAATATCTAAAACCCGATTTAAAAATGGGCAAAAGTCCTGAATAGATATTTTTCAAAGGAAGACATACAAATGGCAAACTGGTATATGAAAATGTGCTAGGCATTATTAATCACTGGGGAAATGCAAATCAAAACTACAGTGAGATACTATCTTGCGCAAGTTAAAATGCTTTTTATGCAAAAGGCAATAACAGATGTGGTGAGGATGTAGAGAGAAGGAACCCTTATATGCTGTTGTTTGGAAGGTAAATTAGCACAAGAACTATGGAGAACAGTTTGGAGGTTCCCCCAAAAAACTAAAAATAGAACTACTATATTATCTGGCAATCTCATTGGTAGGTATATACACAAGATAAAGGAAATCAGTTTTTTTTAAGAGATATCTGCACCCCCATGTTTATTGAAGCACTATTCACAATAACCAAGATTTTAAAGCAACCCACATGCCTATTACCAGACAAACAGATAAAGTAAAATGTGTTGCTTTTGCTGTGCAGAAGCTCTTCAGCTTAATTAGATCCTATCTGTCAATTTTGGCTTTTTTGCAACTGCTTTTGACATTTTTGTCATGAAATCTTTGCCCATGCTTATGTCCTGAATGGTATTGCCTAGGTTTTCTTCTAAGGTTTTTATGATTTGCAGTTTTACATATAGGTCTCCAATCACTCTTGGGTTAATTTTTGTATAAGCTATAAGGAAGGCGTCCAGTTTCAGTTTTCTGCATATGGCTAGCCAGTTCTTCCAGCACCATTTACTGAATAAAAGAGCCTTTCCCCATTGCTTGTTTTTGTCAGGTTTGTCAAAGATCAGATGGTTGTAGATGTGTGGTGTTATTTCTGAGGTTTCTGCACTGCTCCATTAGTCCATATATCTGTTTTTGGTACCAGTACCATGCTGTCTTGGTTACTGTAGCCTTGTAGTATAGTTCAAAGTCAGGTAGTGTGATGCCTCCAGTTTTGTTCTTTTTGCTTAGGATTGTCCTGGCTATATGGGGTCTTCTTTGATTCCATAAGAAATTTAAAATAGTTTTTTCTAATTCTTTGAAGAATATCAATGGTAGTTTTATGGAAATAGCATGGAATCTATAAATCGCTTTGGGCAGTATGGCCATTTTCATGGCATTGATTCATCCTAGACATGAGGATGGAATATTTTTGCATTTGTTTGTGTCCGCTCTTATTTCCTTGAGCAGGGGTTAGTAGTTCTCCTTGACGAGGCCCTTCACATCCCTCGTTAGCTGTATTCCTAGGTATTTTATTCTCTTTGTAGCAGTTGTAAACGGGAGTTCATTCATGGTTTGCCTCTCTGCTTGCCTATTGTTGGTGTAAAGGAATGCTTGTGATTTTTGCATATTGATTCTGTATCCTGAGACTTTGCTGAAGTTGCTTATCAGTTCAAGAAGTTTTGGGGCTGATACGATGGGATTTTCTAAATATAAAATCATGTAATCTGCAAACAGAGAAAACTTGACTTCCTCTATTCCTATTTGAATACCATTTATTTCTTTCTCTTGTCTAATTGCCCTGGCCAGAACTTCTAATACTATGTTGAATAGGAGCGGTGAGAGAGAGCATCCTTGTCTTGTACCAGTTTTCAAAGAGAATGCTTCCTACTTTTGCCTATTTAATATGATATTGGCTGTGGGTTTGTCACAGTTACTATATTGAGATATGTTCCATGAATACCTACTTTATTGAGAGTTTTTAACATGAACGGATGTTGAATTTTATCAAAGGCATTTGCATCTACCGAGATAATAATGTGATTTTTGTCATTGGTTCTGTTTGTGTGATGGATTACGTTTAATGATGTGCATATGTTGAAGCAGTCTTGCATCCCAGGGATGAAGCCGACTTGATCGTGGCGGATAAAGTTTTTGGATGTGCTGCTAGATTCAGTTTGCCAGTATTTTACTGAGGATTTTCCCATCGAAGTTCTCCAGGGATATTGGCCTGAAGTTTTTTTTTTTTGTTGTGTCTCTTCCCAGTTTTTATATCAGGATGATACTGGCTTCATAAAATGAGTTAGGGAGGAGTCCCTCCTTTTCAATTGTTTGGAATAGTTTCAGAAGGAATGTTACCAGCACATCAGAGTGAACAGGCAACCTACAGAATGGGAGAAATTTTTTTCAATGTACCTATCTGACAAAGGTCTAATATCTATACTTTACATGGAGCTTAAACATATTTACAATTAAAAAAACCATCAAAAATGGTCAAAGGGTATGAACAGACACTTCTCAAAAGAAGACATTTATGCAGCCAACAACCACATGAATAAAAGCTCAACATCACCGATCATCAGAGAAATGTAAATCAAAACCACAGTGAGATACCATTTCACTACAGTCAGAATGGCAATTATTAAAAAATTAGGAAACAATAGATGCTGGCGAGGCTGTGGAGAAATAACACTTTTACACTATCAGTGGTAAAGTAAATTCGTTCAACCATTGCGGAAGACAGTAATGCGATTCCTCAAGGATCTAGAACCAGAAATACCATTTGATCCAGCAACCTCATTACTTGGTATACACCCAAGGGAATATAAATCATTCTACTATAAAGACATATGCACACGTATGTTTATTGCAGCACTATTTACAATAGCAAAGACATGGAACCAACTCAAATGCCCGTCAATGATAGACTGGATAAAGAAAATGTGCTACATATACACCATGGAATACTATGCAGCCATAGAAAGCAATGAGATCATGTCCTTTGCAGGGACATGGATGAAGCTGGAAGTCATCATCCTCAGCAAACTAACAAAGGAACAGAAAACCTAACACCACATGTTCTCACTCATAACACATGGACACAGAGAGGGGAGCAACACAGTCTATGGCCTGCTGGGGGCTGGGGTTTGAACAGAGGGAACTTAGAGGATGGTTAATACATGCAGCAAACCACTAGAGCACACATGTACCTGTGTAAAAAACCTGCACTATCTGTACATGTATCCCCCTTTTTTAGAAGAAATAAAGAAAAAAAAAGAAAAGCATGTACTATTCAGCTTTTAAAAATAATGAGATCTTGTCAGCAACAACATGGATGGACCTGAAGATTATTATGTTGAGGTAAGCCAGGCACAAAAAGACAAACTTTACATTTCTTCACTTATTTGTGAGAGCTAAAAATTAATAGTTCAACACATGGAGATAGCCAGTAGAATAATGGTTACCAGAGCCTGGGAAAGGCAGTCGGTGGGTGGGTATGCGGGGATGCTTTATGGATACAAAAATATAATTAGATAGAATCAATAAGATCTACTGTTTGATAGCATAATGGGGTGACTATAGTCAATAATAATTTATTGTATATTTAAAAACAACTGATAGAGTATGGTTGGATTGTTTGTAGCACAAAGAAAGGAAAAATGCTTGAGATGCTGGATACCTTATTTACCCTGATGTGATTATTATACATTGTATGCCTGTGTCAAAATATCTCATGTACCCCATAAACATATACACCTACTTGGTACCCACAAAAAATAAAAATAAAAAATTTAAAAATAAATTAGTAAATTTAAAAGGATTGAAGTTCTACAAATTATCTTTCCCAATAACAATGTAATTAAATGATAAATCATCAACTGGAAGAAATTTGTGAAATTCAAATACACAAATTTAAACCAAACAATTCTAAATTACCAGTGGGTCAAAGAAAAAAAATGAGGAAAATTAGGATACAATTCGAGATCAGTGGGGAAAAAAAAAAAAACATGAGATACCAAAATTTATGAGACGCAGCTAAAGCAGTGCACATTGCGCAGAGGTCAATGTAGACCTGGAAATGCCTACATTTAAAGAAGCCAAGCACAGTGACTTATGTCTGAAATCCCAGCACTGTCAGTGACCGAGGCAGAAGGATCTCTTGAGGCCAGCAGTTCAAGCACCATTTTGGGCAGCATGGTGAGACCCTATTTCTATCAAAAAAAAAAAAAAAAAAAAAAGGAAAAAAAGAAAAAAGGTGGGTGTTGGAATGTTTGACTGTAGTTGGAGTCCCAGCTACTTAGGAGGCTGAGGTGGGAGGATCACTTGACCCTGGGAGGTTGAGGCTACAGCGAGCTGAGATCTCACCACTGCACTGCAGTTTGGGCAACAGAGTGAGAACCCATCTCTAAAATAATAATAATAAATAATGATGATGATAATGATAATGAATTTTAAAAAGAAGAAAGCTCTCAAATCAATAACTTAAATTTATTCCTTAAGGAGCTGGAAAAGAGAAGAGCATATTGAACACAGCAAATAGTTGGAAAGTCCTACGGAAAGCAAAGTATAAATAAATGAAATAGAAAACAGAAAAATGATTGACAAACGCAACAAAACCAAAATTTGGTTCTTCGAAAAGATTAACAACATTGACTAATCTTTCACTTTATTAACCAATAGAAAGAAAACATGACTTTGATTACAGAAAAACAGAAAAAAAAGAGAGAAAATCACTACTGATCTTACAGAAAATTTTTAAAAGAATGCTATTAAAAGCTTATGCAAACAAATTAAATGACAGGTGAAATAAATAAATTCCTAGAAAGACAAAATTTATTAAAATTGACTCAGGATGAAATGAAAAATCTGATTAAGGTTATAACAAGTCAAATGATAAAATTAGTATTTTAAAAATTACCCACCAAAAAGGCCTGGGTCCCTAATAATACCCTTTTGAACTATGAAAAACATTGAAAGAATTATGAATGCTAACTTTTTACAAACTCTCTTTTCAAAATAGGATGCCAGAATTACTCTCATACCAAAACCAAACAAAGCATTACAAGTAAATACATTTTAAACTCTTCTTTATGAATACAGATGCCAAAACCTGGAACACAGTACTTGCAAACCAAATGTAGCAATATTTTTAAAATGTTTGTACTTCATAACCAAGTCCTATTCATCATAGGCGTGTATAATTAAAAGAAAGAAAAATGACCATCTCGATAAATACAAAAGTAAATAAAGAAATAAACATTTTGGCCAGGTGCAGTGGCTCACGCCTGAAATTAATCCCAGCACTTTGGGAGGCCAAGATGGGTGGATCTCTTGAGGCCAGAGGTTCAAGATCAGCCTGGCTAACATGATGAAACATCATCTCTACTAAAACTACAAAATTAGCTGGGCATGGTGGCATGCACCTGTAGTCCCAGCTACTGAAGAGGCTGAAGCATGAAAATCACTTGCGCCCTTGGGAGGTGGAGGTTGCAGTGAGCCGAGATCTCACTACAGCACTCCAGCCTAGGTGACAGAGCAAGACTCTGTCTCAAAAAATGTGAAAAGAAATTAGCATAAATTTAATGTCCTTTCAGGATAAAGACCTTCACCAAATAAAGAATAGATGGGAATTTGCTTAACCTAATAAAGGACCCACAGCTAAATTTATATCTTTTGGTGAAAGAATATTTTCCCTCCAAATCAGGTAAAATATTGAAAAGTCCACTCTTTCTCTTTAATTTAGCACTGTATTAGAGATTATAACTGGAACAATTCGGTGAGAAAAAATAAATAAAAGACATCCAGATTGTTTATTTACCCTTATATCAAAATTCGTAAGTTTTATTATTTAAACATTTTATCTTTTTCATTTGATTGCTCATATTTTGTGTGAACCCTTGTTTATATTTTTAATATTTTAGGCTTATTAATGATAAGCCAATTTTCATTCCTGACACAGAATAAAAGAGAAACACTTATACTGTTTCTCTTTTATTCTTCCTGTGTTTTGTGCATTTAATCAATTTTATGTCTGTTTATAGAGACAGATTTTGAGTTTGCTGTTTTCTCTGTTGAGCATTTATTTTTGATTGTATTAAATTTTGTCATTATTATTTATGCACTTTCTTCTGCCTCATTTTAGGCTTAATTTACTCTGAACATTTTTTTCAGCTCTATACTTAAATAATTGATTTTTAAAAATCATTTTTCTATTCTGACATGTGCTTTTAAGCTACAGACTTCCTCATACAATTAATTTACATCTATTCCTTATAATTTAAATTTTCATCAGGATTCATGTCAAAATATTTTCCAACTTTCATCAAGCTATCGCATTTTACCTATGAATTATATACATATATATTTGGAACTTTTAGTTGTCTGTTATTATTTCTAACTCAACTTTTCGGTTGTCAGAAAACAAACTCTTTATGATTGCAATGCTTAATGATATTTAGAAGCCCATCACTGGTCAAGCTTGCTAAACTTCCCATATGTATTTGAAAAGAATGTTTATGTTATTGGTGCAGTTGTGTATATACATATATATACATATACATATACAATTTATATGTAACATTTAACAATTTTGGTTATATTTTATAGACATTAAAATACATAGATCTTAAATGGAGAGTTTGATGATTTTTTAACAATTGTGTACTTTAACCACCACACTATACAACATATAGAACAATTTCATATTTTCAGTTTCCTTATTCCACTTTCCAGATTATCCCCATTCCTTACTGTTCCCAGAGACTAATACTTTCTGATGTCCAACACTGTGGATTAGTTTTGCTTGTTTTTGCCTATTTTTGAATTTCGTATGAATAATCATCAACGTTTCTGAGTTGCATCAATATTAGTGCATGTATCAGTATTTTGCTCCTTTTAATTGCTAGGTAATGTTCCATGGTGTTCTTATACCACAAGTTCTTTACCCATTATTTTGTTAATGGATATTTGTGTTATTTTTCAAGAAAGGCTTCTTGTGGATAAGACTGATGTGAACATTTTCTCCAATCTTTTCATGTATATATGTTTTCAGTTGTCTTGGGCAAACATCTGGGAATAGAAATGCTGAATATAGGGTAGATGTATATTAAAATTTGTAAGAAACTGGTAATCATTTTTCTAAGTACCTGTGCCACTTTACACTCCCAACTTGTACAAAAGTGTTATTTGCTCCACATCATTGCCAATATTTGTAACTATTTGTCATTATTTTTCTTTATATTTTAGCTGTTCTTGGAATAAATGCTGTCTTGTTTTTTTTTGTTAATTTTTATTGTAGCTTTATGTGAGTCCTTTATAGATTCTGGATATGTACTCCTCATTAAAGATATATATAGTAGATATTTTCTTCTAAATGGTTACTAGCCTTTTAATTTTCTTTTTTTTTATTATTATACTTTAAGTTCTAGGGTACGTGTGCGCAACGTGCAGGTTTGCTACATATTCATACATGTGCCATGTTGGTGTGCTGCACCCATTAACTCATCATTTACATCAGGTATATCTCCTAATGCTATCCCTCCCTACTTCCCCCACCCCACAACAGGCTCCGGTGTGTGATATTCCCCTTCCTGTGTCCATGTGTTCTCACTGTTCAGTTCCCACCTATGAGTGAGAACATGCGGTGTTTGGTTTTTTGTCCTTGCAACAGTTTGCTGAGAATGATGGTTTGAAAAGCCTATGTTTTTAACTTGGTAAAGACAGTGTATCAAATTTTTCTTTTACAGTGTGAATTATGTTTTTTGTCTTCTCTTTAAGAAATATTTGTCTATTTCTAAAATGGCAAAGCTCTTCAATTTTTTTCTTCTATGATCATTATTATTGTAGCTTTCATGTTTAGTTCTATGATATACTTCAAACAAGCTTCTCTGTATAGAATTATCTACAGGTTAAAGTTTATTTTTTTTTCTGTAGATATCCATTGGAACCATCAATATATGTCATATAAATTTTATTTCCTCATTCAGTTGCTTTTGGTAACTTTGTTAAATATCAATTAGCTATATGTGTGTGCATTTATTTGTAGACTTCATTTCCTATTTCACTGATGAATTTTTATATTCTTATTCAAACGCTACACAATCTTGATTATTTAAGTGTAGAGTAAGTCTTGAAATCAAGTAGTACAAGTGTTTTAAATAATGTTTAAATATTTTTGAAAGTTGTTCTGTCTCTTTTAGGTCATTTGCATTTCAATATAACTTATGAAAAATCAGTGTGGCAGTTTCTATAATAAACCCTGCCTGAATTTTGATTCAGATTGCATTGAAGTTATAAATTGTTGTTGGCATAAAAGATACTTTAAAACATACTTTAACAATATAGAGTCTTCCATTTGCTTTTATTATGGGACCTTTCATTGACACATATTTTACTCAACGTGTTTTGTAAACTCCAAAATACATGTTATGTTTCTCCATTTAATTAGGTATGTTTTATTTTTTCTCAACAATGTTTTGGACATTTGAATGTAGTGGTTTTGTATATATTTTATTAGATTTTTTTGTAGAAATTTAATTTTTCTTTGCTGTTACTGAATTTATATTTAAATTTCATCTTCCAGTTGTTCCTTTAACATGTATTGAAATGCTATTGGTTTTTACATATTAACTTTGTATTCTTTGATTTTTTGATAGGCTTCATAAAGGATTTTTTGAATGCCATTGTCATGTTTTCTGAGAATAATAACTTTTTTCTTCTTTCCTGATCTTTGTAACTTTTCTTTGTCTTGCTTCATTATTCTTGCTTAGACTCCATATACTATTGATTAAAGACAGAAAGAATAAATGCTCACTTTGTTTACATCTTAGGGAGAAAGCGTTCAGTGTCCTCCACTGGTTTAATGTTAGCCCTTTATGAGTTGCAGACCACTTCAATGTCCTTTACCAGACTTAAGGATTTTCTTTAAATAGTGGTTGCTGAGAGATTCTGTCATGTTTGAGTCTTGATTTTGGCAATTTTATTTTTCTGCAGCTATTGAGATATTTGTATATGTTTTTTGCTTATTAATACCATGAAATATACCAATTTTATTTTAATTGACATTTATGTAGTTTAATTTAATGTTTCACATATGTGTACAATGTGGAGTGATTAAATAAAAGCTATAAACATATACATCATCTCATTTACTTGATTTTTTTTTGTAGAGATACATTTGAAATTTACTTTGTTATTTTGAATTACACAATACATTATCATTGAATGTACTCACACTGCTGTGCAAATCTCAAAACTTATTCCTTCCATCTAGTTGAAACTTTGTATCTTTTGACCAATAACTCCTCAGTACCTTGCTCCCCAATCCGTCATCCTCTAGTAACCGTAATTCTACCCTTTTTTTCTATGATTCCTACTCTTTTTGATTCTATATATAAATTCTACAAATCTTGCAGTATTTGTCTTTCTGTGCCTTCCTTATTTCACTATGCATAGTATTCTCTAGATTCCTCCATGTTATCCCAAATAACAATATTTTGTTCTTTTTTAAGACTGAGTGATATTCTTTTCTGTATATAGGCATACCTTGTATGTATTGCATTTCATTTTGTTGTGTTTCATAGATATTGCTTTTTATAAATTGAAAGTTTGTGGCAACTTTGTGTTAGGCCAGTCTATTAGTGCCATTTTTTCCAACAGTATGTGTTCACTTCCTGTCTCTGTGTCACATTTTGGTAATTCTAACAATATTTCAAACTTTTCATTATTATTGTCTCTGTTACGGGGATCTGTGGTCCATAACATCTGGTGTTACTGTGTCATTGTTTTGGGGGACCAAAAAACATTCCCATATAAGATGAGGCCAATTAATAAGTCTACAATGGCCACTAAGTGTTTGAATGAGAGAAAAGTCCAATGTCTCTCACTATAAATCAAAAACTAGAAATGATTAAGCTTAATAAAAAAGGCATGTTGAAAGCTGAGATAGGCCAAGAGCTAGACTTCTTGCACCAAACAGCTCAGTTGTAAATATAAAAGTTATTGGCCGGGCGCGGTGGCTCACGCTTGTAATCCCAGCACTTTGGGAGGCCGAGGCGGGCGGATCACGAGGTCAGGAGATCGAGACCACGGTGAAACCCTGTCTCTACTAAAAAATACAAAAAAATTAGCCGGGCGTGGTGGCGCTCGGAGAGGCTGAGGCAGGAGAATGGCGTGAACCCAGGAGGCGGAGCTTGCAGTGAGCCGAGATTGCGCCACTGCACTCCAGCCTGGGTGATAGAGCGTATGGAGAAACTTTTAGCGGTTCAGACAGAAAATGAAACCAGCCACAGGACATTGCTAAGCCAAAGCCTAATCCAGAGCCAAGCCCTAACTCATATCAATTCTGTGAAGACTGAGAGAGGTTTTGAAGTGTACTAGCTGCTAGTTATTTTGTAGAATGTTTCTTGCTTTGTTTGTGATTAGATTGAGGTTATGCATTTCTGGCAAGAATAATACAGAAGTGATATTGTGCCTTTCTCAGATGCATTATATCAAAGGATGCAAAAGACAGGGGAGGTGTCATAGATTGAAGGAGAATAAAGGGATATAACAACTAAATGCACTATGAGATCCTGCATTGGGTCCTAGAACAACAACAAGAAAGGACTTTAATGGAAAAGCTAGTGAAATTAAAATAAGATTTGTAGTTATTTAATAGATTGTGCCACTGTTAGTTTCCTGGCTTTTCCACCAGCAAAATACATAAGACTCTCTGAAAGATCAGGTTATTGTTAGCATTTTCGGCAACAAGGTATTTTTTAAACTAAGGTATGTGTATTGTTTTCCTGGACATAATGCTGTTACGTAATGCTATTACACTTAATAGACTGCATACAGTATAGTGTAAATAAAAGTATATGTAGTGGGCAATCAAAAAGTGTTCATGAGACTTGCTTTATGTGATATCC
Organism: Hylobates moloch; assembly: GCF_009828535.3. Taxonomy (NCBI): domain Eukaryota; kingdom Metazoa; phylum Chordata; class Mammalia; order Primates; family Hylobatidae; genus Hylobates; species Hylobates moloch. The sequence continues at coordinate 77,925,433 of NW_026652291.1, forward strand.
ACTTCATTGTAGTGGTCTGGAACCAAACCCAAAATATCTCTGAGGTATGCCTGAATATACCACATTTTCTATATCTATTCATCTGTTGATGGAAACTTAGGTTGATTCTGTATATAGCCTATTGTGAATAATGCTGCAATCAATGTAGAAGTGCAAAAATCCCGTAGGCATGTTGATATCTATTCATTTGGATATATTCTCAGAAGAGCAATTGCTGGATTATATAGTAGTTCTAAGTTTAGTTTTTTGGGGGACCTCCATAACATTTTCCACAATGGACTAACTAACTTATATTCCCAATAACAGTGTACAAGGAGTCCATTTTTCCTGCCTTCTTGCCAACACTTGTTATCTTTCATCTTTTTGAGAAAAGCCATTCTAACTGGTATGAGGTGACGTCTCATTGTGGCTTCAATTTGCATTTCTCTAGTGACTAATAATGCCGGGCATGTTTCATGAACCTGTAGGCCATTTGTATGTGAAATTCTGAAAAGCGTTCACCACATTGTCCATAGTCTAATCAAGTGATTTGTTTTCTAATGACATGCCTACCTTGAATCCTGTAGTAAACCACAAATAGTGATATTATTGGATTCAACATATTAATACTGTGTACACAGTTTTTGTGTCTTTCAATTGTTAATCTGCACTTTTGATACTAGTAGTATTCTTATTAGGTTTTGGTATGAGAGTTATGATAACCTCCTAAAACTTGTTAAGTATATTTTTCTTCAGTATATTCTAATATAATTTTTATAGACACCGTTATTCTTTCTTTCTTATAGATAGATTTGATAAATTCACGTATGAAGCCATCTGGGCCTAGAATTTCATTTGTAGGAAGATTTTTCTATCCTTGCTTGAGGTTTATCAATTGTATTAATATTTTCAAGAAATTAAATTTTGCTTTTTAATTTTTTAATTACTTTCTTTTGTTTCAAAAATAATACATTGTTACTATGTTTGCTTTACAAATCAATAATCTTTTAAAAATTATTCAAATCAGAAGTGGAAGTTAGTTTAATAATTTTGTTCCAGCACTTTATAATTACTGTTAGATATGTGTTAAAATATGCCATCATAATCATGGATTTGTCTATTTCTTCGAGTTCTTTCAATTTTTGATTAAATATTTCGAGACTGTCTCATTTAAAACAGAGATTTTGTTAATTTTAGTATCTTTCATGTGGATTGACTCGTCCATATTAAGTCTACCTTTTTATTAAGAGTTTTGTATTAAACTGTATTAACTGATATGAATATAGCTTCACTGCTCTTTTTTTTGATAGAAGGAGAGCTTCTTGTTTCCATCTATTTATTTTCAACATTCCTATGTCCTCCTACTTAAGATATGACTATTACAAATAGCATATACTAGTTTTTAAAAGAATATCTTTGTATTTTATAAGAAGTAATGGTGTGTTTACATTTTATGTAGTTGATAATATATTTATCCAATTTTATTTTATGTCATAGATATAGTGAGTTATTAAAATATTTTTAGAAATTAAAAAATATGGTGAGCGTTACAGAAGAAGTGGGCTATGTCACCGATGAAGGCAAGGGATGAGGTAGAGAAATCAGTTAGGAGACTGTTACAATTAATAGTTTGAGATGTTGCTATCCTAGAGAATTATAGAGACTAGGGGGAGAGAATGAACAGAATCCTGCACCTGAAGGGGATAGTTGTAAACATTTTGTTTTAAAAAGGGAAGGGCTATAGATTTACACTTAGATGCTGGACAAATTTAAGAAATTTGTAAAGCAAAAAAAATCCTATAAAAATACAGGGAAGGAATCAAAGATTATAGGAGAACCTGGATATTTTACATTCAGAAATCCTTCCTCCTGGACTAGATGATTTATATTATCAAATATGATAAAGCCTTCTTATTATTGAAGTGCGGTCCTAGAACAAGCAGCATTCACTTTCTCTAGGGGCTTGTTTAAAATGTGAAAATTTAGGCACTGCTCCAGGCCTCTATATTAGATTTTACACTAAATAATTGCCAAATGATGTTTTTTGCACATTAAATTTCAGCAATGTATGGAACAGTGGTTCTCTACCTTATTTGCATATTAGTATCCTCTGGGGAGCCTTTATAAATCCCGTTGCCTGGGGATACCCTAGACTAAATTGGAACCTGTGGGTTTGGCACTCAGGCATCTGTATGTTTAAAGCTCCCCAGGTGGTTCTCTTGCACAGCCAAGGTTGAGATCCAGTGCTGTAGGCACATGGAAGAGAACAAAGCAAAACTAGACGGTTACTAAGAAATGGTGAGGATTTTAGAGACTGGATTCTAGTCTTTGTTCTTTCTTTGAGAGTTGATTCATTTATTCCATATAAATCAATTTTTTCTTGTATTTTAAAATTACATTTAGCAAATATGCTCTTTCAGTTCTAAAATTATGTGACTTTTCTGTCCATGGATTGTAATTTAGGAGATACTTGGCAAAATATAATAATGGGTGGTAATCATTGGTATAGGATTAATTTGTGTATGGTAAGAAAATGTGCTGACTGTAACTGTTCAGAAATTGAGTGAGCAGTAGTGATCAGAAAATTTAATTATATCAGAAACAGAAAAGCAATCAAAACAGGTTTGCAGAAATAAAAATAGATAAGCCAATAAATTTATGAGAGTGTAAGTTGAGGCGAGTTTCAGAAAAGATAAAACAGGCAAAGTACATGACAGATTTGCAGAATTTTTTTCATTTTACCACTACAAAAGTGAGAAGAACGTGATCAGTGCTTCTCGAACATTAACGTACGGAAGAATCGCTTGGAGATTTTTATTAAAATGAATATTTTTACCCTGTATGTCTCTGGAGTAGGTTATGAAATTATGCTTTTTAAATAAGGTTCTAGGTGATAAAATGCTTTTTCTGTGGGTCCACACTTACTGCAGCAAGGAGCTGGAACCTAGTTATCGCTAAAAGTAGTGCAAAGGTCTTGCTGCTCATGCAACTTTCTTAGTTGCCTTAGTAACTGTGCCTTTTCAAGATAAGACACAACTTATAAAATTCAAATGAAAATGAGATAAACTTCAGTGAGAGATAGAACAACATGTTAAAAGGTTGTGTGGAAGGAGCTTTGGGGGAGGAATTCCTGAAGTTCATAAAGATAAGGCTACTTGAAGAAGAATTTGATTCCTCTCTAAAAAGATTAATAGAACTTATGAGCTTAGGAACTTAGAAGTTCAGCAGAACTGTTTTATCTGCAGCTGTCTTTGGTCATAGTCAATATAAAATTCCACATGCTTCACAAATGCATTCACTCATCTGTTTATGTGACACTGACACTCCATGGAAGAGATTGTTACAGGAAATAGGGTTTTTGAGTCAACCCCAGACACTAATCAGGAACTGACATCCACTTTACATGGAGATATCATCAACAGAAAATTGGAAAGTGTAGGTATTCAGGGAGCACTGAAGGAAATACACTAAGAACATTAGAGTGTGAAGTAAACCATGCAGGGAGAAAAAGACCATTTTTTTCTCTTTCAAGGATGAACAACTAAAACTGGTCGAGAAAAGTGTGTCAGAGGGCTCTTCCATCTTGAGAGAATAGGAGGAGGGAATATCTGCCAAGAATGAGAAAAAGAAATGAAGATTTACAACTCAGGAAAAAATGATCAGTAAAACGTTACAAAAGAGCTTTTAAAGCAACCTGAAGATCCTGTTTGCTACTAGAAACATGAATTTGTGGTGGGCAAGGTACATGTTATTGTGCTGCAGCCCAGGGAAGGCAATGGAGAAGTAGATGATTTTCTGTAGTGAGGGTCTTGTGACCACTGTTGATAGTAGCACAGAACATAATTATGGAGGAGCAGTAAGGGTTACATGACAGTAGTTGGCCATTAATATTAGGAGAAGCACAGGTAGCTAGAAAGGAACAAATGAGTTGAGTAAATTAGAAGGAAATTTAGTTTGAAGTTTTTGATGAATGTAAAGAGGAAAAAATGAATTACTTTGTGAGACATGGGGGCAAAAAAGTGTGTGAAATTTGGGTTTGAAATATGCTATGTGATGACAAGTTACAAGCCATGGTTATATGAAGCGTAAAGGAGTGATAGAGAGTGAATATGATCAATAGCATGAAGGAGAGAAGTTTTTCCTTTTTTAAAAACAGGATGATATGGAGTTTCACAGTGTATTATTAGAGGTAGTATAGATATCTGCATGTGTAAGACAGAAAAGAAAAGGAAAGGAAAAAGAAAAGAAAAGAAAAAAACAAAACATGCAAACCAGTTTTTGAACTTGTCGAGTAGGGAGAAAATGGATCCTAGCTTTGAGGATTTGAAAAGAGGGATATGATCATAAAATCATAGAGTAATAGGTTTGGGAAGAAACTTAGAACTAATATTGTACAATACTATAACTTATAGATAAGGAAGATCATAACCAAGAGAGGAAATTTCTTGTCCAGAAACACCTATCTCTTAGGTAATGGTTGGGACTAGAATACCAGGTAGTGAGAACATGCGGTGTTTGGTTTTTTGTCCTTGGGATAGTTTACTGAGAATGATGGTTTCAAGTTTCATCCATGTCCCTACAAAGGACATGAACTCATCATTTTTTATGGCTGCATAGTATTCCATGGTGTATATGTGCCACATTTTCTTAATCCAGTCTATCATTGTTGGATTGTTGGACATTTGGGTTGGTTCCAAGTCTTTGCTATTGTGAATAGTGCCGCAATAAACATACGTGTGCATGTGTCTTTATAACAGCATGATTTATAGTCCTTTGGATATATAGCCAGTAATGGGATGGCTGGGTCAAATGGTATTTCTAGTTCTAGATCCCAGGTGGGAATTGAACAATGAGAACACGTTGACACAGGAAGGGGAATATTACACTCTGGGGACTGTTGTGGGGTGGTGGGAGGGGGAGGGACAGCATTAGGAGATATACCTAATGCTAAATGACGAGTTAATGGGTGCAGCACAGCAACATGGCACATGGATACATATGTAACAAACCTTCACATTGTGCACATGTACCTTAAAACTTAAAGTATAATAAGAATAATAAAAAAAAAGAATACCAGGTAGTTAACCTCCCTTGTTCTTGGTAATAGTAAAGATGATGGCTGTGGTGGTAATGCTTTTGAACATAGTGGTGTAGGCATACATACCAAGAGCTTATTAAATAAGAAAACTTTGTTCCTAGCTAATACAAAATGGAAAGGTAAATTAATGTTCGGCTCTAATGCTTCCTCCAAAATGTTAGCTCTGAAAGGACAGAGGTTTTTCATCTCTTATTTCTTGGTAACATATGGGATTGAGTTAATACTCATTATATATTTGCAGAATACGTGAATAAACATACTTTTAAAAAATTTAGAATATGTTGATCAGTTAGATGCTATTGTAGAACTATGAGTCTGCTAAAGGGAATGTTGTTTTATGAAGCATTTATGACTCCAAGTGTTCATTAAGTATGTTTTTTTTCTTTTTTTTTTTTTTGAGACGGAGTCTCGCTCTGTCACCCAGGCTGGAGTGCGGTGGCGCGATCTCGGCTCACTGCAAGCTCCGCCTCCCGGGTTCACGCCATTCTCCTGCCTCAGCCTCTCCGAGTAGCTGGGACCACAGGCGCCCGCCACCACGCCCGGCTAATTTTTTGTATTTTTTTAGTAGAGACAGGGTTTCACCGTGGTCTTGATCTCCTGACCTTGTGATCCGCCCGCCTCGGCCTCCCAAAGTGCTGGGATTACAAGCGTGAGCCACCGCGCCCGGTCGTTCACTAAGTATTGATGGACCATCAGAATACATAACACTTACTCAGCTCATAATATGAACCACATGCTGTACATACATTATTTTTTAATCCTCATAATAACTCTTGAAAGTAATTATGATTATAACAATGGGGACCTAAGCTTGTATTTAAACTGTCAATTTCTTACTGCTAGAGCTCAGACCAAAAATATATAGTGAACTTATTGGGCAGATGTTACAAAAGATAATTTGTGTGGTAAAGTCTCTCTTGGGACAGAATACCTCTTTAAACAAAGAAGATGCCAGGCCAAAGTGGGTTCATCACAAAGCATTAATTGGTAAGTGGACGTTTCTGATTCGATAGATAAAAACCTGTCCCTGTCCCTATCCTACCTGCATGAATATAGGTGTGCTTTATGGGCAGAGAAACAGGCTGCTTCAGTAAATGCTGTAATACACAGGAAAATGCAGAATGTGATAGGAAGAGAAACTCCGCCATCTCACTTGACACAGATCACCAAGAGGACTCATTGCTGAGAAGGCTCAGGGTGATGGTGACAGCATCATGAATATCAAAGGGAAAAGTGGAGATTAGCACTACTTTGAAAGTTGTGACCTTTTAAACTTGGCTGATGGATCAGCAGCATTAGCATCACCTAGAAGCCTTTCAGAAAAGCAGAACCTCAAGCCCAACCCCTGATTTACTATCAGGAATCTGCATTTTAACAAGCTCCCCATCCTAAAGTATGAGGAGCACTGGTAGGCAGTGCTTTGGCTAAGCAATTAGTTGGAGCAGAACCTCCTGGAGCAGTGGCAATATTAGAAATAGGAGACTTGCTCAGGCCTAAGCGTAGGACTTATTCTGAAGATCCAGTACTGATTAGGTGGATGAATACATACCCAATGTGAACAAATGAGAGAGAATTTAAATAAAATCCTGCTAATTGCTATTAGCATGACTCCATCTGTAAATACAAGTTAGTGAAGCCTAGATAAATTGAGGTTTTTGTCTGTGTTACAAATGAAGACACCAAGACTCACAGAAGTTAAGTAGCTTGCTCAAGGTGACACATGCAGGGAATCCATGAAGCGACATACAAGGATGCTGAAGTGAAATACAGTTCACACTTCTAAATTAAATCAATAGGAAGCCACTGGCACAATATATTGTATGCTTTCTATCATTCTGGTTATAATTAAAGCAGCTTCTATTCAAGGGCCCAAAGTGATTCTTCTTATTGGTGGTGAAGGTTTTGTTTGTTTGTTTTTTAGAGACAGGGTCTCACTCTTTCACCCAGGGTGGAGAGCGGTGGCACAATCATAGCTCATTACACTCTCAAACTCCTGGGCTCCAGGGATTCTCCTGCCTCGACCTCCCAGAGAGCTCAGTCTACAAGAACATGCCACTGCGCCAGCTAATTTTTATTTTTTATTTTTTTGAGATGGGGTTTTGTTGTGTTGCACAGGCTGATCCTGAACACCTGACGTAGAGCCATCCTCCTGCTTGGGCCTCTCAAAGCTCTGGGACTGTAGATATGAGCCACTAAACCCAGAATGAATGTGTTTTATAAGCATAATCACGCTAATTTCTATAGTACTTTCTGGAGATATGGACATATACTACTAGTTATACAATATATATTTTCTATCTCTCAGTTAAGAGAAAGAAAGAACTTGGTGAAGCAGTACTAAACCCCCTCCTGAGGCTAAAATAGTTCCAAGTGTATTTTTACCTGTATCTTTTAAAACCATGGCACCCCTTTATCACTTTCAAATTCGAATGTGTGACAATTATTAAAAGATCCTTTTAGCTCTCCTGGTAAAAATGAAAGAGGAATGAAATGAAAATTCAGATTTTATAAACTAGGAATATTTTAAGACTGCTGTGTAGCTATCAAAGTCTGATGATAATGTCTATATTTATCTACAAATGGCATGTCGTCATTTAGTTAATTAGAAATTAAACAATTTAATTAATTTAATTCTTCAGTTAATTTCTTCCAGCCCTTTAAATATAGTAATATTTGATGATGGGTTCTAATTTACATACCATGTGCCTATGTTATAAGGACAGATTTAGTAAAATTAATGGTTTCTTCAAAAATAGCTTTTTTCTTGGAAGAGAAGGTTTCTATAAACAAGCATTGGACTTTTTCCTCTTATTTTTCCTGAAAAATCAAGACCCATGAAGTGAAAACATTTTGTCGGCTTGTAAAAAACTGCATTAATTATTCCATTCTGACTATTTAATCAGTTTTCTCAGTTTTCCTTTTAAACTTATTCGATTAAACAGAATGGCCTTCAGAGCAATGACAGGTAAGACAGTGTTTTGTTTTGCTTTTCCCCAGCAAAAGTGTTTTCTTTAAAAATGCTGCCACACACATCAGTTTTTGCTCCTTGTCTTTCTTTTGGGAGAATAACTATTTATAAATAATTGCCTACAATAATGTGCACATTCTCAGAGTAAACGCCCAAGATTTGATGATCATTTCATGGTAACCCTTTGAAAATCAGCCCATTTGCGTTCAAAGTTGATAGTGTCAGGTGGTACAATAAATGTAAGTATTTTATCAGCATTATTGTAACAATTTTGTATCACACCTTGATAGCGTAGATTTGTTTTCTTTGGGGACTTTGACTTTCATGTATCTTCTTTTAATGGGACTTAATACTCATATTTAACAATGTCAAGCAGAGCAGAAGGATGGAGAAAATCTTCAAAATTCTGTGTCTGACTTGCTTATCACTCCAATCTAGGTAGCTCCATTATGTACCCCAGAATTTTTTACTCTGTTAATATGACCTTCTATATTGTAGACTCAAGGGGATCATATCTCCACAAAAAGAAGCTGAAGGACAATGATGTTTTTAAAAGAAGCGTGTGGGCTAACAGTGGCCAAAATAGACCTTTACCAGTGGCCACTGGATAGCGCTTATTTCAATTTAAATGAATGCTTTTTTATCTCCAAATATATTTCTCTAATATGGAGGCCATCTTTAGACATCAGCAGCCAGAGCTGTAGTTGGGGAGTTATTTATAACTTCCAGAGTAGCCACGTGATTTCCCTTTCTGTGTTTTCCCTGGCATTGTGTCATCATCCCATTACTTTACCTCTGGACTTGTATTGCTTGTACCTCGCTTTCAGTGAGAATTTCACCTTCATTTTCTAGACTTATTGTTATACTTTTCTCTCTCTCTCTCTCTCTGTCTCTCTCTCTCTCTCTGTGTGTGTGTGTGTGTGTGTGTGTGTGTGTGTGTGTGTCTGTGAGATATGGAGTCTCGCTATGTTGCCCAGGCAGGAGTGCATAGGCTATTCGCAGGCAATCATAGTGTACCACAGTCTTGAACTCATGAACCCAAGCCATCCTCCTGCCTCAGCCTCCCAAGCGGGTGGAACTACAGATGCATGCCACCACACCTGGATAGACTTATTTTTATACTTGTCATTATTTTTCCTATCCACATGTCAAAATATATTATCACATATTGCACTAGTTGCAGAGGTGTTTCTTAGCTTTGTGTTTTTTTGAAAGTGAAGGATCATGCCACTTTCCTGTTATCTTTCCTTAGTTATATATACAACAGGAAATAAGTATCTTTTAAAAATATTTTGGGAGAGGAAATAAAGAAGAAACCTATTATGTTAGCTGGAATGTATTATACATCTCTGGAGAAATAAACTTACTGTAAGCAATTAGGTTTCTGGATTCTACCTGCTCATCTTCCAAATACTCTTAAAGAATAAAAGATAAAAATGAGATACAGTTTAATGATGTGAGGTATGTAGGCTAGTCAGCTGTATCACTCGCTCATTAATTATAAGGATAAGTTATTATGTGGCTTGACTGATTCACTTGTTTGTTTCTAGGAGCACTTAAATACTAAAATGTACCATTTTTCAAAAGGAAAGAGTAACCATTTTTCATATAAATTAACTAATATAATTGCAAATGAGCCTCAAAATCTATTTGGTGAAAATGCAAAAAAAAAAAAAAAATCCCCTAACTAAACAATGTAACACACTACTCTGCACAGTGCTATGGCCTCAGTTGCTTTTTTAGAGACAACAAAGATACTAAAGTGACATAAATACTAATGTCACCACAGCGGCAGGTTCTCCAAGTACCTTGTTCTAGATTGTGAAAATTATTGAGGTGACTAAGGTAATTTTTGAATTGTTTTGAAATGATAATATTACAATTTGAAATTAAGGAACGTATATGAAATAATACATACAATTTTGCATTATAAATATTTTAGTAATTATTGTGAAATGCCATTAATATTTTGGTGATTACTCTTACGTCATATGTACATGTACATGAGCATGCACACAGACAGACATAAAAATGATAGGATCGTATAAGACATTGTATAGACTCTTTTATGATAGGGTAATACACTTTTCTTTTCTTTTTCTTCTTTGTCCAGCTCTTCTACTCTTTATCCATATCGTACGCTATCCCTACCGGAGGTAATCTAGCAACATGTTTATAGTTCTATATGTCTCATTATGCTCATATGTCATTTACATGGTATTTTATATACAGGGTTTACACATTTATAGTAAATGATCTTTATATAGTTTATACAATATCCGTTTTTCTTTTCTCTGCAATACAAACGTGTTTCATATCCCTCAAACACACCCACACCGCTCACTTACACATATGTTATCACTGTTTGCTTTTGTAAACTTGTGTTCAACGTATACACATTAATCATTTAAGCATACCTTGTGGAAATCCTGCCAACTCGACTACTGTGCCTCCAATTTCTTCCTTTTTATCCCATCATAATAAACCTGGCAATAATTGATTCAACCATATGCACATTGATATCACTTATGCTGTTTGTTTATTTTTACTACTACAAACATGCTACAACAAAGTTTTGGTACTTTTTTTTTTTTTTTTTTTTGAGACAGAGCTTTGTACTTGTTGCCCAGGCTGGAGTGCAATGGCGCGATCTTGGCTCACTGCAACCTGCACCTCCCAGGTTCAAGCGATTATCCTGCCTCAGCCTCCTGAGTAGCTGGGATTACAGGCATGTGCCATCACGCCTGGCTAATTTTGTATTTTTAATAGAGATGGGGTTTCTCTATGGAGAAACCATGTTGGCCAGGCTCGTCTTGAACTCTCGACCTCAGGTGATCCGTCAACCTTGGCCTCCTAAAGTGCTGGGATTACAGGTGTGAGCCACCATGTTTGGCCGTTCCTGTACTTTACCCTAAAAATTTTAGTGCTTTTTAAAAAAATTTTATTTTATTTTTTATTCTTCAGTGGAATAGATTCCCAGGAGAGGGCTTATTGAGTCAAAGATTCTGTTTATATTGTCAGTTTGACTTTTAAAAAGCCTATCAAATTCCACATTCCTTTATTCATATGTGAGTATGTCTTCTTATCCAGGCCATCTGTAGTTATTATCATTCATTTAAATTTATACCAGTCTATGTGATGGATGTTATCTAATATCTTAGTGTTGTTTTAATTTTATATTGAGCATCTTTTTATGTGTTTGTGGGCTTTTGTTTTGCTTTCATATGAATATTTTTCCTTTTGTTAAGTAGAGCTAGATTTACCTGCATTAAATAAAACACTCTAAATAATAGTATGTAAAGCCATATAGAAAGATAAGTTTCTGTTATAAAAGAGATATATATGTTAGCAGTGCCTATATTGGTGGCTTTCTACTATACCCTGGGTCCTGGGCCCAGTCTGTGTTCTGTTGTGCTTAGCATCTTATACCTGATCCACGAAAATGGGCTGGAACTTTAACCATTAAATCTACATCCCCGGCATCTGGAGACAGGAGGAGGAGAAGGAAGTGCCCTTGCTCCCTCCCTTTAAAATAAATATTCCCTAAATGCACAAATTTGTTCTGCCTGCCTATATAGTATTAACTGGAAGGTAGGTACTGCCCCAAATAATTACAATATAGTTTATGAAGTGTAGTGTTTTACATTGTTGGAAGAATGCCTGCCTTAAATGCAATTTTATCTTACTAAGGTGGAAGGCAAGAATATACATTAGGAGGTCAGAGGCATTCTCTGCCACACTTATCCTTTTCCTACGTTACTATTGGATTATCTGTCTTCTTTATTAAATTTTGGGTACTACCTGCTACTGTCAAATCTGTCTTTTTCCTGTTAAGTTTTATGTTTTGGTTAAGAATTCTTCCCAAGTCACTGAATGAATATGGTAATATCATGTTTCTAAGATTATATATTGCTTTATTTTGTGTAATCAGTCTTTGTATATTTTTACAAATAATGTGATGAAAGGATTTAAATTAGATTTTGTCTGCATGGCTATTAAGTATGTTAGCATTAGTAAATGATGAAACTCATCATCCTTTTCTCACTAAATTGAAATATGACCCTTGCCACTTACTTTACTTTTATATATACTAAAATATACTTCTGGACTTTCTCTCTTAATCTATTTTCTATTATTCTGTCAGTACAATACTAATTTAAACTAATTATTTTCAAGCATTAGCAAACTAGAGCACATTGACAAATGCAACCCCCTGCTTGATGTTTGTAAATAAAGTTTTACTGGAACTTACTCATGCCTCTGTTCATTCGCGTATCATCTACGGCTGCTTTTGGACTACATTGGTAGAGCTCAATGGTTGTATATAGCCACAAAGACTACAATATTAACTGTTAATTCTTTTACACAAAAGTTTCTTGGCCCCTAAATGAATAAGTAATGAGGGAAGGTATTGACCTAATTAAAAGATGTTCAAAAACTAAATACCTGCTAATGTTTAAATATCTGCGCATGTTAACTGTTTTGAGCAATAAATAAGATGACATATATATGCCAACAGAAATTAAACTATTAACAAATTATCAAAACCAATTTTTGATATTAAAAAAGATGATGAATTAAGTATCAAAATGTACAGTAAAGTATTCCATATTAGTACTTTTTCCATATTCATAAAGTTTTTATTTTTGGGAAAACGTTTCTCGTAGGGATTATATCATATTGCGTATTAAATATTTTTGTTATTTTGATTGCAGGAAACTTTAAACATACATTTAAAAATATAAAGAACAGTATAATAAATGCCCAAGTACATATTACCCACCTTCAATAATTATCACCCAATGGCTAATCTTATTCATTCATCTGCCTATTCTTATTCAACAAGTTAAAATATTTATCTCTAACATTGTATTACTTCATCTGTAAATATTTGAGCATTCGTTGCTAAAGATTAAGAACTTTTAAAAACAAATCTGTGATACTATTATCAGGCTTAAAAAGCTACTATTACTTTATTAATATAATCAAGTATCTAATCACTGTTCAAATTTCTGTATTTGCTTCATAAAGGTTCTTTTCATGATTGTTCTTCTAATCAAGATTCAAATAAATTCCAAGAATTACAATTAGTTGATGTTTCTGAAGTATCTTCAAATCTATGAATTTTCATTTCCCACCTCCCTTGCCAGGAATTCCTTGAAGTAAATAGGCTGCTTTGTTCTATATTGATCCCTCCCATTATGGATTTTGCTGAATTCCTTTCTTTTTTTTTTACGTTTTGTTATTGATTGTATTTCCTGTGGACTAGTAGCTAAAGATACAGAGGCTTGATAAGATTTAGATTCACATTTTAAAATGAATATTCTTCATACATAGCGTTGTGTACTTCCAAGTGTTTTTATCGGGAGGTACATTGTGTCTGGTTTATCTTAAGAATTGAGCTTTCATGTGTTGTGAGCCTAACACATGTGTTAAAAACTTATCCATCTGGTGTTCCCTAATGATACTTTGAGCATTATTGAGAGTCATTATTCATTAGGATATGAAAGTGGTGATATTCTAGGTTTATCTTTCTTTCTTTATTTCTTAGCTATAAATTTTCTAGAAAGTAAAACTCGTACCAACTGTTTCTTCCACTTAGGTACAGTTCATGTAACTGTATGTTTGATTATTTTCCTTTGTTTGCTGGTTTTCAGAATATCTTGGTTTCCTAGCATCAAACATAATATATATTTTATTTTATATCTGTTGGATTGATTGCCTGTTGAATATCAATATGCTGAAATTAACACAAATTGGGCTAGTGAAAGATTCCTTTGGTTGTTTCCTAATTTCTTTTGATTGGAATTCAGAAGACTTCCTTGCTTATATGGCAAAATGAGATGACCTAAACTGCTTTGTATATTTTTGGACTCGGACTTGGAATTCTATTATATTTTTGAGGACTAGAACTTGAAATCACTTCTCATTTTTCACACTGTTTATTAAAGATGTTGACAGGGAAATACTTCATACATTTATTTTCCCATTTATTAATTCCTCTTTTATATTTTGCTTCAAATATTTTCCTAGTCATATTTTAAGCCTATTGAATATCTTACCTGCCCGTCCTTTTTATAGCATTAACTGTGGTGTGGAATTTCTCTTTGTATGTGAAGAATGACACTGTATGTCACCCATCTTAATTTATCTGTTTTATTTTATTTACTTGTATCTTCCTGGAGTTTTATTTTAATTTTAGGAACATATAGCCAAAAAGCCAAAATAACATAATAGGAAGTTTAAAAGATAATATAAGCTTATTTTGAGTTAATATTTTATCAATAGTAAAAAGTAGATTTGTCTCAATTTTACCTAAATAGAAAAATATAGTATTTTACTCCAATATAAAAATTCAAAGGAAAATAAAATGTATTGCAGCTTAAGTGACTTTACTGTAGATGTAAATATACCTAAATAAATAAACAACAACCATCAAATAAAAAGCATCAAACAATAATATTGAAATCCAGAGTCTGTATTCAGTTTTTTTTTTTCTCTGAGCATATACTAACTGGAGTGTTTCACACTTAATTATTACCTATTCTAAATTCAAATATCATGATAGAATATATTGTTGTTTTTTAAATAAATGTGGCATAATTTACAGCTCTTGAAGACTGTAGATCAGGGTTGTTTACAGACAAAACTTTTAAAGCAATAATATGAATGTATTGGATTGTTAATTCGTGTTCCAATATAATACTGCAAGAAAGTATCAATAAATTTTCTTTGGTATTAGTATGATACAGTTTTAGATACTGACCAAGAGTCTCAGTCTCCAAACATTTTTGAAAGGACATCAAATTAATGAAATTTCATTAGTGGCATATTCTTGCATCATGGCTTATTAAAGTTACTTCAGGAATAAGTTTTTAAAAGCATTTAACATATTTTTCTTAATCTTTTTTGAAATAGCTAACATGGTTATATCTTTTCAAATATGTATTCAGTAGAGAGTTTCCTGTTAATGTAGGTGTGTTTTTTGTTAATGTAGAGTAACAGCATAAGATACTGTTTTATGAAGATAATAGTAGTTCATTTTGTTATAACTAACAAGATTTCTTGATCTACTTTAGATTGAAAAAGGGATAAAACATAAATTAAAACATATATATTATTTTTTATTTTTTTAAAATTATACTTCAAGTTCTAGGGTACATGTGCACAACGTGCAGGTTTGTTAGTGTACACGTGCCAAGTTGTTGTGCTGCACCCATTAACTCGTCATTTACATTAGGTATATCTCCTAATGCTATCCCTCCCCTCTTCCCCCACCCCCGACAGGCCCCGGAGTGTGATGTTCCCCTTCCTGTGTCCAAGTGTTCTCATTGTTCAATTCCCACCTATGAGTGAGAACATGCGGTGTTCGGTTTTCTGTCCTTGTGACAGTTTGCTCAGAATGATGGTTTCCAGCTTCATCCACGTCCCTACAAAGGACATGAACTCATCTTTTTTTATGGCTGCATAGTATTCCATGGTGTATATGTATCGTATTTTTAAATGCTGATGCATTTTTCTTCTGACTTGCATATTTAATCAATAATTTGGTGACTCCACTCTGAAAATCACTCAAAATAATAATTGAAACTATGTATTTAAATTATATCTGTGAGTTTCTCTCTGTCAAGAAAGAAGACTAGATATCCTGGAGAAACATCTTACTACAAAGATGAAAAAATGGTCTTAAATAGGCAATACATATGTACACCCACACACATACACACACACGCATGCACACATATTTTCAGGAATCGAAAGAATATTGACTAAAGCATAAAAGGCAAGTGAAAATAGGAAGCTAGAGCCATATAAAAACTAGAAAGTAGTCATAGAAGATGTTGAGCTTCTTTTGTTTGATGGATACATGGTGCAGAGGACAGGGTACAAAGCCAGGGCACATGTAGATGAGTGTCTCATAGGAGTTGCCTATATAAAGCCAACCCTGGAGAGTAACATCTTACTGAATCATAGAGATAAGAAACATGTTCTACACAGAAGGGGAGAAAAACACAGAGGACATATGTATATATCTGAGAATTCAAATCTCCCCATCATATAGAATAGATTTGGGACCTGAATATTCTGTACTTCTTGTTCCAAATAATCTTAAGCTGTAAATTACTTTTAATGTAGTCCCAGGTTTGTAGTGTTTAATGGATAGCTTGCTGAAGCAATCACAGTTTCTTTCTAAAGAAAACCTCCTTAAAAAGAAGATTCCGTTTCACAGATAAACTGTTATTAATGTAAAATCACAGGAATACATCTGAAAATATAAAAAAAACACATTATGAATAAGACAATAAGACCAAGAAGTCAAAGAAAACAGAATTAGACTCTCCATGTTCTCAGATTTTGGAATGATAATTCTGCAATATAAAACCATTTTGTGTGTTTGGGTGTGGGTGTGTATGTGTGTGTGCGCATGTGTGTACACACATATATGAATCAAAATGATGCTTAGGAATTGTATGCTATGAAAAATTGCCATGAGGATTAGGAAAAGAGCTAAATGACACTTCATTAAATGAAAAATAATGTTGTAATTAGAAATCCATCCAACAGCAGATTAGACACAATAGAAGAAAGAATTGTTGAAGTTGACGAGAACTAAAGAAGTGATACAACAAGCAGTGGAAGTAATATAAGGGAATATGCAAGAGAGACTGAGAGACATGAGGGACAGCTTGAGATATTCTGATATATGTCAAAGCAGTCTTATAAACAGATCAGGTACATCTCTTTTAAAAATTATATTGTCTTTCAAGACAGGATTAAAAACTCTGTAAGATTTATAATTTTCATTAAGAAAAAGGTTTTGGGCCAGGCACAGTGGCTTACACCTATAATCCCAGCACTTTCGGAGGCTGAGGTAGGAGGATTGTTTGAGGCCAGGAGTTTGAGACTAGCTTAGGCAACATAGTGAGACCCCATCTCTATGACAAAGAAAAAGTAAAAGGTAAAATGTTTTGAATTTTGAGTTAGTTTTGTATCTAGATATCGTCTTCTAAAATTGATCCACAGATTAAATGTCATTCCAAACAAAAGGATAATAAGTTTTGTTATATAACTTGGCAATTCTAAAATTAATATGGAAGAGAAATGATCAAAAATAGCCAAGACATATTTCTTTTTAAATGAACAGGTTTAGGTATTCTACCAAATCACAACAATTTTTATATAACCTAAGCAAGTAAGAGAAGGTGATTACTATGAAGTTTGCATAAGACATCTTAAAACAGGCTATTTTATGCTAATAACAGCTTAAATTTGGTCTCATGCCCAAACTTTCCACTTTTGCTGCTCCTCCCATTTTGAAGCTTAAAATAATAGATTTTAAATTTTTTTCACCAGAAAAGATGTGTGGTGATGAATATGTTAATTGTCTCGATTTAATCTGGTACAATGTATAGATACATCACAGCATCACATTTTACTCCACAAATATATATAATTATTATTTTCCATGAAAATAAAATAAAACAAATCTAAAGAGAAATATAATTTATAAAAGGAAAATAAAAGCGTGTGGTATTAGCAAGGAAATATTCATGGAAGAGTCTGATTAAAAAAAGAGAATCTACAAACAAATCTATGCAAATATGAAAACTGTATATCATAGAAATGTCTTTGCAGATTAGTGGGAAAGAATGGATTATTAAGAAAGCTGTAGAACCAGCTACTGAATATGCATGTGATGATATTTGAAAATGACTACAGTAATCCCAAATCAATTCCAGCTGAAGACTTAAATGTGCAAAACAGTCTGTTAGTAATTTCAGAGTAAATAATGGGAGAGTCTCATAATGTAAGGGAAAATTTTAAGCAACATATTAACAATAAATAGTAAAGAAAAATGTGTGCAAAGGAAAACAGTACTGAGAAATTAGACTCTTGTACAATTAAGATTTTTAAACATATATTTGATAAAGTACATCCAGTACAAAGACAATCTATAAACTTGTCTTTATTAACATAAAACTGAAGATATATGTAACACATAAAATTGAAATGATTAGTATTGAGGTATACAAAAAAATCTATATACAATCTAAAATCTCTAGAATCTCAGTGTGAAATAGTCAAAAGGCATAAAGATATATTTGCCAGAAGAGGAAAGAAGAATGATCAATAAACCTGTAAAAGTACTTTCAATGTTATTGGTAATCAGAAAATTAAAAATTAAGAACGAAGTGAGATACCATTTCAAATACACCATATTGGCAAACTGTTAATCATTTATAATCAAGTTACAGTGTATAGAGAACATTAATAATTTTGCCTGCTGATGAAAGGTAAATTGATACAATCTCTTCCTGAAACAATTTGTCATTATCTTTTAAAGTTGTGTGTGTTCATGCCTTATAACTTTATATATTCAGTTGTAGGAATGTAATAATTCCAGAGAAATTTTTCTTAATGTGAGTTAGAAAAGAAGAAGGTTCATGCCTATATTTCTTGTAGCAGCAGCAGGTTACAATCAAATGCCCACTGTCAGAGCAATTAATACGTAAATTGAGTTGTATTTTTAAAAGGGAATACCATGCAGTAGTTAAAATGAAACATAACTACATGTATAAATATGCAAAACTAAATTATATAAGAGAAACGGCATTAATTATGTGTATCCTTTGTACGGCAATTATACCTCAATAAATTAAGGAAAAAAGAAATGGAACACATAAGATTTTTTAAAGTGCTTACTTTAAGTGGATGGGATATGGAATTCAAGGGAACAGAGACTTGAGAATCATAATTATCATCCTCTTTAGTTGATATTTAGAGGATTACTTCTTTCTCTTTCTCTTGGCTGCCCACATAAATTTGGTCATGCTTCTCCTCAAGGACTTAAATTAAATCGTGAGCTTTGCCTAGATGAATCAACATATTATTATTTACCCCCAAAGCACAAAACATAATACTTGACATATAATTATCATACAAGAATTGTTACTGAACTATATAATAGTCCGTTATTACTTCAAAATTACGCATGGTTAACAAAATCGGATTTTTTTCCCTTTGCTGTAGTGAACTGGTAAGATTTTATTTACTATAATCAGAACTAATTGAATTGGACAGACGTGCTGTTTTCTAACGTGTAGAGGACATTGTTATTTTAGATTTTTTTAGTCGAAGTGCTGAAAATCAGCTGGATGTGGTGGCTCATGCCTGTAATGTCAGCACTTTGGGAGGCCAAGGCAGGCAAATTGCTTGAGCCCAGGAGTTCAAGACCAGCCTGATCACATGGCAAAACCCCATCTCTACAAATAATGCAGAAATTAGCTGGGAGTGGTGGTGCACACCTGTAGTCCCAGCTACTCAGGAGGCTGAGGCAGGAGTATCGCTTGAGCACAGGAGGTTCAGGCTGCAGGGAACTGTAATCATGCACTGCACTCCAACTTCGGTGACAAAGTGAGACCCTATCTTAAAAAAAAAAGTGCTGAAAAATCATTACGACTTTTTAGAATGTTTCATTTCAAGAATTCTGGGCAACATAGTCCTCAAACTTTCAAAAACATAAAATGTTAAAGGGTTATATAAAATATTGGTGGTGGAAGGTATGCAGAGGCAGGCAGATTTCCAAGATCCTTATATCCATGAGTTACATATCCATGAATTAAAGGAATTTGTATATTAAGGTATATGAACATAGAGAGAAAATTGAAACAAATTGGAGAGAAAACATCTTCAAAATCTTGTGCTTTCTCTAATGCATGACACTGCATTACCATTCTGAAATGATTTATTTAAAAATCAAAGAGGGCTTCTTTAAGACCACATCTTTGGCATTATTTTATTTTTGATCTCATATCCTTCCTTTGTATTGAGTCACCAGAAATTCTATCATTTGATCCAATAATGTGGAATGTTTAACACTTTGAAGAGGTTTCAATTAGCTTTATAATGTAGAACATTCTGTGGTTCCATATGAAAGATCAGAATTCCAACTCTGCCTCTGGGCTCTTTTTAAACCTCTTCCTTTAACAAAAATACCTCATGTGGTATCTCACCTTAACTTTAATTTTCAGATGGACACTTTTTTCAGAAGCAAAGGATTTTGCTTTCTCTGTGCCTTTGTTCATTTTCTGCTGCTATAACAGAATACCACAGACTGGGAAATTTATAAGCAAAATAAGTTTATTCAGCTCACATTTCTGGAGGTTGGGAAGTACAAGAGCATGCCCCTGTTGCTTTTCAGGGTACAGTCTCCCTCCTGGCTGCTTCCACAGGCTGACGTTGAGTGTCTATGGCTTTTTCAGGTGCACGGTGAAAGCTGTCGTTGGATCTATCATTCTGGGGTCTGGAAGACAGTGGCCCTCTTCTTATAGCTGCACTAGGTGGTGCTCCAGTAGGAACTCTGTGTGGAGGCTCTGACCCCACACTGCCCAAGCAGAGGTTCTCCATGTGGGCCCTGCCCCTGCAGCGAACTTCTCCCTGGGCATTCAGGCATTTCCATACATCTTCTGAAATCTAGGTGGGCGGTTCCCAAACTCCAATTCTTGACTTCTGTGCACTGGCAGGCTCGGGGCTTGCACCCTATGAAGCGACGGTCTGAGCTCTACCACAACTGGAGCAGCTGGTACACAGGACACCAAGTCCCTAGGCTGCACACAGCACGGGGCCCCTGGGACTGGCCCCCAAAACCACTTTTTCCTCCTCAGCCTTTGGGCCTGTGATAGGAGGGACTGCTGTGAAGACCTCTGACACGCCCTGGAGACATTTTTTCCATTGTCTTGGGGATTAACATTGGGCTCCTTGTTACTTACACAAATTTCTGCAGCCAGCTTGGATTTCCCCTGAGAAAATGAGATTTTCTTTTCTATTGCATTGTCAGTCTGCAAATTTTCAGAACTTTTATGTTCTGCTTCCCCTTATTCCAGTTCCCAACAAGATCCTCATCTCCATCTGAGACCACCTCAGCCTGGACTTTACTGTCCATATCCCTATCAGCATTTTGGGCAAAGCCATTCAACAAGTGTCTAGGAAGTGCCAAACTTTTCCACATTTTCGTGTCTTCTGAGCCGTCCAAAATGCTCCAACCTCTGTCTGTTACCCAGTTCCAAAGTTGCTTTCACATGTTCAGGTATGTTTTCAGCAGCACCCCACTCTTCTGGTGCTAATACACTATTACATTAGCAAATAAATTTCACCATGCATTTTGAAGGGGACATTCAAACCATAGCACTCTGGTTTTGTTTCATTTTCTTTCTGTCTTCTCGCCTTCAAGTCAGAGCTCACCATGGAATCCTTGTTCTGATGGAATTACTTTTCTATGCTCTATTTTCTAATAGAGTGTTTCAACCTTTGTTTTTCGTCAAACCAATGTATTTTCTAAATCCTCTCCTCCTTTACTGCTATAAAAACCACACAGGCTCATGATAGCAATGATCATTTTAAAATTTCTTTTAATGAATCTAAGCTTATAGATTAGCATTTTAAGTTGTCCATGTTTATAAATAAAAAAGAATGTAAATGGTGAAGATACTACCTAGAAGTTATGGACGTCGTGGTTGCCCTCCCAACTCCATACTCGCCCTCTATTACATCCCATCTAATTGTCTTAGGCAAAACATGTTTGATCTTTCAGTCTTGCAGGAATGGCTTAGAGTAAGCTTGGATGGATCAATGCATGTTGAAGATAGACTTACTGAACATATTGAGGAAAGAGTATTTCTTGTGTTTAAATGAAAGCTATGAAAGCTAAATTTTCCCATGTCTTGCTAGTTGTAAACACCAAAACACATAGTTTTAAATTGCCACCTACATAGTGAGGCACCAGCCTTAGAGCAAAAGTGACACTGTGCGCTTGAGGAGGGTTACAAGACTTGGATCCATGATGAAATTCCTGAGTCTCTCTGACCTTTGCTGAAGCCCATTCTCACCACAGCTTCCACTTTTGTCAACCAATAGTTTCTCTTATTGTTTTAAGCCAGCTAAAGTTGGGTATTCTATAACTTATGGTCAGACCGGTCTTAAGGGTTACACTGGTTTTTATCATTGAGTGTCTACACTGTGTTAAATCGTGAGGCTGACATTTTACATACTGTACAACTCTAGTGAACATTGCTAAAGGCAAATTCTCTCAATCTCAGCAGTTCTACAAATTTCCAGAAAAAGGAAAGTCTTTTTCCGGGTGTCGTCAGTCTCAAACCTCTTATTTATTTTAGAAAATTGTGATAGGCCAAAAGTTGCTAGAAAGATTTTAGACCATGTATATTATGAATCCTACACCTATGGGCTAGCTCTTCACTATGGAATATAAGTATACTTCTCATTTTTTGTGTTGTTCTTAGCTTAGGTGAAGCTAAGAACCTTTGGTGACTTTTTGTCTCCAAAACCAAGACAAAGTGTCCTAGCATCTTGTTGTACGTAGATAAAATGTAGCTACATTGTAATGCATGTCGTGGGAAAATAACTGGACTCTATTAAAATAATTGGCTATGGTCTTGGCATCTTCTCTTATTAACTAAGTGACCTTGCAGAAGTTACTTGACATTTCTAAGCCTTAGGTTCCTCATCTGTCAAAAGGAAATATCGTTATCTATTTTTTAATGCCTGACAAATAGATTCACAATAATATGATTGTTGAATGTAATTGTAGAATATGCACTTCTCTGTCTTGCAATTTAAAATATCACCAGTACAAGTGATAATTGAGCTTATTGAAATTAGCCAACCATACCATTAAGTGTCATATTAAGTACCTGTTCTTTGATTGGTTTGACATGGATTAAAAAGGGCAGAGAAATATCTCTTTAGCTACTAACAGGCAGAAATTCTAGTTATTATAACCATTTAAAGCCTATATTTTACATGTACTTACCTATTGTTCATGTTTTTAAATTAAAACATAAGATTCTTCACTTTTAGAATTTACATATTTTGAATTAGTTTCTCGTGCCACCTGCATATGGGAAAGCTCTCCATGTTAGATGAGGTAAACAGCATAGTTAGTTCCCTCAAATACATCTTACCTCTTCCTGACTGCATATTTACTTAGGCAATTGGCCAAAACTCCCCATCTCGGCCCTGATTCAGCTACGCTAAATCTAAGCTAAATCTCACCTGCCTTATTAGCCATTGGCTCAGAAACTCAGCTTTAAACACTTTAGTGATTGACATTAAACTGGTGATAGGTACTGCTTTATAGGTACCTATGTAAGGGGCATTAACAGGGATGGAAGTTTATTTTTCATAGTTAGAAAGAGGCATTTGCCACCTCTCTTGCAGCAAATAGGAATGAGGAAGCCAATGCTAGCTTCCTCTTGTGACTCTAAGACAGGAAGCCATTGAACAACCACAGGAGAAGGCAGCATTAAGAGGAAGCTGAACACTCTGGACTACAGAGTACCAGGAAAGAAAAATCTGGGGTAATTCATCACTTTAGTGAACTGTCTTTTCTCTGGAATCCCAGAATTGTCAGTCATTAAAATCTTTGTCTTTAATTATCATGCGAAACACGAAAAGAGGCCTCATGTAAAGGAATGTGTTCATTATTTTACTCTCATCCTGGCTGTGGGTACTCAAATCATTGAAAAGGGGCTCATATATCTATTTATGAAATATGATGTCTGTTTGTTCCATTTAGGCTTTCCATTTTAGCAAGAGTAGTAGATTTTAAGTAAGTGGTTTATTATTTTTAGACTGATAACATTTTAGATATATGATATATTTTAAATATAAAAATGATAACTACTGCATCCTTTTATACTCATATCGTGTTGTATTTTAATATCTGTTATACATATGTATATTTTAAGAAATTGTTGTTGAAATTATCCTATTGTAATAGCTATTATTGCAAGTCACCCACATAGCAACCTTTATTTCTTACAACTGTTTTTACTATGCGAATGCTTAACACACTTAGTAATCTCATAAGCTTCAGGTTACCTCTAATGCAACTTCACTGCATTCTGTCTAATCACTTTCTTGTTTCTGACATAGATAAATATTTCTCAAATCATTTTACTCTTTTCATCTTTTAAGATTTTGGTGTATACTTCAAAATTCTGATATATTTTGAGATATGTGCGTGTATGTATGTGTGTGTGTGTGTGTGTGTGTGTGTGTATATATATATATATATATATCTGAACTCACTCTCCATATATATATATATATTTCCCTTTGGATATATACCCAGTTATGCTATTCCTAGGTTAGAAAATTAATTACTTTGAAATCTTCTAACTTTTTGATGTAGGTGTTTAGAGCTATAAACTTTCCTCATATATATATCTGAACTATCTCTCCATATAGGGAGGTATAGATATTTTTCTCTGTATCTATTGATTTACTTAATAATTTTAACTTTCATTTTAGATTCAAGGGGTACATGTGCAGGTTTGTCATATGGGTATATTGTGTGATGCTGAGGTTTGGGATATGAATGATCCTGTCACGCAGCTAGTGAGTATTGTACTCAATCATTAGTTTTTCCCTCATCCATCCCTTTCATTCTAGTAGTCCCCCGTGTCTGTTATTGCCACCTTAATGTCCATTGGTACCTAATGTTTAACTCCCACTTGCAAGTAGAACATGTAATTTACTTAGGATAATGGTATCTAGCTCCATTCATGTTGCCACAAAGGATATTATTTCATTTTTTATGGCTGCATAGTATTCCATGATGTATATGTACCACATTTTCTTTATCCAGTCCACTGTTGATGAGCACCTAGGTTGATTCCATGTCTTTGCTATTGTTAATAGAATAGCAATGAACATAAGAGTACATGTGTCTTTTAAGCAGAATGATTTATTTCCCTTTGGATATGTACCCAGTAATGCGATTGCCAGGTTAGAAAATTAATTTGAGAGCTTCCTAACTTTTTGATATAGGTGTTGAGAGCTATAAACTTTCCTCTTAACACTGCTTTCACTGTATCTCCTATATTTTGGTTTGTTGTGTCTCTGTTTTCATATATTTCAAATAAATATTTGTTTTCTGCCTTAATTTCATTGTTTACTCAGAAGTTATTCAGGAGCAAGTTGTTTAATTTCCGTGTGCTTGTGTGGTTTGGGGAAACCATTTTATATTGATTTATATTTTTATTCCACTATGGTCTGATAATGTGGTTGGTGTCATTTTGATTTTTTTAAAATTTATTGAGACTTGCTTTATGGCCAAACATAATGTTGATCTTGGAGAATGTTTTGTGTGTAGATGAGAAGGATGTATATTTTGTGGTTGATAAGTGGAGTGTCCTATTGATGTCTGTTAGATACAACTGGTCAGTGTTGTATTCAAGTCCAGAATTCCTTTGTCAGTTTTCAGCATCAGTGGTCTATCTAATGTTGTCAGTAGGGTGTTGAATTCTCCTACTATTGTTTTGTGGCTCTGTAAGTCTTTTCGTAGGTCTAGAAGTAGTTGTTTTATTAACCTGGGTGCTCCAATGGTGGGCGCCTATATATTTAGAATAGTTAAGTGCTCTTGTTGATTTCAACTCTTTGTCATTATGTAATGTTCTTCTTTGGCCTTATTAAATCATTGTTTAAAGTTTATTTTATCTGATCTAAGAGTAGCAACTCTTTTTTTTTTTTTTTTTTCCATTTGAGTGATAGATCTTTCTCCAACCCTTTACTTTGAACCTATGGTTGTCATTATGTGTGAGATGGGTTTCTTAAAGACAGCAGATGGATGAATCTTGCTTTTTAATCCAACTTGCAGTTCTGTGCCTGTTAAGTGGGGCATTTAGATCATTCACATTCAAGGTTAATATTGATATGTGAGGTTTAATCTTGTTGTGAAGTTGCTAGCTCTTTGCTTTGTAGTTTCTATTGTGTCATTGACTTATAGGCTCCGTGGCCTATGTACTTAAGTGTGTTTTTGTGGTAGCAGGTATCATGCTTTCATTTCCATGTTTAGAACTCCCTTAAGAATCTTCTTTAAGGCTGGTATAGTGATAATGAATTTCCTTAGTGCTTGCTTGATTAGAAAAAAAAAATGTATCTCCTTTGTTATGAAGCTTAGATGGTGGTATATGATATTCTGGGTTTTAATTTCTTTTCTTTAAGAATGCTGAAAAAAGGCCTCCAGTCTCTTCTGGCTTATAAGATTTGTGCAGAAAAGTCTGCTGTTAGCCTGATGGGATTCCCTTTGTATGTAATCTAGCCTTTTTCTCCAGCTACCTTTTAGATTTTTTCTTCAGGGTTAGGCACAGACAGTCTGGTGACTATGTGCCTTGGTGATGTATATTTTGTAGAGTATCTCACAGTTCTTCTCTGGGTTTCCTGTATCTGGATGTTTACCTCTTTAGCAAGATTAGGGAAATTTTCTTGAATTAATCCCTCAAATATGTTTTCCAAGTTGTTTACTTTTTTCGTTGATTCCAAAAATGCTGATAATTTGTAGGTTTGGTTGCTTTACATAATTCTATATTTTTTGAAGACTTTGTTCATTTTTTAAAATTATTTTTTCTTAATTTTTGTCTAATTTGGCTAGTTTGAAGGAACAGCTCCCAGCTCTGAAATTCTTTTTTTCTATTTGGTCCAGTCTATTAATAAATGTTTCAATTATATTTTGCAATTCCTTAAGCAGGTTTATCAATTTCAGAAATTCTGATTGATTTCTTTTTAAGATGTTTATGTCTTCCTTCATTTCCTGGATTGATATAGACGTTTCTCCATGCTGATTTTCAACATTGTCTTGGGTTTCTTTGAGTTTCTTTGCAATCCATGCTTTTGAATTCTTTATCTGTCATTTCTGAGTTTCCATTTTGGTTAGTGACCGTTACTGGAGAGCTAGTGTGATCCATTGGTTGTTTCACTGCGTTCGTATTTTTCATGGTTCCAGAATTCTTGTTCTGATTTCTTATCTGGAGACACTAGAACTTCTAATTTTTATAATCATTTTCATATGTGAATAATTTTTTTTCTTTTTCTTTCTCTCCCTATAATAAAATATGGTGTGTTTTTTTTTCTTTCTCTTTCCCTTTTCCCTTTGTCCCCAGTCCGGGGTGTGATTGTAAAGAATGTTGGGGAGAGTCTTTTTGCTTTGACTCTATAGCCCTATGCATTTCAGCAGATTTTATGTTGGGCTGTGCAGTTCATCCTACAAGTCAGTAAATGATTCTTATGGGTAAGTGCCAGATGTGGCCAATGTGACTGAGTATATACTTAATTCTTGTTTACTGGGAGCTCTCTGTTCCCTCAGACAATGGGCTGATTCATGGAATACACAACGTTCTGTGCTCCCTGCTCAATCCTTAGGAGGTGGGGGACAAGATGGGTGGGGCCAGGTTGGGCAGGTCCACCTACAGTTTCCCTGCTGGCAGGCACAAGCAGCAGTGCCAAGGGAGAATCAAATGGGTAGCCACCAAGCACCCAGAAGCGTGCCTAGGTTTGAAGCTGGGAATCCTCCTTGGCCCCAAGTTCTCTGCATAGTAAGTGGGGGTAGCCTCAACTCCTAATCCAGGAGAGTGGGTGCTCCAGATACCTGGAAATTTGCATGGGTGTGAGGTGTAGAAGACCCCAATGCAGCACGATCGCTCCACAAAAAGGGCGGGTGCCTCAGGCTGCTGAACCAGGCAAGCGGATACTCCTAATGCCTGGAAATCTGCGTGGATGTGAAGTGGAGAGAGCCTCCCTGTACCAGGATCTCTGCACAGAAAGGGTGGTGTGGCTCAGGCTGCTGAGCCAGGGAAGCAGGTGCTTAGAATGCCTGGAAGTCTACTTCGGTATAAAGTGGAGAGGGCCTCCCTGTACCAGGATGTCTATAAAGAAGGGGTGGTGTGGTTTGGGCTACTGAACCAGGCAAGCAGGTTCTCAGAATGCCTGGAGCTCTGACCAAGTACGAGGAAGACAGGGCCTTCTTGTACCAAGATTTCTGCACAGGAAGGATGGGACAGCTTAGGCTGCTAGTTCATGTTAGCAGATGTCCCAAATGCCTGGTGATCTTCCCAGGGGTGGGGCAGAGGGCACCTTGCTGCACCAGGATCTCTGGGGAGCAGGCTAGGGCATCCAGCAATGACACACACAGACTGGTTCCAGGTCCCCAAGCTGACTCTTGCTGCAAATCTCGTTGCCCAGGAGAAACCAGAGCTGCAGCAGCTCTTCTCCTGTCCCAGGCCTGTGACCATGGAGAGCACAATTCTAGCACCTACTACTGAGCCACTTTTCACAGTTCTGAGTGTGAAGGCCCCTACCCTACTCCAGAGTAAGAACTCTAGTCTCTGGCCTGAAGCTAAAATGCCTGTGCCATCGTAATGCCATGTCACCAAAGAATGACTGACTTTGTATATACCTGGATTAAAAATTGTGTCCTGTTCTCCATCGTGGGTCTGGGTTAAACACCTGAAGGTTTTCATGGTATCTTTCCCTCTCACTGTCTCTAAGCCTATCTCCAAGTTAGCTCCAGGGCTGGGGAGAAACAAAATGTTCTCCCTTGGCCTCGAGTTCCCTGTGAAAAGATGAGTCACAAAAGGAGGTTCTGTGCCTCTCTCACGTACTGGGGCTACACCCACTTTTATCAGCCAAACGCTGTCATGGGATCTGTCTACCCGTCTCTTCTCCTCCTTGAGATCTGGAGTGTCCTTCATGATTCCAATTTTCTTTCTCAAAATACAACTAACAGAGTTGATCTTTATGCACTGTCTTGCTGTTTTCAAGTGGCATGCTAAAATCCCCTAATATTCCATCTTGGGGAAAAAAAAAAAACTAAAATGATTTTGAAACATTAGAAAGCACCCCTAATTTTCACAGTTAGCATGACTGAAAGAACCATTTACATTTAGAGCATAAGGTTTTTTCAGACCAACAAATTTACAAACTAAAAACATTTGAAACCCATTAAGATATTTATATGTCATTACCAAATAGCTAATACCTTTAGCTAAAATATATTCTAAAATGCTGCACTGAAGACTGAAACAATTTGCATTTGAGATCTAAAAGCAATGTTCATAAGGTGATATGAATGAATTTATATTAATTAAAGCTACAAGGCCATATTAAGTTATGGTTGTTTTAAGTAGCAAAATGGCCAGTGTAGTTATTTTTATCTTTGTGTAATATAATAAGTATGCATATTTTCAATAATGTGTTATGATCAATATATAATATAGCATGTAATAACCAGGAAAATTATTGTATGTGATAATTATTAATTTTCATCTTTACATGTTTACGTCTTTACACCTCAACCCCCCCCTTATAAGAATCATGTCAGTTCTTCATTCATCTTCGTCCCACAGCCATAATAAAAGTCTCATTTATTTTTCCTACTCTTTGAACTTTCTATTTCAAAATTTAGTAATCGGTTACTACCTTTCAAAAGGCTTGTCGATTTTGAAGGACTATATTCCCTCATTTTTTGTCCATTTTGTCAGATTATCCTTTTTTTAACAGAGCTGAATTGTTACGTTTATTGGCCCTATTGAAGTGAAAAACCACTAGGATATTTTGCCTTGGGGCTATGTATTTTCCCTTTCTTGTTTCTTAGTAAATAGGAGCCTAGCACTAGAAATTGAGTTATTGGCCCAATGCCTTACATTAATTCTGTCATGTATGCTTTATTAATACTTTAACAAGGTGCCTAGAGTTAGGATTCACATTTCAGGTGTGGCGAACTTGAGGTTTAAAAATGTTGCTGTCATCCGTAGGTGACATGGCTATTAAGAGGGGGACTCAGGATAAGAGCGTGGGGCTCGCTGACTTTGGAATCCTTGCGTTAACTCTCCTGTTTTCTGCTTCACATTTGCTTGCATGGTTTCCTCTGCTGTTTGGAGATAGTTGACATTTCACTGCATCTTGATTCACAAGTTTTATTTCTGTATATCAGGTGGTAGTTAGATCAGACCTAGAGAGAGATCTTCCTGTCTGTTTTAACCCTTACTGGCTATTGTCCACTGCCCGACAGATGAAAACTAGTCATCTGTCTGAAAACTATAAGTCAGAAGTCATTCTTAATTCCATAGTTGTTGTACCATATTTTTGGGGCGAGAACATTTCCTTAATTTATACATCTTGTACCCTCAACCAAATCTGTTTGTTAGGAGCTGGTAAATATTTGCCAGAATTACTGTAAATTGCCACCTAAGTCTAATTATTCCAGAGTGCTTCTGATCAAATGATATTTCTAATTCTCCACTGAACCAGATTGCTTTACTTCATAAAGTCTTTTAAGATCTTCCAGGGTGTGTATGTCTGTTTCATAATATATATAGACTCCTGAATGCAGAAGACATTCTGGTATTTAAATAAACTGATATTTACTTTTAACTCTCCAATGTTATATTTATTTGCTTTCTCTTATACTAAGGTAAAAATCATGTTGGAAAATGTTACTGTTCAAAGTGTTTACCTCTTATCTCCTGAACAGGAAATTATGATTCATTTGGTTTAAATTTCTCATCAGTTATGTATTTGGTAGTATTTTTCCTAGTTATTAAACATGATTGCTCTCAGAAACGTAAGCGTATAGTATCAAGTACGAGTGATGATCATAAGACATTAATTGGATAAAAAGGGATCATGTTACTTAAGTAGCTTGGCTTACCATTGACCCTAGAACTGTTCCTACTTGGAGCTCAAAAGTATGATACATAGTCTTTGTTCCTTCCGTTATTATTTTTTCATTATCTACACCCTCATTTTGCTATCTGGTAAACCTTGTTGTTCAGAGGGATCCAGGGAACTTTCATCATTGCTTGCCTTTCCTATAAACTGCCTTCATTTTTCCTTTCCAATTTGTGTCAGTTAAAACTTTCCTAAGTTATTATTTGGTGGAACTTAATCTTTGTTAAATAACAAATATACTGTGTGAAAGATAACTCTTGGTAAACTGCATCAGAGGAAGTGACACCCATGCATCCTTCCAGGATATTCTACAAATAATAACTAAACTAAAATAATGTTTATAATGCCTGAATTTTCATAGAGGCATTATGATGCTGAAACTAAAGACCAATGTGCCTCTGAAAACGCATATGAACAGTAGTCTGTTCTACTTAGTCATACCGACTCCATGAACAAAATAATGGTTCATATATTTTTTCTATTTTTTTTGACTTTTTAATGGCCATCACAGAAATCTGTGACTCTGAAACACTGTTTTCTCTGTTACAGGTGGTTCAAAAGTATACAGCACATTATTCATTATAGTTAAACTGATGAACTGTGTAAACATACATATTTACTAACATGGGTAATATTTTAATAGATCGTTGATAGATATTTAGTAAAAACACGAAATCAACATAATGCTCACCAGAGCAATATAGGACTATAGTAAGAGTGTAAATAGACAAAAGGCTGTAATTGTATGTATATATTAACATTTTATGTAAAATTATTTACTTTCAGTTTCTTTACCAGTTATTTTTTGTTTCTTACCCTTAATATGAGTTTTGTTGCAAAACGAGGTCATAACATCTTGGTGTTTTATGAAACTTGTGCACTATGCACTAGTGAGTGCTTATACATAGGCGAGACACTTCCGTTTGAAGATGGAACCACCATTGACCTTTTACGGTGACAAAACTTTTTACTAATCATTTATTTGAGGGTAATGACTTCACATATGTGTGGAAGAATATAATCTTAATGTTGGAAACTAATTTAAAAGTCATTTGTACATTAAAACAGTGAACTATTTACTGGTAACTATCTTAAATGACAGTTAGTATTAAAACCAGTGCTTTATAAACATCAAATCAGCAATTGAGGTAAAACAACCAGTCAGCCAGGCCTCACGGCTCCCAGTTGTAATCTTAGCACTTTAGTAGGCAGAGGCAGGAGGCTTACTTGAGCCCAGGAGTTTGAGACCAGCCTGGACAGCAAAAGCAAAAACGTGATCTCTACAAATAAATAAATAAATAAATAAGAAAAAAATTATCCAGTCATGGTGGCAAACATGTGTAGTTCTAGCTACTCCAAAGGCTGAACAGGGAGGATTGCTTGAGCCTAAGAGTTTGAGGCTGTAGTCAGGTGTGATGCTGCCACTTCACTCCAGCATAGATGAAAGAGTGAGACCCTGTCTCTAAAATAAAATAAATATATTTTAAAAATAAAATAAATAGTCAACATCATCAAGCAGCATGTATAATACAAAATAATAAGAGTAATAATAAAAACAAATAAATAGAAACAATTTCAACAAAACATTTGAACTGGAGTCTGAAATGTATGGATCTTAGTTCTGGCAATACCTTTGGCTGTATATGTGACTTTGAGCCAAAATACTTTTATTTTCTGCATTTATAAAATATTCCAACTATGAAAGTTAGGTGAGTATTGAGTAGTACATGAAGGTGGGGATGGTAGGGGATTACTAAATTGCTGAATAATCTGAAACACAAATGCCTTCTCACTCTTGTGTGTAAATTCTCCAGAGAGGTCAGTTGCAGATGGGAAAAAATCTGTCTGTTTTGTTTTCATGAGACTGCATTAACATACACACATGCTTATTTTCAGGTTTCTGCTCATTCAATGGGAAAATTCTGATAATGATTTTGGCAATATCACTCCAGTTGGGGGGCGGTTTGTAAAATCTAAAGGGCTGTATTTCACTTTGAGCAATCTTCCATTAGTCATATTTATTGGGTAAACTTGCCAGGTCAGCAATCACTAAAAGCACATGCCAACAAATTTAATTGGTGTTGCTTCTGTTTGAAAAACACACAAATAAAGTAGGCTGTAACTATCTCTTTGAGAGTTACAGATTAACAACTTAAAAATATCTATAATCCAGAGAAGAAAAGTCTAAATATAATTGCTCAGCAAAAATGTTTATGTGTCTGAGCCTCCTGTAGATAGATCATCTTAATGAGTCCAGAGACTCTCAAGGAAAAAAAAAAAAAAACACACATCTTTGTCTTTCCATTTCAAAAATGACGGAAGTCTTTCAAGTATGAAAAATAAAGCAAATTGAAACCATGTCCTTTTCTCTCTTTTAATAAAACAGGAGTGAAAGATACTGCATAATATTTGTAAATGTTTGTAAATCCTTTAACTCTCAGATTTTTTTTGTAATTAAGATTAGAATCTATTCAATTCATCTAACTTTCTCTCCTAATTCTTTATCATTAAGAGAATCCATCAAGTCTACCACATAAGAATGGGAAAGATTCCAAATTTTATAGCTGCCTTCTATCTTGAAGCCAAAACATTTTATGAGTCTCTTGGTTCTAATGTTCTTAACTCAGTTGAGTGGCTGAGCATTTTAGATGAGAGACATTTTTATCACTTTGACAAAAATGGCATCTTTAAATTTAATGGCTCCATCAAAAATTGATCAAGCATGATGTTTTTGTGAGTCCTTTTAGAAATGAATTCACTAACCAACAATTTTAAAGATTCATCCATTTTTGTTTAAAAACGCCCCTTCAGCTGACTACATGAACTATTTATTCACAGATGGCATCTTTTAAAAATAAATCTGAATTGTGTTTTGAAACCCAGAACCAAGGTTTCCAACAGTGAGCTCAGTTTTTGCAGTTAATCAATCATTCAGTCACACCATCTGATGTGGTTTGAACATTTGTCCTCTCCAAATCGCATGTTGAAATGTGATTCCCAGTGTTGGAGGTGGAGCTTTGTGGGAGGTGGTTGGTTTAGGGGGGCAGATCCCTTGTGAATGGTTTAGCACCATTGCCGTGGTGATGGATAAGTTATTGCCCAGTTCGTTCACACAAGAGTTGGTTATTTAAAAGAGTGTAGCACCTTCCTTATTTCTCTCTCTTGCTCCCACTCTTGCCATATGACATCCCCCTCCCCACTTCACCTTCCATCATGACTATAAGCTTCTGGAAGCCTGCAATAGAAGCAGATGCCGGCACCACACTACCCATACTCCCTGTAGAACCATGAGCCAATTAAACCTCCTTTCTTTATAAATTATAAATTTCTTTATAAATTTACCATTCTCAGGTATTCCTTTCCTATTCCATACAGGAAAGAATACATTATTTTGAGTGACAATGCTTTTGTAATTTCAAACCTTTTAAAAATAATTCTTGCACGTATTTTGATATCTTAATTCTTGTACACATTTATATCTTAAGTAGTTCTATGGAAGGCATGATTTTAAAAAAATGAAGTTTTGTTTTTGCACCCCTCTTTTAAAATAAATATGTCCAAGTTAATGCATTCTGTACGTATAATATTCATTTTTTAAAAAAATTATTCAAATATTTAGCAATGGTTTTGGAGTTTTAAATATTTTAAAATATACATGATTATTAGGGGAAAATTTAAGAAAGCAACACTTTGTTGCCAATTAGATGAAGAATAATTTATTTAAAGAGATAGTTTACTGGAAGAATTAGTATTAAAATTTTTAGTTGTTGAAACCAAATCATATATAAACTGCAACCTAAAACATGAGAAGTAATTTTCTGTATATAGTCTGTACATGTTTGCCAAAATTCTGTTTCTGGTATTTTAACATAGCAATTGTTTTTCTGTTCATAAATAAAGATGAAAATGTTTATTGCAAATTATCAGTTATGTATTATCTCATTACAGATTCAGATAAAACCATAGACAAAAATAGACTGCTTTTAAATGGCTGTCTTCTAATTTTCACCTTGTATTACAAAGATGATATGAAGTACTAACTAAACTGTATTATTTAAAAATAAATAAAAGTCCTTATCATTTATCACCACTACAGAAAATATTGAACAAAACAACCATGTCTTTATTCTTTTC
Source organism: Hylobates moloch (assembly GCF_009828535.3). Classification (NCBI taxonomy): domain Eukaryota; kingdom Metazoa; phylum Chordata; class Mammalia; order Primates; family Hylobatidae; genus Hylobates; species Hylobates moloch. The sequence goes on from NW_026652291.1 coordinate 77,960,136, forward strand.
TAGTCTTTGCTAATATGCAAACTTACTTTTATCAATGTTGCTAAATTTCAGACACTTTAGTGGCAATGCACTTTTTTAGATTCAGAATATAACGGACTTGCAAGAAGATGCATATTGTTTTATATTTCAGGGAGCCTAAAATGTGATTTACAAACCATAATTATGAGTCCAGAAAGAATTTCCACAGGAAATGTAGTTTGAATGTGAACTTGATGTTTAGAATTAGTTGTAGAAAAGGCATAGATAATATCAGTTTTGTATGTTAACACATATTATATAATTTTCATTTTTAATGACTATATAGTGTTCAAGTCATCTCTATTTTACATAACCATTTTTCTGTTTTAGAGCCTTGGTTCTTTTCGATCCTTTAATTTGCCATTATACATATGTCTAATAGAATATATGTCTATATATCTGTATGATTTTATTAAAATAAAGCCACCAAAATGGTATGGTTTTGTTAACAAAAGATGAGAGTTTTTTTTAAAAAAAAAAATAGAGAATTTGAAGTTGCCTTTCCTTTCTCTGATCATTGGTAATGTCTTAATTTATGCCTATATATGTTAATTGAATGAAAGGTTCTCATCTGCTCATTTGACGGGTAGTACCCAATGGACTGGTCTATACACAATGGGCTTTTGGCATCTAGATGTTCATTTTTAAAAATAAAAGGAAATTTTGTAGTTATGTATTTCAAGACTCTTAATATCTAAGATGTTTAATGATGCAATGTTAATTATTTTTTCTTATGGGCAATGACAACAACAAAAAAGTGTGAGATAATTGAGTCTAGGACCAAAGTCTCATCACACACCAACTGTAGGTCTTCGTCACTCTGTTTTCCTTTTGCCCATGGTTAAAATTATCTAAATGATTTAGGTTTTTATTTATATTTTCAGATCATATGAATTGAGGGGATCTTTTTTTTTCACATACAGTGTCTGAAATGCTCTCTCTCTCTCTCTTTTTAAATTTGTCACAAACTTGACCAGATTTGATATTTTCAAAGGTAAGTCCCATTCTTGGCTACCTTCTGTTTTCTTCAGTCTCTTGTGCTAACTGTTCACTGATATTATCTTATTTAATTTTCATGTAAAATATGTGAGATGAAATAATTGGTGTTTAGGTAAAAAGACTTTCTAATAATCATAAAGCTAATAAATAATAGAATCGAGTTTTAACTTATCCCTCTTTCTAGTATAGTTTATTATGAAGTCTTGCATCAGACAGATCTGTATGGAGTTCCATTCTTGCTGCTTCCACCATTCTACTCTAAAATTGTCAACTATGGCTTGCACTATGGAAATTTTCTCCTAACTGATTTCTCTGCTTTAATTTTAGCCATCACTAGCCAGAAAAATATTTGAAAAATATAAATTTCATCATGTAATCCATTCTTGATGTTTTCCCTTCTTTATCTCCTCCAGATATTTGAGCTAAATTTACGTGATAAGAAGGAGTTAGCTAGGCAATAAGAGGAAAAAGGATATTCCAAATTGGCCGTGCAGATGCCTCACATATCCAAAAGGCAAGTTTGCTTGAAGATTTGCAAGTATAATTAGAGAGTTGAAGTCATTTTTTAAAGTATATGTTTTAGCAGGTGATTCTGGAATGATGGCATAGTGGGAAGCATCAGAAATCTGTCTCCTCATCCAGACAAAAATTTTGCTTTCAGAATGTGTCTGATATAACTGTACTGAAACTCTGAAGCCTATTGAAGTCTTGAAACTTCTGAAGGAAGGATTGGACAGTAAATTGTAGTTAATTTTGATCTTCCAGTTCAGCTGACCATCCCCTGCACCTAGTTCCAGAGCAGCCAGCTATGTGCATGTTCCTAGAGCAGCATGCACACAGCTTGGGGAAGCCAGAAGATGCAAAAATGACTCTCAAATATCAGGATCTGTGCTCTGATTATTGATTGCTGATTTTGTTGATTATAAAGAGGCAGTGGCCATTATTGTTGCCCCAACCCCCATTGTTGTAAGTCTTCTCCTTCTGGCTGAAGTGACTTCAAGGCGATTTAAGAGGTTGGTGCCTTGTTCCCACTTTTATTTTTGCCTTTGTCTCATTTTGGGAGCCAGACATTGGTAACTAAAATATTTTTAAAAAACCACATATATTAGGTAAATTAAGAAGTAACCACACTTGCCAAGAAGAAGTTTCAGGCTTAAATAAGGCATGAAAACACCTTAAGTTTACATTTCAGACCAACTGTGCAACAGAGACAACCTACAGCAATCAAAACAAAACATAAACAAAAATGAAAACAAGAACAAACACTGCGGGAAAGGGATAATCTAATATTCTAGGTTTATTATATCATTAGATTCAAATGTATAGTTTTCAGCAAAATGTATAAACATACTAGGAAACAAGAAAAGATGAGACATTTAAAGAAAAAAAATAACCAACAGAATTTCTGATGGCGGATCTACTAGACAAAAAAAGTAAAATATCTGTATTAAAAATACTCAAAGAATTAAAGGAACACATTGAAAAGTCAAGACAATTATTTGTGAACAAGTAGAAAAATCAATAAATTTATAGAAAACCTAAGGAGAAACAGAAAATATAGCTAAAAAGTACAAGAAAAGAAAAGAAAAAAATTCACTAGAGGGATTTATAGAAAGATTTCATCAGGCTGGAGAAAGAATCAGCAAACTTGAAGATAGAACATTAAAAATTATAGTCTTAGGAAAAGAAAGTTAAAAAAACAGATTGAAGAGAAGTAAATAGAACCAAAGGGACCACTGGTATGTCATCAAGGAGACCAATATACACATTTTGTAGTCCTAGAGAAGAGAGTTAGAAAGGAGCAGAGAGAATGCTTGAAGAAATAATGGCTGAAGGCTTTCCAAATTTGATGAAAGACATAAATATAAGCATCTAAGAATCTCAGAGAACTCCACATGGGATGAACTGAAAGATAGGCACACCTAAATACATTATATAATCAAACCGTTTAAAGACAAATAAATCTGAAAGCAGCATGGGAGAAGCCTGCGTATCATATGCAAAGGATAGTAATAAGTAACTTTGGAGGCCACAAAGCTGTGGGTTGATATACTCAGTGCTAAAAGAAAATTTAAAAAAATGATCAACCAAGACTCCTGTATTTAACAAAGCTGGTCTTCAAAAGTGACAGAGAAAGTAAAAGAATCCCAGATAAACAAAAGCTGAAGTAGTTATTACTACTAGACCTGCCTTAAAACAAATGTTAAGGAGAGTTCTGCAGATTGAAATAAGAAGACAGCAAACAGTAGCTCTCAATTGGTAAGAAGAAATAAAGATCTCAGTAAAGGTAAGTATGTCGCAAATTGTGAAAGGCATATTATTTTTAATAATATTTGTAACTCCACTTTTTGATTTCTCCATGATTCAGTGATGAATACATTAAAAGCAATTAGTCTAAAAGCTAATATTATTGTAACTCTGGTTGGTAACTCTAAATTTGGTTTTCTACGCAATTTAAAATACTCAAATATAGAAAAAATTATTGATTTATGGACAGTAGTTCCTTACTGATTTTTTATCTACATGAACTGCCCAGTGTTGAAAGTAGGGTATTGAAGTATTCTGTTATTATTGTATTGCAGATCTCTTTCTTCAGTTCTATTAATATTTGCTTTATATATTCAGGTCCTTTGATGTTGTGTTTATATATATATATTTTTTTTTTTTTTCTTTTCTTTTTTTTTTTGTGATGGAGTTTCACCCTTGTTGCCTAGGCTGGGATGCAATGTCATAATCTTGGCTCACTGCAACCTCTGCCTCCTGGGTTCAAGCAATTCTCCCACCTCAGCCTTCTGAGTAGCTGGGATTACAGGTGCGCACCAATTTTGTATTTTTAGTAGAGACGGGGTTTCACCATATTGGCCAGGCTGGTCTCGAACTCCTGACCTCAGGTGATCTGCCACCTCAGCCTCCCAAAGTACTGGGATTACAGGCGTGAGCCACCTTGCCCGGCCTGGGTTTATATATATATTTACATTTGCTATAAGTTATTGATGAATTGACCTTTTATTGTTTTATAATGACATTTTCTTTTGTATAGTTTTCAACTTAAAGTCTATTTTTTCTTATATAAGTGTAGCTGTCTAGCTACCCCTGCTCTCTTTTGTTTCCATTTGCACGAAATACCTTTTATCCATTCTACTGTTTTCAGTCTCTGTGTGTGCAAAGAGGTGAAGTAAGCCTCTTATAGGCAGTATACAATGGAGTCTTGTCTTTTTTTTTAATCCATTCAGCCTCTTTATGTGTTTCAATTGTGAAATTAAATTCATTTACATTCAAAGTAATTGCTGTTAGGTAAGAACTTACTTATGCCATTTGTTCATTATATTCTGGTTAGTTTGTAGATCATTTGTTCTCTCTTCCTTTCTTGCTGTCTGCATTTTGACGAATTTCTGTAGTGGTATTCTTTGAATTGTTTCATTTATCTTTTGTGTATCTAGTAGGGGTTTTGCTTGTGATTACAATAATGCTTACATAAAACATATTGACAGATTATTTTAAGCTAATAATAACTTAACTTTGGTCACTTACAAAAAAAAGCTCCACTTCCCCTGACAACCAAAAAAGTGTTTTTGATGACATATGCTTATCTTTTATAGTTTGTGTTACTTAACACATTTTTGTAACTATAGTTTTTGATAGTTCTCTCTTTAAACCATCATTGTAAATATTTAATTTATTTTCTCAACATCATTACAGCATAAAAATGTCCTGAGTTGGCCGGGCGCGGTGGCTCACGCTTGTAATCCCAGCACTTTGGGAGGCCAAGGCGGGCGGATCATGAGGTCAGGAGATTGAGACCATGGTGAAACCCCATCTCTACTAAAAATACAAAAAAAAAATTAGCCGGGCGTGGTGGCGGGCACCTGTAGTCCCAGCTACTCAGAGAGGCTGAGGCAGGAGAATGGCATGAACCCGGGAGGCAGAGCTTGCGGTGAGCCGAGATTGCGCCACTGCACTCCAGCCTGGGTGACAGATCGAGACTCTGTCTCAAAAAACAAACAAAAAAAAAAAGTTCTGAGTTTTACTGGACTTATTTTTACTAATGAGTTTTATATTTTTACATGTTTTTATGTCACTACATTGCAATGTTTTCCTTTAGCTTGAAAAACTCTTTAACATTTCTTATACAAATAAATTCCTTTGGGTTTTGTCTGAAAAAGTTTTTACCACCCATTTACCTTTATTTTTATTTTTATATATTTTTCGATACAGTGTCTCAATCTGTTACCCAGGCAGTAATGTGGTGGCACAGTCATGGCTCACTGAAGCCTCAAACTCCTGGGCACAAGCCATGCCCCTACCTCAGCCTGCTGAGTAGCTGGGACCACAGGTGTGCACAACCATACCCAGCTAATCTTTATTTTTACTTTTAGCAGAAGAAGGATCTCCCTGTGTTGCTCCGGCTAGTCGTAAACTCCTGGGCTCAAGCAGTCCTTCTGCGTCAGCCCCCCACTTACTGGGATTATAGGTATACGCTAATGCATCTGGCCACACTCCTTTATTTTCATTTTTATTTTATTAATTTTATTAATTTTTATTATTTATTATACTTTAAATTCTGGGTTACATATGCAGAAGGTGCAGGTTTGTTGTATAGGAATACAAGTGCCATGGTGGTATGCTGTACCTATCAACCCATCATCGACATTAGGTATTTCTTCTAATGCTATCCCTCACCTTGTCCCCCACCCCCTGACAGGCCCCAGTGTGTGATATTCCCCTACCTGTGTTCATGTGTTCTCATTGTTCAGCTCCCACTTATGAGTGAGAACATGTGGTGTTTGAATTTCTGTTCCTGTGTTAGTTTGCTGAGAATAATGGTTTCCAGCTTCATCCATGTCTCTGAAAAGGACATGAATTCATTCTTTCTATATGGCTGCATAGTATTCCATGGTGTGTATGTGCCACATTTTCTTTAACCAGTCTATCATTGATGGGCATTTGGGTTGGTTCAGAGTCTTTGCTATTGTGAATAGTGCTGCAATAAATGTGTGTGCATGTGTCTTTATAGTAGAATGATTTATAATCCTTTGGGTATATACCCAGCAATGGGATCACTTGGTCAAATGGTATTTCTGGTTCTAGATGCTTTAGGAAGCGCCACACTGTCTTCCACAATGGTTGAATTAATTTACACTCCCACCAACAGTGTAATAGCGTTACTATTTCTCCACAACCTCTCCAGCATCCATTGTTTCCTGACTTTTTAAAGATCACCATTCTAACTGGCATGAGATGGTATCTCATTGTGGTTTTGATTTGCATTCCTCTAATGACCAATGAGGATGACCTTCTTTTTGTAAGTTTGTTGACCTCATAAATGTCTTCTTTTGAGAAGTGTCTGTTCACATCCTTTGCCCACTTTTTAATTCTTTTCTTGTAAATTTGTTTAAGTTCTTTGTAGATTCTGGATATTAGCCCTTTGTCAGATGGATAGATTGCAAAAATTTTCTCCTATTCTATAGGTTGCCTGTTCACTTGGGTGATAGTTTCTTTTATTGTGCAGAAGCTCTTTATCGACCACTAGCCAGACTAATAAAGAAGAAAAGAGAGAAGAATCAAATAACACAATAAAACAAATGATAAAGGGGACATCACCACTGATCCCACAAAAATACAAACTACCATAAGAGAATACTATAAACACCTCTATGCAAATAAACTAGAAAATATAGAATAAATGGATAAATTCCTGGACACATACACCCTTCCAAGATTAAACCAGGAAGAAGTCAAATCCCTGAATAGACCAATAACAGGTCCTGAAATTGAGGCAGTAATTAAAGCCTACCAATCCAAAAAAGCCCAGGACCAGACAGATTCACAGCCAAATTCTACCAGAGGTACAAAGAGGAGCTGGTACCATTCCTTTTGAAACTATTCTGAACAATAGAAAAAAAAGGAATCCTCTCTAACTCATTTTATGAGACCAGCATCATCCTGATACCAAAACCTGGCAGAAACACTACAAAGAAATAAAATTTCAGGCCAATATCCCTGGTGAAGATTGATGCAAAAATCCTCAATAAAATACTGGGAAACTGAATCCAGCAGCACATTAAAAAGCTTATCCACCACGATCAAGTTCGCTTTATCCCTGGCATTCAAGGATGGTTCAATATATGCAAATCAATAAATGTGATACATTACATAAACAGAACCAATGGCAAAAAACACATGGTTATCTCAATAGATACTGAAAAGGTTTTTGATAAAATTGAACACCCCTTTATGCTAAATACACTCAATAAACTAGGTATTGATGAAACATATCTTAAAATAGTAAGAGCTATTTATGACAAACTCACTGCCAAGATCATAATGAATGGGCAAAAGCTGGAAGCATTTCCTTTGAAAACCAGCATAAGACAAGGATGCCATCTCTCTCCACTGTTATTTGACATAGTATTGGAAGTTCTGGCCAGGGCAATCGGGCAAGAGAAAGAAATAAAGGGTATTCAAATAGGAGAGAGGAAATCAAATTATCTCTGTTTGCGGATGACGAGATTGTATGTTTAGAAAACCCCATCATCTCAGCCCAAAATCTCCTTAAGCTGATAAGGAATTTCAGCAAAGTCTCAGGATCAGAATCAATGTGCAAAAATCGCAAGCATTCCTATGCACCAATAATAGACAGCCAAATCATGAGTGAACTCCCATTCACAAATGCTACAAAGAGAATAAAGTACCTAGGAATCCAACTTACAAGGGATGTGAAGGACTTCTTCAAGGAGAACTACAAACCACTGCTCAACGAAATATGAGAAGACACAAACAAATGAAAAAAAAATCCATGCTCATGGATAGGAAGAATCAATATCATGAAAATGGTCATACCACCCAAAGTAATTTATAGATTCAATGCTATTCCCATGAAGCTACCATTGACATTCTTCACGGAATTAGAAAAAACTTTAAATTTCATATGGAACCAAAAAAGAGCCTGTACAGCCAAGACAATCTTAAATAAAAAGAGCAGAGCTGGAGGCATCACGTTACCTGACTTTAAACTATACTACAAGGCTACAGTAACCAAAACAGCATGGTACTGGTAGGAAAACAGATATACAGACCAATGGAACAAAACAGAGGCCTCAGAAATGACACCACACATCTGCAACCATCTGACCTTTGACAAACTTGACAAAAGTGAGCAATGGGGAAATGATTCCCTATTTAATAAATGGTGTTAGGAAAACTGGCTAGCCGTATGCAGAAAACTGAAACTGGATCCCTTCCTTACACCTTATGCAAAAATTAACTCAAGATGGATTAAAGACTTAAATGTCAGACCTAAAACCATAAAAACCCTAGAAGAAAACCTAGGCAATACCATTCAGGACATAGGCATGGGCAAAGACTTCATGACTAAAACACCAAAACTAACTGCAACAAAAATAAAAAATAAAGGGGTTACCCTTTATTTTTAAATGACAGGATTTTGGGTATAGAATTCTTTTTCAGAAGTTGTTTTCTTTTTTCTTTCATCTTTTGGAATATATCATTCAATTCTCTCCTGGCCTGCAAGCTTTCTGCTGAAAAATCCAGTGACAGTCTTTTCAAGATCCCGTTTTATACATTAAGTAGCTTTCCTCTGATAGCTTTCAGAGTCCAGATTGCTCATCATTACATGATGGAATCTCTGATAGCTTTCAGTATTCTTCCTTTAACTTTTAGCAATTTATTTATAATGTGTCTTAGTGTAGGTTGATTTATATTCAAACTGTTATATGTTCACTGAGCTTTATAAATCTGTTTCTAACTTCTTCCCCAGGCAAGAGAAATTTTCTCAACTACTGTTTAGAACAAGTGAATCTAACAGGTATTTATAGAACATTTCATCTAACAGCAGTGAAATACATATTCTTCTCAAGTATGCATGGAACATTCTCTTCTATAGATCACATGTTAGTCTACAAGTCAATTCTTAACAAATTTAAGAAGAATGAAATTATATTGAATACCATCTTTTATGACTAAAATGGCAGGAAACTAGAAACCAATAATAGGAGCAGGCAGAACACAGTGGCTCATTCCATAATCCCAGCACTTTGGGAGGCCAAACTGGGTGGATTGCTTGAGCTCAGGAGTTTGAGAAAAGCCTGGGCAACATGGCCAAAGCCCATCTCCACAAAAATACAAAAATTAGCCAGGCATGGTGGCATGTGCCTGTAGTCTTAGCTATTTGGGAGGCTAGGGTGGGAAGATTGCTTGAGCTTGGCTCAAGGGTTCAGTGAGCGGTCATCACACCACTGCACTCCAGCCTGAGTGACAGAGCCAGACATTGTGTCAATCATCATCATCATCATCTTGAATAACTCACAAATATGTGGAAATTAAATATCCTTCTTAATGACACATAGGGCAAAGGATAAATTAAAAGAAAAATTAAAAAAAAATCTTGAGACAAGGAAAAATGGAAACACAATATACCAAAACTTATGGGATACAGCAAAAACAATCCTTAGAGGGAATTTTATAACAATAAACACCTACATCAAAGAAGAAGAAAGATCTCAAACAACCTAATGTTATACCTCTAGCAAGTAGAAAAAAAAAATAACAAACTAAGCACAAATTTAGTGGAAGGAAATAAATAACAAAGATCGGAGCAGAAGTAAACAAAATAGAGACTAGAAAAACAGTAGAAAATATAAATGAAACTAAAATTGGGGTTTTTAAAAAAGATAAAATTGGCAAACCATTAGCTAGACTAACAAGGACAAAGAGAAAGAAGACTCAAATAAAATCTAAATGGAAGGAATCATTATAACTGATATCACAGAAATGCAAGGGACCTAAAGACTATCATGGACAACTATACAATAAAAAATGAGTAGCACAGAAAAACTAAATTAATTCCTAGAAACCTGTAATATACCACGACAAATAAAAAAGAAATAGAAAAATCTGAACACACTTGTAATGCGTAAGGAGATTTAATCAGCAATAAAAAACTTTCAAAAATAAAAATAAAGCCCAGGGCATGATAGCCTCACTGCCAATTCTACCAAACATTTAAATAACTAATATCGATCCTTCTGAAGATTATCCAGAAAATTGAAATGGAGGGAATACTTCAAAATTTATTTTACAAGGCAAACATTACCCTAATATTAAAGCCATACAAGGACACTACAAGAAAATAAAAAAACAGGACAAAATCCCTGATAAATATGGAGCAAAAATCCTCAGCAAAACTAGCAAGCCAAATTCAGAAGCACATAAGATATTTATTAACTATGATCAAATGAGATTCATTCCACAAGAGAAAGGATGGCTCAGTGCACATAAATCAATAAATGAGTTACACTATATTAACAAAGTGAAGAACAAAACCATATGATACAGAAAAAAAAACATTTTCTCGATAGATACAGATAAAACATTTGACTACATTTAACATCTGATCATGCTAAAAGCTCTCAACAAATAGGTACTGAAATATTGTACCTGAACGTAATAAAAGACATATATTACAAGCCCATAGTTAATATCATATTAAACAGTGAAAAGCTGAAAGCTTTTCTTCTAAGATTAGGAAATAGAAAAGGATGCTCACTGGCATCACTTCTATTCATTATAGCATTGGAAGTCCTAGCTAGATCAACTAGATTAGAAAAAAGAAATAAAAGGCCTCCATAAAGGAAAAAAAAGAAGTGAAATTGTCAGTGCAAATTGAAATTGGCATCAGGTTTGCCAATGACGTGATTTTTATTGTAGAAAACCCTAAAGGATTTATCAAAGACCTATTAGAACTGATTAGTACATTTAATACAGTTGTAGTTTATGGAAACAAAATTTTAAAAAGTGTCCTATTTCTATAAACTAACAACAAACCATTCAAAAAGAAATCAAGAAAATAATTCCATTTACAATAGCATCCAAAAATAAAATTAAATATTTAGGAGTACGTTTAACTGAAGAGGTGAATGATGACTATGATGAAAATGATAATACATAGGTGAAAGAAGTTGAAAAAAACACGAGTTAATAAAAAAAAACTCATGTTCATAGATTGAAAAATTTGCTATTTTAAAAACATGCATATTACCCAAAGCAACCTACAGATTCAATGCAATCTGTATCAGAATTCCAACTTGTTTTTCAGAGAAATAGAATAAAAGTCTAATAGAAAAAAATCCCTGAATAGCCAAGCAATTGAGCAAAAAGAATAAAGTAGGAGGTATCAAATTTCCTGATTTCAAAATAGATTATAAAGCTACTGTAGTCAAAACATCATGTTACTGTCATGAAAGAAGATATATTGATGAATGGAAAAGAACAGAAAGCACAGAAGCAAACCTGACTAAGGTCAATTGATTTTCCACAAAGATACACACAATGGAGAAAAGACAATCACTTCAATAAATGGTGTTGACAAAACTTTATATCCACGTTCAGAAGCATGAAATTGGATCTTTCTGATGCACCATATATGAGAATTAATTCAAAATGGACAAAAGATCTATATGAAAGACTGAATCAATAAATGTAGTAGAAGAAAATGTAGGGTAAAGGCTTCATAATTTTGGTCCGGGCAAGGATTTCTGGGATGGAACTTCAAAAGCACAGATAAGAAAAGCAAAAATATACAGAGGATATTGCATCTAACTAAAAAGCTTTCATGCAGCAAAGACAATTTACATAGTGGAGAGATAGCCCACAAATTTAGATAAAATATTTTTAAACCATACATATGGTAAGGGGCTAAAATCCAAAAAAAAAACTAATTTAGTGATAGACGAAGAATCTGAACAGACATTTCTCAAAAGAAGATGTGAATGACCAACAGATATATGAAAAAATCCTCAATGTCTCTAATCATCAGGGAAATGAAAATTGAAACCACAATGAGCTATCACCTCACACCCATTAAAATGGCTATTACAAAAAATGATAAGTATTGGTGAGATAACAAGTGTTGGCAAGAAAGGGACCCTTTGTACACTGTTGGGGCCAATGTAAATTAATACAATCATTTTGCAAAATAGTATGGAGATTTTCCAAAAACTAAAAGTAGGTTCCATATGACCCAGAAATGTTACTTTTGGATATATAGCCAATGAATCTGAAATCAGCATGTGAATGAGGTACCTGTACTTTCATGTTTATTTCGGAATTAGTCACAGTAGCCAAGATATAGAAGCAACCTGATTTTATTAAAAGGTGAATGAAGAAAATGTGATGTGTATACACACACACACACACACACACACACACACAAGAATAATATACAGCCATAAAAATAAGGAAATTTTTTTCATTCACAACATGGCTTGAACTGGAGGAATTTCTGCTAAGTGAATTCAGCCAGTCATAGAAAGACAAATACTTTATGATCTCGCTTATATGTAATATATAAAAAACTTGATATCATCCTACCTACTGACTCAGGTCCCAACTTCAGCTGCACTTCTTTCATCTCTGCAGTTGTGACAGGAAGGTAAGTTGGAGCGACAATGTGACTGGGGCAGGAGCCAAACTGGGTTTGGGGCAACATCAACAATCCCCAGGGATGGGGCCTATGGGGCCATGATGGGTCAAGAAGGACATTCACCAATAAGAGCCAGAAGAGTCAAGAAGAGCCAGATGTGTGTAGCGCACTACATAGGGATGTTCCAAAATGGGAATAAATTTGGTATATCCCAAGACAGAAACAAACTTTTCCAGTTCAAAATTGTGGAACAGGAAGTCATCAATGGTTTTGAAGAGTACACAGCGCAGATGAGCTTGGGGCTGAAGGTGAAGCTGACCTGCATACGTGATGTGTCATACAGACCTCCAGGCTACTCTAGTGTCATCCCTCCCAGTGCTACCCTATCTTTGACATGGAACTGCTCAACTTAAGAGTGAAGGCAGGAAAGAAATCAAGGTGGCTGAAGATGGCTGCTGCTCACCCTCCTAGCCTGCTTTGCCACTGGGTTGGCTCCTCCTGTTTGGGGCTCCTGATCAGTACGCTAACCTCACTGTCCCATGGCATGATCCATTCTTTCTGCCCAAGTTGCTGTGTGTGTGTTCATTATTGTCCATGCATATCCTTGCTTGAGGAAATTTTGATTGCATTGAAACATTTCATGTTGTGCATTTTTTTATAAGGCACGTAGTAGACATTCCTGGTCGCAGAGAATAGATTTCTTGCTTGCAAAATCTACATCACCCTACCTTCACTTAAGCCAGGCATGCAAGGTGATCAGATATGAAATACACGTGGTGTATGCTAGAGACGAGCCAGTTACCTTTGCTTTCACTTTCTATCTTATAAATTCTGTTGGCTGCTCACTTAAACAGTGTCTGCTTCGGAAATAATATGTAAAATGAAGACACCATTCCAGTTTTATTGGAGGAATAAACTTTAGTGTTGTATTCCACTGCATGGTAACAACAGTTAGTAGGAATATATCTTGTATTTATTTAAAATAATAGATTTTTAATGTCCTCACCACAAAAAAAAATAAGATGTTAAGGTGGTGGATATGTTAATTAGCTTAATTGGCTCCCTGTACAGTGTATACATAGATCAAAACATCACATTTTTACCTCATCGATATGTACAGTTATTATTTGTGAATTAAACATAAATTAATAAAATTTTAAAAGAAATATATTCGTTTGTACTTTAGGAAAAAAATGTACAAAGATATAATTTTGTGACAACAGCTAAAAGTGGTGTGGATGGAACTGTCAAAGGAGTAGAGATGTTGTACATTATTGAAGTTAAGCTGGAATAAAATCAGAGTCTTGTAATTGGAGGATGTTAAATTCAGTCATTTGGTAACTACAAATAAAATACTAAAGAATATACACAAAAGAAAATGAGAAAGCTACTGGGTGCAGTACCTCATGCCTATAATCCTAGCACTTTGGGAGATCAAAGTGAGTGAATTGCTCGAGCCCAGGAGTTTGAGACCAACCACAGCAACATGGCAAAAATCTCGTCTCTAGAAAAAATACAAAATTTGGCCGGGCGCGGTGGCTCACGCTTGTAATCCCAGCACTTTGGGAGGCCGAGGCGGGCGGATCGGAGATCGAGACCAGGGTGAAACCCCGTCTCTACTAAAAATACAAAAAATTAGCCGGGCGTGGTGGCGGGCGCCTGTAGTCCCAGCTACTCGGAGAGGCTGAGGCAGGAGAATGGCGTGAACCCGGGAGGCGGAGCTTGCAGTGAGCCGAGATTGCGCCACTGCACTCCAGCCTGGGCGACCGAGCAAGACTCCGTCTCAAAAAAAAAAAAAAAAAAAAAAAAATTTAACCAAGCATGGTGGCGGCATGCACCTGTAGTCCTAACTAGTCAGGAGGCTGAGACAGGAGTATCACTTGAGCCCAGGAGGTTGAAGCTGCAGAGAGCTGGTATCGTGCCACTTCACTCCCAGCCTGGGTGATAGAATGAGGACCTGTCTCAAATAAATGAAAAAATAAATAAATAGGAAGAGAGAAATCAACCATTTCAGTACAAAAAATTTAAATAAACACAAAAGAGGACAGTAGTCTGGGAAAAGAGGAGCATTATTCTATAATACATATGGAAAACAAATAGCAGCGTGATAAAAATAAGTCCTACATTATCAGTAATCACTTTAAGTGTAAACAGATTAACCACTCCAATTCAAAGAAAGAGACTGGTAAAATGCATTAAGAAACACACACACACACACCATAATTCAAATAATATGCTGTTCACAAGAGACTCACTTTGGATCCAGAACACCAATACGTTGAAAATGAAAATATTTAAAAATATATTTCATGCAAATATTAACAAAAGCAAAGCTGGGGTAGCTATAGTAGTAGCAGACGAAATAAACTTTAAATTTATAAAGCTTACAATAGACAAAGGCATTATTTATTAATAAAAGTTGAGCGAGAGTAATAGAGGAAGAAGACAAAACAGTTTTAAACATTTACACATGTAGTAATTGACTGTAAAAATATAAAGTAAAAACTGACAGAATTGAAGGGGAAAGTATCTCTACACAATGTTGGATACTTCAATACTTCACTCTCAATAGAACAACTAAACAGAAGATGAGAAGATAGAAGATTTAATGAACAAAATAAGACAACCAGACCTAACAGATATACACAGAACACTCTACCCAGCAACAGAATACACGTTCTTCTCAAGTTCACCTAAGACATTTTTCAGGATATAACATATATTAAGCCACAGATTAAGTATCTATACATTTTAAAAGATTGATATCACATAAATATTTACTCTGGTGACAATGGCAGAATAAAGTTAGAAATAAGAAAAGAAAAGCTGAAAATACCACAAATTTGTCAAAATTAAATAACTTATTTGTGGAAATTAAATAACACAAATGGGTCAAAAATCACAAGGGAAATTAGAAAGTACTTAGCAATGAATGAAAACAAAATCATAACATATTAAAACTTATGGTACTCAGTGAAAGCAGTGCTAACTGGAAAACTTTTAGCTATACATGCTTACATTTCAAAATAAGAAAGCTCTTCGTTGAACAACCCAACTTTACAATTTCTGGCATTAGAAAAAGAGGACCAAACTAAACCCCAAAAATAGCAGAGGGAAATAAATAATAAAGATTGGAGCAGAGATCACTGAAATAAATAATAGTAAAATAAGAGAGAACATCATTCAAATTAAAAATTGGTTCTTTGAAAGGCTCAATAAAAATTGATGAATATTGGACTAAGAAAAAATGAGAGAAGATTCAAAATAAGTTTGTTATAAGAAATGAATGTGGGGATGTTACCAATTCTACAGAAATAAAAAGGATTACGAAATTATCCTGAACAATTGTTTATCTACAAACTGAATAACATACATGAAATAGACAAATTCTTAAAAATACAAAACTTACCAAAATTAACCCACAAGAAATAGAATATCTGAATAGCACTGTAACTAGTAAGGAAATTGAACCACTAATTAAAATCTTCCCCAAAAAGAAAAGCCCTGGATCTGATGGCTTCACTAATGAATTCTACTAAACATTTATAGAACTAACACGAATCTTTCTCAAATGGAAAAGGAAGGAACACTCCGTAACTCATTCTATGAGGCCACCATTACCCTGGTAGCAAAGTCAGACAAAGATAATACAGGAAACAAATATTGCAGGCAGTTATGCCTTATGTATAAATTCTCAACAAAGTACTAGCCAACTGAATTCAGCAGCATATTAAAAGGATTATATACCAACGGACTGTGTGTGACTTACTCCTAGAATGGAATGATGACTCTACATATTAAAATCATTCACTGTAATATACCACATAAACAGAATGAAAGAGAAAATACACGATTATCTCAATGTCAGGAAAAGATTTGACAAAACTCACTATCTTTTTCTGACACAAAACACTCAAAGAATAGAAGGAAACTACTTCAATATTATGAAAGTCACGTATGACAAAAAATACAGAAATATCACACTCAGTGGGGCAAGACTAAAATATTTTCTCCTAAAATTATAACATGGCAAGAATCCACTTTGCTGCTTTTATTCAACGGAGTGGTAGGTCTTCGCCAGAGCAATTAGCGGGGTGAGATGACATCTCATCGTAGATTTTATTTTCATTTCTCTGATTATCAGTGATGTTCAACACATTTTCCTATAGCTCTTTGCCAGTTTTACTTCCTCTTTTGAGCAATATCTATTCACCTACTGTGTACTCACAAAAATTTTTTAAACAAGCAAAAAAAAATTAGAAAGTCACTCCAAATGTGTAAAAGAAAGAAGAAAGGAAGGAAGGAAAAGACATTAGAATTGAAAAGAAAGAAATACAATTATCTCTGATCTCAGATGATATGATCTTTTAAGTAGAAAATCCTAAAGCAAATACACACCTGAAAGCCTGCTGAAACTAATTAACACATTCAGCAAACTAAGCAAATACAATGTTAACACACAAAGAGCATTTGCAGTCTATACACTAATAATGAACAGTCTGAAAAGAAAATTAAGAAAATGATTCCATTTACAATACCATCAGAAAGAATAAAAGAGGAATAAACTTAACAAAGGAGGCAAAAGTCTCACAGAATGAGAGCTACACAACATTTCTGAAATAAATGAAAGGAGACATAGATGAGAAGGAATCCCCGTGTTCACAATAGGAAGAGTTAATATTGTTAAAAAATCAGTATTACCCAAAGGGGTCTACAAATTTCCAATCACTATATTCTGTTACTTTGTTGAAGAAATTTTTAAAATTCCAAAACACATACAGAATTTCAAGGAATCCTGAATAACCACAACAATATATATTTTTTAAAGCTATGGGGCTTATACTTCCTGACTGCAAAACTTACTACAAAGCTATAGTAATCAAAGGATTTTGGTACTGGCATAAAAACAAACATATATACCTATGAAATGGAATACAGCACTTAGAAACAAACCCTTGCATGTGTGGACAAATTATTTTTGACAAGGTTGCCAACACCATTCATGTAGAGAAAGGACAGTCTTTTTAACAAGTGATGCTGGAAAAACATGCAAAATAATTAAGTTGGACCTTTACCTAACACCATATACAAAAATTAAACTGGATTAAAGACCTAAATACAACACTGACAACTATGACCTCTTAAAACAGCACACAAGGCAAACGCTCTAAAATATTGGATTTAGTAATGGCTTGTTGGATATGACAGCAGAGGCATAGCCAACAAAGAGAAAAAGAGACAAATTGGAAGCATGAACATTTTTTAAAGTGCATAGAAGATACTATCACTAGAGTCAAAAGGCAACCCACAGAATGGGAGGAAGTATTTGGAAATTATATATATGGTAAGCTATTCATATCCTGAATATATAGAGAACTCCGAAAACTCAACAAGAAATAAGCCAATTCCAAAATAGATGAAGGCCTTCAGCAGGCATGCTCCAGAAAAGATATACAAATGGACAACAAACATATAATAAAATGCCTAGCATCAACAGTTTTAGGAAAATGCAAATCAAAACCGCCAGGTAATACTACTTCATAATCATTAGGATGACAACTCTCAAAAGAATATAAACACAGAAAATAAGAAGACTTGGAGAAGATGTGAAGAAATTTAAACCTTTGTACGCTCTTGATATGTTGGCGGGAATGTAAAGTGCAAGTGGCTCATTTGCCTGGGAAAATAATAAGATAGTTCCTCAAGATATTAAGATAGAATTATTGTGATTCAGTAATTCCACTTTGGGGTATAGAAGTGGAAAGAATAGAAAGCAAGATATCAAAAAATGTATTTGTATATCCATGTTTAAAATTATATTAGTCACAAAGCCAAAAGTTGGAAACAATTCACCTGTCCCTTAGCAGACAAATGGCTAAGGTGATGGTATATACATGCAATGGAATATTAGCCTCATAAAGGAAAAAAACAACTTACATATGATAGAGCATGGATAAATCTTGAGGAGATTATGCTAAATAAAATATGCCAATTACATAAGAATATTATATGACTCCACTTATAGAAGGAACTTAGAGTAGTCCCAAACATAGCAAATGACAGTGGAATGTTGACTGCAAGGGGCTTCAGATAGGGGATAATGGAGAGTTATTTTTTAATAGTTTTGCAAGATGAAAAGAGTTCTGGAGAAGAGTGATAATGATGGTTGTGCAACAGTATAAATGTACACAATACTACTAAATTGTGCACTAAAAACTATTAAGATAGTAAATTTGTTGTGTATTTTTACCCCAATATTAAAAACTCAGAAAAAAATGTATGGTTCAGTATGAATACAGCTTAGAGTGTGAGGAATGGTGAAAGCCAGATGCTTATGGGCTTTTAATGGTACACTAGAATTTCATAAGTGACACATAATTTCATTTGCATTTAAAGATAATCATTACACTGTTGGCAAAATAAAAATATGGATGACCTACTCTATTTTCTGCTGCTATAACAAAATACCACAGACTAGATATTTTATATATATATAATATATATTATATATTATGTATTATATATTATATATAATATTTGTGTTCATAAAGTCATATGGTTTCGCTCCCACTTATACATGAGAACATGCAGTATTTGGTTTTCTGTTTCTGTGTTAGTTTGCTAAAGATAATAGCCTCTAGCTCCTTCCATGTTTCCGCAAAAGACATCATCTCTATATACACCATGGAATACTATAGCTGTATAATATTTCGTAGTGTGTAAATACCACATTTTTATGGAATCTGTCATTAAATCAGATTCCATAAAATGGAATCTGTGATGTTCCCCGCCCTGTGTCCATGTGTTCTCATTGTTCAACTCCCACTCATGAGTGAGAACATGCTACTTTTAAAACCATCAGATCTTATGAGAGCCCCCTCACTATCATGAGAAGAGCACAGGGGAAACTGCCCCAGTGATCAATCACCTCCCACTAGGGCTCTCCCTCAACACAATTATAATTCAAGATGACATTTGGGTGGGGACACAGAGCCAAATCATTTCAGCATGTAATCACTCTGAAGAAGAAAATCAAATTATGCTCTTGTTAATAAAGTTCGGTGTTAATAGCACTTATGGTAAAATTCAAATGCACATAGTTTTAGAGCGGTAAATGGAGTTACAGCTCCCGCAGTCAAGCATCAAAATCACAAATTAGAACATATTGAAAAAAATTTGAAATTATAGTCCTTCCACATATGTATATTTTTCTTTCCTCCAATGCACATATGTATTGGCTTAAGAATGGACTTCTAGATATGTTCAAGGAAATGAGATAAATATTCAAACTTATATTTAGTTTTAAATGTTTATCACATTATAAAGTCACTGATGATACATACAATGTATCTGTTTATCTCATCTCTTTGGAAGTCTCTCCAAGCAGATGCACACTCTGAGGATGCAGAGAAGTCAGTTTGACTTTGAGCACAGGGTTAACTTAACCCTAGGTATCTTACTAAAGGCAGTCTCACAGGACATTAGCATCAGACAGAATCCTTAGGGCCAGTCTCCTCCAAACTTAAGTCCTACACAAGAATGTCATTTTTTAAAATTATACTTTAAGTTTTAGGGTACATGTGCACAACGTGCAGGTTTGTTACATATGTGTACATGTGCCATGTTGGTGCGCTGCACCCATTAACTCGTCATTTGACATTTCCTCCCCCGCCCCAACCCACAACAGGCCCCAGTGTGTGATTTCCTTCCTGTGTCCATGTTTCTCTTTTCAATTCCACCTATGAGTGAGAACTTATGGCTGCATAGTATTCCATGGTGTCTATGTGCCACATTTTCTTAATCCAGTCTATCATTGCTGGAAATTTGGGTTGCTTCCAAGTCTTTGCTATTGTGACTACTGCCGCAGTAAACATATGTGTGCATGTGATTTTATAGCAGCATGATTTATAATCCTTTGGGTATATACCCAGTAATAGGATGGCTGTGTCAAATAGTATTTCTAGTTCTAGATCCCTGAGGAATCGCCACACTGACTTCTACAATGGTTGAACTAGTTTACAGTCCCACCAACAGTGTAAAAGTGTTCCTATTTCTCCACATCCTCTCCAGCACTTGTTGTTTCCTGACTTTTTAATGATCGCCATTCTAACTGGTGTGAGATGGTATCTCATTGTGCTTTTTATTTGCATTTCTCTGATGGCCAGTGATGATGAGCATTTTTTCAGATGTCTTTTCGCTGCTAAATGTCTTCTTTTGAGAAGTGTCTGTTCATATACTTTGCCCACTTTTTGATGGGGTTGTTTGTTTTTTTCTTGTAAAGTTGTTGGTGTTCATTGTAGATTCTGGATATTAGCCCTTTTGTCAGATGAGTAGATTGCAAAAATTTTCTCCCATTCTGTAG